>NW_028274807.1:4463613-4775435 GCF_037043125.1 Eumetopias jubatus | reverse complement strand
GCAGGCTCCCACTGCTCAGGCCACTGAATAGGTAGGAGTGACCACGGAGTGGTCTGAAGCTGCTCTTCCACCAAGGCAAACAAAATGGAAATAAGGTTGATGGAAAATAAACCGTTTCTAAAAAAAATAATAAAAATAAAACGTAAGAGACTTTAAGGCTGATTCCAGCTTTATAAAGGGGGAGGAATCCGAAACTCACAAACTAAGGCTGAGGAGGTTAGAAGTCTGAAGCAGCGTAACCTGGCTTTGGACCTGGACAGTCACCCTAAGCTTTGTGACCCGAGGACTATGATGTGCCTGAGCCTCCTTGTCTTCACGCTGAACTGTGGGTGGTCAGCCTGCCCCGCTTGGTGTACCTAGCAGGGGGTCATCATTAGCATCACCTCCAGCATGGTCTCCATCCTGGTCCCTAGCGATCTGGAACCAGAGCTAAGACCCCTGACTTTGCAGCCCAGCCAGTCCCCTCCTGCTCTTATTTCCATGCTGCGTATGCTCCACGCGCCAGCGAACCCATTACCACTCCACTCTGCTCTCCTCCACACATCACAGAGCTTTCCCATGTGTGGCCTTTGGGGAGTGGGTCATGTTTTCAACAAGTGTCACTGAGTGTCACTGAGACAACTGGATATCCACATGCTGAAGAACAAATTGGGACCCCTACCTCACACCATATATAAAAATTCAGTCGAAGTGGGTCAAATAACTAGATGTAAGAGCTAGAACTACTAAACTCTCAGAGGAAAACATGGCCTTGGGTTAGACAGTGGTTTCTTTGATATGACACCAAAAGCACAAACAACAGAAGAAAGCACAAATACCATCCACAAAGTGAAAAGGTAACCCACAGAATGGGAGAAAATACGTGCAGATGAAGGACTTGTATCCAGAATATATAAAGAACTCTTATAGCTCAATAATAAAAAGACAACCCAGTTTTTAAATGGACAAAGGATCTGACTAGGCAGCTCTTCAAAGACATATAGATGGCCAATAAGCACATGAAAAGATGCTCATCATTAGCCATTAGGAAACTGCAAATAAAAACCCCAGTGAGACACCACCTCACACTCACTGGGATGGCTGTAATACGCAAGATGTAATAAGAAGTGTGGATGAAGATGTGGAGAAATTAGAACCCTCATACACTACTGGAGGAAATGTGATATACAGCTGCTTTGGGAAATGTTCTGGCAATTCCTCAAAAAGTTAGATATACAGTTACCAGATAACCCAGCAATCCTATTCATAAATATCTACCTGAGAGAATGAAAACATATGTCCACCCAAACACTTGTACATGAATGTGCATAGCAGTATTATCCATAATAGCCAAAAAAATTGAAAACAACCCAAATGTCTGATTAATGGATTAAAAATGTATAATAAAATATGGGAGAGCCATTCACTGGAATATTATGCAGCCACATAAAGAGATGACATGCCAAGCCAAGCTACAGTACCGGTGAACCTTCAGAATATGCTAAGTGAAGAAAACCAAACACAAAAAACACACATATTGGTATGATTCCATTTGTATGAAATTTCCAGAATAGGCAAAATCCATAGAGACAGAAAGTAGATGAGTGGCTGCCTAGGGCTGTGGACAGTGGGGAGTGCCTGCTTGTTCAGGTGATGAGAATGTTCTAATATCATGGTGATGGTGGCGTATCTCTGTGAATACAGTAGAAACCATTGAATTGCATGCTTTAAATGGGTAAATTTTATAGTATGTGAATTGCATCTTAGTAAAGCTGTTATATAAAAAGGAGTGTAAAAGTAGAATTCAGTTCCATAACAACGCAAATTATCCTTCTTACGTATCAGGTTAAAGTGCTCTGTTATCTGTGAAAGAATCAAAGATGTGAAGGACTTAAGCCCACTCAGTATGAACACACATTTGCTGAGCAAGGGACTGTACAGTTTCCCTGAAAAAAAAAAAAAATACAGCCCTACATCCAGAGAATTGAAAATTAAACATTTGAGCTATGCCAGCCAATATGGCGGCCTCTGGCCAAATTTGCATTTACCTTTACATTTATCTAAATAAAATAGAATTTAAAATTCAGTCACACTAGCCAACATTTTAAGTCCTCACGAATCCGACGTGGCTGGTGGCTACTGTACTGGACAGCATAGATGATAGAACATCTGTGTCCTTGCAGAAGGTTCTAGAGCTTCATTAACACCTGGTTCAAATATTATTAAGAAAAAAAATCAAGTGCCCAGAGTAGGTTAGAGCAAATCCCGTTCTAGGCAGTGATTCTCTTTATATGACTTTGCTCGTAACTGACATGTTAAATATTTGTTGAATCAATGAGTGGATAAATACAATTCTTTTCTTCACACAGATCAACCACTCTGACAGTGGGAGGAACAGGTACTCTGGCTGGCCTGCAGAGGTACAGATAGAAGGCTGCATCCCGAAACAACCGAGCTAATGTTGCACACGGCCTTAATAAATGTGTGATGTGTAGACCCATGCAGTGTGGCCTGGCCCAAGAATCTTAGCCAACAGTCAATATTTGATGAGTTTTTGAGGGTTGTCTTCAAGTGAGCAGTATTTGCTGGTTGTATCCAATCTTGGCACACCGTACGTTTATGCCAGAATTTCTCAAAGCGAAGGCATTCGTGAGCAGGAAGACTGGAATGGATGGGAATGGTGAGGGAAGGTAGGGATGTGGCCTGGAAAGAGAGGCTGGGAGGAGCAAGCCCTGCTTGTTGGGGTGCAGAACTGCCATAGGACCGGACCTGTGGCCAGGGAGTGTGCAAACCACTGCCTAGGACTGTGGCTCAGGCCCCATTATGGACCAAACTGTGTCCCTGCAAAATTCCTAAGTTGAGATCCTAACCCCTGGAATCTCAGAATGTGACCGTATTTGGAAATAGAGTTGTGGGTGTAGCATGTTAGGAGGAGTAAGGGTGGACCACGAGCCAGGGGTGATCGTGCCCGTATGCAAAGGGGGACATGGACACAGAGCATGGAGGCAAAGGTCCGGGTGATGCTTCCACAAGCCAGGAAGTCCCAGGGACACCAGCAAACCCCTAGAAGCCTAGGGAGAGGCCTGGAACAGATGCCCCCCCCCCTCAGAGCCCGTGGGGGGTGCACAGGCGGGCCAACGCCTTGGACTTCTGGCCTCTAGACTGAGGGAGAGTAAATGTCGCTATTTAAGCCGCCCATCTGTGGGGTTTGGTATGGCCGCCCCAAGGACATGCTTACGGTTCCCTTTGGGTTCTAAGCTCTGGCGCCCATAGACATTTCTGTACTAAAGAAAGGGGGAGGGAGTATCTTTGTACTGTGGCCGGAATGACTGCATTTTCACAGGCCCATTGATCTTAGTTCACTGTCAGGGATGAGGCCTCAGGGCCTCCTGGCCAAGCATGTCCCAGAATCCTGTCCCAGGATGTGAGGCTCCTGGGCTGCCTCCGCCCCGAGATAGCGCTGGGACCCGTCAGCCTCCACTGGCACCTGCGGTGGCCCTCACGGGTACATCCCCACCTGGGGCGCTGGCCCCGGACCGTCCGTGTCCTGTTTGCTGCCCACTGGGCCCCGAGGGTGGACACGTCCCAGCCTCTGGGCGCCAGCATCCAGGAGGGCCCCGAGTCTGTTCTCACGATGCCACCTGCTGACGCTCGGCTGCCAAGCTGACTGCCTGCCAAACAGAGGTTCCTGAAAACGTCCTCCTCAGTGGTGACCTTGGCCATATTCCCTTCATCAGGCTTGTGTTTTCTCCCCAGACTTTCACTTTATTCCATTAAATAGTATGGCCGTCAGCAGAATGGCTTCCACAACGTTAGCACATTTGAGATTTCAGGCCTGGGTCACTGCTGCGGGTCTTGTAGGCCCTGCCACTCCGTTTTCTTTCGGCAACTCTTGTGGAACGTTCCTGAAAGCATCTGCTTCCCAGCCTGCATGGGCGAGTTCACAGCCCGTGAGCAATGCCCGCAGTGGGATGGCTGTGCCCACACCGTCCTCCGCCCTGCGCTGGGGACTGCTCCCTCCCCGCAGAGCCCCGTGTCCCCCACCAGCTGCCTCGCTGTGTCCTCCCCTTACTGGGAAGCCCCTCTGGCCCCCCCTGCGGGAGGGGTCAGGGGTTCTGGGGTCTGGACCACCCGGGAGGCGGGACGAGGCATTTGGAGAGTGTGAAGGTGGTCAGTGAGGCGGCGACAGCAGGGACTGAGGGGTGGGGGGCCCAGCCGGAGCTCAGAGGGCCCATATGTACTGTAATGTGGGTGCGTGTCCTCAGGCACCTGCCCAGACCCTCAGAATGCACATCACGGGGCGTGAACTCGACGTGAACTACGGACTCTGGGTGATGATGCATCAGTGCAGGTTTGTCGCCTGGGACGAAGGTACCTCTCTGGTGGGGGAGGCTGTGCATGTGCAGGGGCAGCGGGAAATGGGAAATGTCTGTAACTTCCTCTCAATTTTGCTCTGAACCCACAACTGCAGTAAAAGATAGTCTAGTAAAAAAAAACAAAAAAAAGCTGCCAATGACACGTGCTCCCTCCTCGGCTGCTCATGTCACCATCGGCCAGCCGCAAGAACCCCATCCTAGCAGTTTGAGGCACATTTATTTATTTAGTTAGTTAGTTAGTTTATTTATTCGAGAGAGAGAGAATGAGAGCTAGCACGGGAGGGAAGAGGGTCAGAGGGAGAAGCAGACTCCCCGCTGAGCAGGGAGCCCGATGTGTGGGACTCGATCCCGGGACTCCAGGATCATGACCTGAGCAGAAGGCAGTCGCTCAACCAACTGAGCCACCCAGGCGCCCCCCATCCTGGCAGTTTGAATGTGTGGGCACCCCTGCTCCCTGCTGGAAAGGCCGCTGGGATGGGGAGCACGCAGGAGGGGAAGCTCTTCGGACAGCAGACAGAGGTCTCCCCAGCTGCTCTTGCTGCCTCCGCCTAAGATAGAGCTGCTCTGTCCAGCTTGTCCAGGGCCTTCAGGTGCCTTTCCTGGAGCTGTAGACACGCCCCGGGACTGCTAGAAAAGACATTGGTGGTGAGACAGAAAAGCTCCACACTGCAAATGAGCTGCTCAGCTCCCTTCCCCGGGGCTCTGGAGTAACAGTGCTCAGCATCAGACCCTGCAGGGCACAGATCTCGAAGACTGTCTCCCCAAGACCTCTCAAGCCCAGGGTTTTTTGTTTTTTTTTTTTAAGATTTCATTTATTTATTTGAGAGAGAGAAAGAGATAGCGAGAGAGAGCATGAGCAGGGAGAAGAGGGAGAAGCAGGCTCCCCGCGAGCAGGGCACCTGATGCAGGACTCGATCCCAGGACCCTGGGGTCATAACCTGAGCCGAAGGCAGATGCTTAACCGACTGAGCCACCCAGGCGCCCCTCAAGGCAAGGATTCTAAAAACATCTTTTAAACCTTTAAATTCCTTCTTTAAAGGAAAACATGCCCACAAGGGCAGTAAGTAAAATGAATGAACATAGAAGTGCTTGGGTTTGTTTGTTTTTTCATGATTTATATACAATGTTAGTTTCGATTTTGGAGGAGATCAGCCTGAGGCCTGCTTCCTCTTCCCTGTGCAGTGCCAGCACCCTGGGGTTCCCCAATAGCTGTGCTCTGGTGACAGGCGTACGTGACTCACCTCTACTCAGGCGCAGAACAGGGGACCTGCAGGACCCCTGGGCGCATGCCTGCACTTTCACAGGGGACATGACCGAGGACCAGCTGGGAGCCCCCCCCCCCCCCCCCCCGCAGTCTGGCCTCTGTCCGCTTCCTGTCCCGGCAGAGAGCTCCCCCAGGGCAGGGACCCACCAGGAGTGTGCTGGTGTGCACTGAACAAGCGGGTTACTGCGGGAAGCTGCTCACTTCCCTCCTTTGGGTCTGCACAGGAACAGGACGGCAATGGTCAGCCGTGGTTCAGGCGCGCCGCTGCAGGACCTTCCAGGGCGGTCAGACCACGGCCCTGAGGGCATGTGGGAGCCCCCCAGGAGGGGCTGAGAGAATCAGAATGACACCAAGCAAGACGGTCAGGTCCTCGGGCTCACTAGCCTCGGTCCGGACGCTTGGGAGCCACATTGGCACCCCTCTGCAGTGGACAGCAAAGAACAGAACATTCCCATCATCACGGAATGTCCCATAGAATCGTGCTGCTCTGAGTCATCGGATCTCCAAACGGGGCCCTCCAAACGGGGCCCTACACCAGCCTCCCCCAGAACTCGTCCTCCGCGATGCCGATTCTCCGGCCCCACCCCGGCCCCAGGCAGCAGCCCTCCCCACCCCCACCATGTGTGCCCCAGCCTTGCCGGGACCATCCTGCCCAGCTGAGGACCCCTGTATGAGTCACGGGCGGGGTACGGGGTGGGGGGGGGTGGGAGGGTGTTGCAGCTTCGGTTTCATTTCTGGGGCTGGGATATCTAGTTTCATTTCTGCCAGTGCCCGGGGGGAGTGAGCCGCACAGCATATAAGAGGGAAGCGGAGACGGCCAGGATGACTCCTGGTGTGCGTTGCAGAGGCACAGAGGTAAGAGCCCCCCCCCCCCCAGGCAGCCGTGCAGGGAGGGCTGCGTCACCATGTCTTTCTACAACAGTTCTGCTGCAGTTCGTGCTTTTTCAAAGGATTTCCCAGGAAACGTGGCTTGTGCCAGAAGGCAGGAGGCAGAAAGACAAGTTTCTGAAGGTGCCCCACGGGAGATTTGGGAAGGCCTGGGTTGGTGCTGGCCCCCAGCCAGGCCTGCATGCCCAAGGTGTGTTCCAGAGGAGGTGGCTGGCCTGGAGGCACAGGGCAGCACCCCCCCCCCCCCCCCCCCGTCCTGAAGCTGACCAAAGGCCCCGTGGCCACAAAGGGGTTGGCTTCTGGGACGCCTCGCTCAGCATCCGTGGTGCACACACGTCTGGGGGTGGGGGAGGAGCTTTGCGCCCCCGTGATGTTGTAAATTATAACAAGATACATTAACTCTCGTCACCCTGCTATATATTACACCCCATAGTTAGTAGTGTAGTTAATAACACTGTATTGCGTATTTGAAAGTTGCTTAGAAGTAGATTTTTTTTAAGATTTTATTTATTTATTTGACAGGGCGAGAGAGCACAAGCTGGGGAACATTAGAGGGAGAGGGAGAAGCAGGCTCCCCGCCAAACAGGGAGCCGGATGCAGAGGCTCGATCCCAGGATGCCTGGGATCGTGACCTGAGCCGAAGGCAGAGGCTTAACCATCTCAGCCACCCAGGCGCCCCATAGAAGGTAGATATTAAAAGTCCTTACCGGAAGAAAAATGTCACTATGTATCGAGACAGATGTTAACTACATTTATTGCAGTGATCATTTTACAATATATACAAATATCAGAAAAAATATATATATATATAATTTGATCTTCATCCTGTTCCTGGCACAGAGCTTCTAAAACCCTTGGGATTTCCCAAATAGAGAGAGCATTGTCTTTTGTTATGTTAATAAGGTGACTTTGGAAAGCATCCTAGGGTAAGGCTGGCCTGTGATTATTGTTGAAACTTTCAGTCCCTCCCCCTGACCTCCGGGGAGGGAGAGCGGCTGGAGGTTGAAGCAATTCCGTCTGTGCAATGAAACCACTATAAAAACCCAAAAGGCGAAGGTTTGGCGCGCTTCCAGGCTGGTGAACACGGGGGACTGTAGGGAGAGTGGTCCCTGGATGGCACAGAAGCTCCTCCCCCGTCCCCCCACCCCCCGGACCTCGCCCTGAGCATCTCTTCCATCTGGCTGTTCCTGAGTCACATTCTTTTATAATAAACCGGTAATCTAGTAAGTTCTCTGAGTTCCGTGAGCCACTCTAGCAAATTATTCGAACCCCAGGTGGCGGTGGTTGGAACCTCCGATCTGTAGCCAGTGGGTCCGAAGCAGGTGACAGCTGTGGCTGGCGTCTGCAGGCGGCCGGGTGGGGGTGCGGTGTGCACAGGAGCAATCTGCCAGGACCCAGCCCTTAGCCTGTGGCATCGGATGCAATTTTTGGGTAGATGGTGAAAGAATTGAGTTAATCGGTAGAAAACCCACACGCTGGAACTGATGTCAGAGTTCGAGCCCCCAAGCCTGGTCTCGGGGCTTCGGGTGCCTTCTTGCTCGTGGCTTTGGTGGCACCGGGCCCCCTCAGTGGTGCGCTGGAAGGATAGGGCGCCCGCTAGCATTTGGCAGTCCCCGTGGCACTATGTAGTGTAGAACGGCACCTTCGAAGTGTTACTTTGAGAGAGACACTGAGGCCAGGTCCTCCCAGCAAACAGTAGCATTTACAGGGAACAGAGGAGCAAAAAACACGGAGTGTTCGCATCTCAGGGCCACCGAAACAAAGTGCCACACGCTCCGTGCCTTGAACAGTAGAAACTTCTCGTCTCCCAGCTCTGGAGGCTGGAGGTCTGAGATCCAGGTGTCGGCAGGGCTGGGTCCTTCCTCGCCTCTCCCAGCTTCTGGCCGTTGCCAGCAAACCTGGCATTATTTGGGGAACCTATCTCAGGGTGCGGTGGGGGTTCCCGGGTCGTGCCAGCGGCAGGAAGAAAGAATCCCGGCCGCAGGGTCACCCACAACACAGAAGCAATTCCGGCAGGCTTCCCAGGACAGCTGGAGGTTCGGCTCCTCCCCGCCGCTCACACCGAGCCGCGGGGTTCAGCCAAGGACGGAGGGGAAGTTGAGACGCGCCTCTGTGAGTGGTAACACCTTCCTTTCTCTTTCCTGGAAACTGTGACGAGTTCCCCGCAAATCCGATTTTTGTCCTTGTATTCTGCTTTCAGGAGAAACAAAATTTCTTGATTAGCGTGAAAGGAAGCAAACTGTCCCCACAGGTCTGAGCGGTCGTACAGACTCGGCCCAATCGTGGCAATTTTAGAATAACCTTGAAGGCACAGCAAGATGCCAGGTCCAAGGGGGACAAATTAGAAATGGATGCCGCGTTCTCCCTTCTGCGGGCAGAGCCTGTGTGGCTGCCGAGCTCCTCGCAGGACCCGCGCCCCGGGGGCGGGGGCTAGGGGCAGGGGATGGGGGCAGGGCCCTGGGGTCCAGGCCCTGCCACCTACTGGGCCTCCCCTGGGACATGGCAGAACCAGAGCAATGTCCACCGGAGAATCAAAAGCGGGAGGAACAGACCCTGGGGGAGCGAGGGGCTGGTCTTCAAGATTGAGATCCCAAATCTATCCTCATGGAGAGTGGCCCTCTGTGAAGTGTTTTCTTTTCTTTTTTTTTAAGATTTTTTTTTTTAATTTATTCATGTCGGAGAGAAAGAGCACGAGTGGGGGCGGGGGACGGGGAGCAGGGGGCGGGACGGGTGGGGGGAGGGGCAGAGGGGGCGGGGAGCGAGGCTTGGGGGGGACTGGGAGGGGCAGGGGGAGGGGCAGTGGGGGGAGTTAAGGGAGGGGCAAAGTTTCTCCCGAGCCCGCAGGGTCTCAGTTGCCTTCAGCTCAAGATAATCCTCCTGCCAAGCGGCCCCTTCACCCCCGACCAAAAGAAATACCGAATAGTTCTATCGATTACTTGTTGCTGTTAGGTCCAAACAACTCAGGAACAGCAGGTTGTGTGGTGTCCATCAGGTGTCTCTGTGTACCCCTGAGAAATCTTAAATAAGCCACAAATGCCCCTGCAAGTTTGCGGAGGGTCCCCGGGGTGCCCTGACGCACAGTTTGGGAACCATCGCCTGACGCTTCTGGGTAATGCCTTTTCTTCTGCATGTCACTCAGGGGCTTACCTGTGATGTAGGTAACCTCGTCACAACTTGAGGGAGCACTGTCTCCGTGGACCCAGCAGCAAAGGATGACGGGATGAGGTCACTCTGTCGGGTCCCTCTCGAGTCCCAGCTGCTCTAGGACCGGGTGGACGGTGGACAGAGGCTCCGGGAGAGTCCCTTTTGAGGGTGGTAGGGGTGGAGACTGAGCTCAGGCCACCCTTCCGAGCTTGTGCTGTCTGTGCCCTGGGCAGGCACACGGTCTGGGTTTGGTGACTCGTCCTCGGGTCAGCCACGCCCCCACTCTGTCTCGTGCTGGGAAGGAGACAAGCAACAACGTCCATCCAACGAGGATCCCCTGGAGGTGATCGGGGATGCAGGCAGAGGCCCAGGGACGATGTAAAACAACTCCGTCCGTTCCCTGTCCGCTGTCCCTCGGTCCGGGTGGCACCTCCTCCAGGGATCAGGGAGCCCTCGCCTCCAGGGGGCCTCCTCCCGTCCTCGGTCACGGTCCTCCCTGCATATCCCACCCTTTACCTACCCTTGGGGCCTCTTCTTCCTCTGGGTTGCTGGCTCAGCCCCTGCAAGGTCTAGTTGGGAGTGGGGGCCGGAGGGTCCCGCTCCGGCGCTTTCGCAGCCGAGGAGAGGGAGGGAAGGAAGCCCTCTCTCCGGGGGCGGCCTCGCTGATCCCCAAGCACGACTAGCCATCTTTCCCCTGCCCGTGCGTCCCCCCTGGCATGTCCTCCCGCCCCTCCTGTCTCCTCCTATCCTGAGTGCCACCATTTATGATCTGCATCTTACCAGAGATGAATCTGTGCTCCTAACTCGATCGGACCCTGCTGCCCCAGTCTGCCGCGCCCGAGTCCCAGGAGTGGGTATTTCTCCACGCTCACTTCCCCGAGGCCTCTCTGCGGCTCGGCTCTGTCTTCAGCTGCGACCCCTCCTCCGGGGCCCGTGAGCTCCCACCAGGAAAGGCGAGAATGTATGGCCCTAAAGACCATCTCTCGCATGCACTGCTGTAAATTGCTTGTAAAACGGTTACCCGAAACTGGGGTCGCCTCTTGCTGGCGTCACAAGCCAAAGGGCACGACCAACCAAGCCCAAGAATAGGACAAGGAAGGTGGTACTTGGAACAAGCAAGGAACACCGGGGACATTTCCGGAAGCAGTGTCTCCGCAAACAACAGAACTGGGGAAGGTTTACGCTAAGGGCGCGTGCATGTTCATGACGGGGCTTGGGCAATGGGGGACGCAGCACGGACTTGGGGCAAAAGCCATCTTAAGGGACAGAGTCCAGGTCCTAGGTGATGGAAGGCACAGGGCCAGCCAGGGTGACACCATCAGTTCTCTGGGTCCAGTTGGTCCGGTGTCTGCGTGCTCACAGGGTTAGCTCCTGCAGTGATGCTCAAGAGTGTGTTGGGCCCATCTTTACTTTTTGAACCAACCCTGGGAGTTTTGTCACTGATTGATTGTCCCCAATACCATTCTTAGGCTAGCTCCTGGCTTGATAGAGGCTGTTTGTTCTTCCATTCTCTTCTTCCCTTAAAATCCTTAACTACTGGGCTCTATTCTTCTGCAATTTTGACATATCCCAGGAAGTTCTGCAAGAGATGTGCTTTGAGCAAGTGCAGGTCAGGCACAGAATCCAGGATGGCTGGACCTAAAATGATGCTTCTTATGTCAAGAAAGTTGTATCTCGTCTTTCCTTTTCTGGGGACCCCTAATTCTCTCTGCTTGCAAAATCTTAAAACAAGAATAAGGCCTCATAAGACTCCAGGGACGAGAGCCAAAGAGCATGGCAAGGCCCACGACCCTACGACTCCCCCTGATTCACTTTCGGGCCTCCTTGCCGCCAAGGGGGAGGGGACACAGACTGATTGTGTCCTTTACTCTTTGACAAAAGGGAGCCCTTGATTCGCCAGGAGAGCAAACTCCTCAGCTTGGCTCTCTGCGAAGTAATTTATTGTGTGTTTATATCATGGAGGTTACTATAACTTACATGATTTCCTTACTTAAGGAGATTCAGCAAGTCAACGGATTTGTTCTTGAGGTCTCCCCCGGGTCTGCGTGCAGGGGTGCGTGGTGTGCGGTTGGGCGAGGCGGGGCTGGCAAAGGTCCAGCCTGGGAGGGGACTGCCTAGGGACAGTGGGCCCACTCTGCCATCCTGTGTCTTTACAGAGCTTGTCAGGCAGACGCGGTGCTGAGCAACGGGGAGCACTCCCACCAGCTCTGACTCAGTGACGGCTAATGTCTAAGGCCCACACTTCTTGGCCATACCAGAGGCGGAAGATGTTTTGTCCCCAACAGCAACCAAAAAAAGAACTGAACATCTTCCACCAGCAGCCCCCGCCACCCGGTGAGGCAGCAGGACACATGATGTGTCCCCCGAACCATCAGGTCAGAGGGCAGGATCCAGCTTATCTCATCAAGGAGTTCCACTCACTGGCACTGAACCCTCAGCAGCCAGAAGGAAGCAGGGGCCAACAGAGGGCAAAGGTAGGTCACGCAGAGGGACTTCAGGAAGGGTGCGTTCCAGCCACCGGCCAGAGATGAGCGCCCTAATCATAGCCATAAACCCACAAGTCCGGTCCAATCCCACCAGGAAAGCCGGTGCCCCGCAGACTCCTAGGCACCTGCAGCAAGCCCCAGGGACATACCCGATCTCTGAGGCAGCAAGCCTGGGGCTTCTGTTCCAGATGCTGGGGTCTCCCTCCCTCCCAGGGGAGATTTCCTGCAGCTGCTATGGTCCCTGCCACCATTGCTAACCCACCCCACTCCCCACCCCACCCCTGCTCGGCAGCCCAGGGCCTGGCTCCTGTCCTCCCTCTGGCCAGGAGCTTCCGCCCCTGCGTGCTTCCTCCCTGCTCAGTGAGGCACCTCCCAGCCAGCTAGCCCCACATCAGCAGAAGCAAAGCCTCTGCAGGAAGAGAACACGGGCACCTCCCGGAGGCCCTCCCACCTCCTGTCTGCACCCCAACATCAGTGGAGGCACACATTCTGCCCCAAATTCCCGATGATGATGGGAATCCTGCCTCTTCCAGGGCCCCGAGCACAGTCTGGCTAGCCAGTATGAGGAGAAGGTGCGCCCCTGCATCGACCTCATCGACTCCCTGCGGGCGCTGGGCGTGGAGCAGGACCTGGCCCTGCCCGCCATCGCCGTCATCGGGGACCAGAGCTCGGGCAAGAGCTCCGTGCTGGAGGCTCTGTCGGGGGTCGCCCTCCCCAGGGGCAGTGGTAAGCACCCCGGGCCAGCTTCGCTTCGCAGCCTGCTGGGCCACCCGCGGGCCACAGAGAATCCCTGGGGGGCCAGCAGCTTCAGAGACAGGTCCTGGAAGGCTTGGGTCTGCAGCGCGTGGCCTGGGCTGGCTGGAGGAGGCGGCCCCCGGGTTTCTGACCCCCTTTCACATCAGTAGCTCTCCCTGGGCCTGGATCATTTGAGGCCCAGGGACCTTGCGTGTTTTTCCAGTGGTCTCTGTAAGAGTGTAGAAACATTTCTTTGAACATGTTGAATTTCTAAGTCTCAGGGGACATGTGAAAATTTTTCTCAACGTTTGGAAAAGCGATTAGCCAGGATCGTAGTGTGATAAGACACACTGTTTTCCTTGAAAAAAAAAAAAAATACTAAGTGTGTATAGAGTTAAAAGGCTGTTGCACATTTATGATTTAATAAAATAAAGGAAAAAAGAAAGGGAAGAGATGGTACCCTCCAGGTGGATTGGAGGGGGCTCCATCCGGGTCCCTGGCCCTGCACCCTCTCCTGCCAGTGCGGCCGTAGCCCAGACCCGACCGGAACCCAGGGGTCGGCGGCCACCGACGCCTTCTCACCTGGGCTGCCCCCGGGCACAGAGGAGGGTGTGGGGGACCCCAGAGGGCTGTCCAGGTCCTGCACAGCCCCCATCAGCTGCTGCCGCACCAGGCACCCTGGCTTGTGCCCTCTCCCAGCCACTGGCAGCCTGGTCCTAGACTCCAGGGTGTCCTGTGAGGTCCCCGTCAGCCCAGCCGGGCACCTGATGCACAAGGGAGGAAGGGTCTGGAGGGGTCGCTCCTCTGCTCTGCCCTGGGCTCCGCATTCTGGGGAGAGATGCAGCATGGTGGAGGGTCCGGGTACCAGTGGCATGCCTGTGACTCTGGCATGTCCCCAGGCTGGTGGAGGAGATGACGCTGGCCCTTCTAGGGCCAGGAATATAGAGGACACATGCGGTGCTTGGGGCCTTGCCACAGGAACACCCAGCCCTAAAGAGCAAGGGGCAGTTCCAGCCTTGAATCCCGAAAATGCCCTTGAACCCCCTCCTTCGGATGTCCAGACTCTTGCCCTGGCTCTAGCTACCTTGTCCCTGCACCCTCCAACCCCAAGTGTGAGGGGCTTGGAGGGGGTGGGACAGGTCTCACTGCTCCATACGTCCATCTGTCCTCTGTCCTCTGCGGCCGCCTGGACAAAGCCTGGCCCCACGGCCAAAGCCCGACTGGGACTCCAGCCCAGGCATCCTGGGGAGCCCTCAGATACACAGAGCCTCAACTCGGGCTTGTGTGGCTTCCAGAGCAGCACAGCAGGGACGGTGGCCCTGGGCGGCCTGGAGGCTCAGTGACCGCAGAGCACAGGGCCCCCGCCCAGGGTGGGGGGGCAGCTGCCATGCCTCTGTGCTAGGACCTGGGCACCTTCGTGCCACCCGATCCAGGCCCCCATTGCTCCCCAGCCCTGGAGAAGGACTGAAATCTCAGATGGGGACTCTCGGGGACACCAGGGCAGCTCCGTGGGGGGCGAGGGGAAAGGGCACCCGCGATCCCTTCTTTTCAAGGGAACTTAGAATGTTTGGGACACTGTCTCAGGAATTGTGACCAGGTGCCCGCTGGTGCTGAAGATGAAGAGGCAGCCACAAGAGAGCGCATGGAGGGGGAAGATCAGCTACCGCAAGACGGAGCTCCAGCTCCAGGACCCCTCCCAGGTGGAGAAGGAGGTCCTCAAAGGTAGGAGGCCCCAGGGGTCTGCAGGTGCGGCTCGGGGGGCTGCTCCCTGGCCGTCCTGGCTCCTTCTCCGCCTCCTGGTCATCGGGCCTCTTCCTCCCAGGCTCTTCCGTGTGCTGGGCCTCCTGCCTTGCACACCGTCCCCTCCTCTGGGAAGTGCCCCCCCCGCAGAACACCCCACCCCGTCCGGGCCACTGCTCTGCAGATTATTAAAGCGGATTCAGAACGTGGGGGGCTCCATGTGACTGATGGCAAACACAGACTTTCTCCGTGGCTTCCGGGCTCAGCTCCCCGGGAACCCCGTGTCTGCAGGCCTCAAACGGCTCTGCAGAGGGATCTCCTCCAGAACAGAGAAGCCCTCTCCTGGCTCCTGTGCGCACCCCCCGATGACCACCCCACCAGGCTGCTGGAGAGACAAGGGTCCTCCAGCCCAGAGGCTCCAGGACTCGCTTTCTGTTCCACGGTGGATCCGTGGCTAATTCCAAGAGGAGGAGGAGGAGGAAGGGAGGTGTTGGGGAGAGAGGCCACCCTGGGGGACAAGGCCAGGTGATGGGGGAGCATCGTCCTTATGTCTCCATGCTTCCCCTTGAGCCGATGGCCAGTGACCTCTGTGTCCTTGTCCTTGGCATGTGTGTGTCCCTCAACATTTGCCATCGGTACCGCCCCCTCCCCCTCCCCTAGACCATCCAAGCTTCCTTTCGCTTCTGGATTGCCCTGGCCCTCATCTGGTCTGCAGCAGCGACTCTGCCTGGGGGCTTGTTGGCACTGCAGAGTCTCAGGGAGACACCCCAGACCTGCCCAGTCAGAATCTGGACTTGAACCAGGCTCCACAATGGGTTCCCCGCGCTCAGAGTGCAGGGCCAGCTACGTGACTCAGGCGCTCAGTGCAAAGTCAGACTGCAAGACCCCCCCGCCCCGTTCAAAATTACCAAGAATTACAAGACCGTGAAAGCAGATTAGTAAACCAGGAGAGGAGCCCCTCTGGATATGGAGACAGCGTAGGCCCCACGCACATGAAGCAGGTCCTGGCTCGGAGATGTATGCACGAGACACCGTAGTCGGTCCCTGTTCTGGTTGTGACGTGAACAGCCTGTGGGAAGACTGTTTTTTTCCAACTCACCTACAGGGGTGCTCCCAGGAAGGGACGAGATCCCCTTGGCATGTCTGGTGGACCCTGCCTGCCCCAGGGCATCTGGACATCACTGTGGGTGACAGGCAAGCGAGGTGCACGCACAGCCAGGCAGCTGGGCAGCTGGTGGAAGTGCAGGGGGAGGGGCGGGGGGAACGGTCTCAGCTCCGCCCACATGTCCTCCTTCCGGCCTTGAGATTTGCCCTGCGAAGCTCCCGTGGGGGTCCCCGGGGCCCACACCTGCACGTCTGTCCTTCCTCCCCACACCAGTCTTAGACTGCAGATGTGATGGAGGCTCCCTGTCGATGGCACGGAGGGTCCGTCTTTACGGACACTTGGGTTTTCGTGACAATGTGTGCACCTTCCAACTTCGGACCCAGCCCGTCCGTCCATTGGCCACCCTCTAGGAGGACGGAGACCGTCCTGCCACATCAGCAGAGCTCGAGGCCCGCTCAAAAAGAAAAATTTCTTCTGTCTTTGAACCCTATTACCTCGGCAGAGATACATGGTGTCCTCAGGACAGGCCGGCGAGCTTCCCCCAGAGTGAGCCACGCGAGAGCAAGTAGGCGGCGGTCACGGTGTGATTACTGGTGGTCACACACGGTCACTTCCGCCATCTCTGTCTTTAGACAGAGGTCCCTACACCCAGCCCCCCGCGCAAGGGGGCTCACCTTTTGGAGGGGAGAGTGTGGAAGAATTTGTGGACATATTTGAAGCCACTACAACACTCACTGGGAAGTATTAAAAAGCATAAAGAAAGAGAACAGAACCCCTCCGTAATCCCATTGTGAGCATGTGGTTATGCTTCCCTCCAGGCTTTCGGAGGGTCTGTGTGTTCAACAGCCCCCCCCCCCCGAGGGGCCTCAGAGACCACTCCTCAGGCCTCTGTGAAGTGTTTCTTGAGCACCAGGGGCTCTCGGAGGCTCCTACAACTGCTTTTCCTCAGATGGGTCGTTAATCTGGACCCTGGGTTTCCCCTCTCTCGGCCTCTACAGCCCAGAACACCATAGCTGGGAACGGAGTTAGCATCAGCCATGAGCTCATTAGTCTGGAGGTCACCTCCCCTGAGGTTCCGGATCTGACCCTCATTGACCTTCCTGGCATCACCAGGGTACCTGTGGGAAACCAGCCCCAGGACATTGGACTGCAGGTGAGTTTTCTGGAACTTGGGAATGGGCCAAGCTGAAGATGGGGGGACTTCTAGGTCTCTGCGAGCAGCCCCAGGGGCTCTGGAGCGCCTCCCCTGCCCTCACTCTGAGTGGTTGGGGAGGAGACTGGGGGAGCAGTGCCCAGGGCACAGGGGGCAGAAGCTGTCACTCCCCGACGCTCTCCAGTGGCCCCACGTCCATCAGCATGAAAGCTTCCAACGTCCAGTGTGCTCTGGCCCCACTAGCTCATTGGCCACATCTCTCACTGTGCCCCATTCCTCACCTGCGCCAGCCACACCCGAGTCCTCGACGGTCCTCGAGCACTCCAGCTTTTCACCTTCTCTTCCATCCCTCTGCCCAGATTTCCACATGGCACATTCCCCTACTTCCTCCAGAGCTCTCCCAAATGCCACCTTTTCCGGCATTTGATGCCCAGTACCCCGCACCTGATCCTTCCACTTCTATTTACCGTCCCTGTTGAGTGTCTGCGTTTCCTCCTGGGACAAAAACCCCCGAGGGACATTGCCTGTGTGTTCAGTGCTGAATCTCTAGATCCTGGAAAGGACCTACCACCTGGGGGTGCCCGTAATGTTTGTTGCATGAACTGAAGGTGAAGAAGTGTGTTTCCCATAGTGGTTCCTACCCCAAGCCTATTTTCCCCCCAGGGACGTCAGCAATGTCTGAGACATTTATGGATGTCACAACTTGGGAAAGAGGGGCTGCTACCAGCATCCAGTGGGTGGAGACCAGAGATGCAGCTGAATTTTCTATAATGCACCAGCTGGCCCTGCCCCCTGCCCCAGCAAAGAGCTGTCCATCCCAAATTGTCCCACGGTGCTGAGCTGGAGAACCCTGGATGGTCTGTTCACTTACAGCAGAACAGGTGCTACACAAGGGTGTGGCAGAGCGGATAAAGACCGACAGGAGACATTTAACTTAAGGACAATTCACGTTTAACGTGAATTTATGCTGTAACGTTATCCCATAATGTGAGTTTATTCCATAAACTCGCTTACAGAAGTTGATTATATCTTTACTCAGTGAAATTTTCCCATGGCTAAGACCTAACTGGTCCTGTTTGTATTTATCATTTTTATTTGACCCCAGCACTTAATTGTTTATAGGATGCTAGGCTGCGCTTACGTGATGCAAATTTCCTGTTTGTGTCTATGCAGTATTATTTTCTGTGTGCAACTTAAAATAATTTTATGGGGCATCATGAGAGCAAAACTATGTGTGAATTGTACCAAAATATATATATATAAAAAAAGATATGTCCCTAGGTGCCAGACTTTTCCGTGTTGGTTTGTATTGTCCATGGGGAAAAATATTTTTGAAATTTGAAATGTAAGGCTTATGTTGCCCACATCTTTCTTTGCCTACAGATTCTAAGAAATTTTATTGGATTTCTCTAATCTGAGTGAGCTAGACCCCTCCCAAGAACAAACTCCAGAAAAAGACATTAGTATTAGGAATGAACACATGTAGAGATATTATTGACATCAGATACTATTGTAGCAGGCACTGAGCACCTGCCACTTTGGGGCCCCATGTGGGACTCGGCATGGAGATACCGAGCTGACACGTGAGAGGTCACAAAGGTGCCCCTGGGCGTCTGGGGCACATAGGACACATACACAAACACTGTAATAGAAGGCAGAATCTCAGAAGCATCACAGGAGAGATTTGGAGAAGAAGGAGAGGTCTAGTCTGGCTACAGGAATCAGAGTCTGCTGGAAAGAAGAAATACCAGTGGTGGGGTTTGAAGGGAAGTAGGAAATCAACAGAGAACCCAGAAAGGGCAGATGGGGCAGGCGTGTCCGAGGAAAGGGATTGGCCAAGTCAACGCCCAGAAGTTCGAAAACTGGGTCACGCTCTTGGAAATTGGCTTTTCGCAATCACACCTGTCCAGCTGGGCTGTTGGTTGACCAGAGATGTGCTCTTCCTTTGTGTGATTTTTTTTTTTTTTTTTTTTTTGCATCAGATCAAGGCACTCATCAAGAAGTACATCCAGAAGCAACAGACGATCAACTTGGTGGTGGTCCCCTGCAACGTGGACATCGCCACCACAGAGGCGCTGAGCATGGCTCAGGAGGTGGACCCCGACGGCGACAGGACCATAGGTAAAAAGACAGAACCAAGCTTGCAGAGGACAGGAAGGAAGGGGGAGACTTCTTATATATTTAGAAGGTTCCGGAATGTAGCTCCATTAGAGACAAGTGCTACTCCCCGCAGAAGCTCCATGGGCTCAGGGCGCCTTCACACGCTGCAGATGGCAGTGTGTGACTGAGGGGACTCAGTCAGGGTGAGGGGTGTGGCCAGAATTTGGAGGTTCTTCATCCTCCTTCCTCTTGGCCCTCATTTGCGTTCACAATCCCTTCTGGATCGGGGGCAAGAACTGCCTTATCTGCTCTCCCACGATTATCTGGAAAGGAGAAAGTGACCGGCGCATCCGCTCTACCATTCCACAGGTAAAGGTCTTGGGATCTGCTGGTACATGGAAAGGGCCTTCATCAGGCCCCAGTGAACATTCTACCGGGCCGATGTTGGGGTGGGAGAGTCTGCAGCATTGGCATTCAAGCAGAAGTCTTCGTGGGGAGCCGGGTTCTCTTAAATTTCTTCTAAAAAAAAAAAAGTCACCCTGGGACTTGTTACAGGGAACTTGGTTTAAAAGCACACATGGTCTGGGTTTGAATCCTTGTTCTAGCGCTTACTGGCTACTTAACCTTGGGTAATACATTTAACCTCTCCTGGCCTCACTGTCTCCATCCACGAACTGGCATCACAGTCACACCTATGTGCTGGGTGGTTGGGAGGATTCCATGAAGAAATATCATATAGAATGGTCCTTAGGGCTATGCATGTAGTATTTTCTCAGCAAATGAGAGCTGCTATTTTTTTATTAGTAATATCATCACTCAACATCACTTCGTCACCAATCATTCCACCTACCCAGAGAGTTGACCCTCCTGAAACTTTGCAGGTCATTTCCCTGACGAAATGCATACTCGGCATACAATTGCTTTTCCTGTTTCTTCCAAAATAAATGCCTGGTTTCCCAGTAAGGATAGAAATGAATATGAGGGGCATAGACGTCAAGCATAACGTTTCACTCTGTGCTAGATCACCCTCGTGCCCTGTTAGCTGTCGACTTCTGCAAGCATCCCCAACACACTGACCCAGAGAGAACACTCAGGCTTTGGGTCACTGCTCGTTGTAGTTCCGTGCTCTTTGCCCTCCCTCGATCCCAAGTCAGGAAGGCTGTCTCACTGGTGACCACAGTAGGCGACATCATCTGTTTTGTAGGGTCAGCTATCTGGATATTAATATGTTTATAGAACGGGGGTGACCAGGAGTTAGTGGATGAGTACAGAGCTTCAGTTCTGCAAGATGAAGTGAATCCTCTTTGGGGGGGTGGGGGCGGTTCACAGCCGTGAGGATCCCGGATGCTGCTGAACCATCCACTTTAAAATGGCCAAAACAGTAACTTTTATGTGATGTAGATTTTACCACAATTTTTAAAGATACACGATTTTTAAAAACAGGATAACCGAAGATGGCGTGAAGGAGGAAACATCCTATTTTCATTAGTTGAATTATTCTCTTGCACACGCGAGTTATGTGTATTTTGCCACATTTTTTAAAAAAGAGAACTGAATGCCTACCTATACAGTACTTCCAAAGGGTGAAAATAGAACAAGGCTGATGACTAATAGAGTAGTGGTTTACATAATACCAAGGTTCAGAAAGAACTGGGAGCCCGTACATTTGCAGGCTATCCGCGAGACCGGTCTCCCCTCCCCCGCAACCACTAGATGCACACTGCCCACTCGGCCAGCCCCAGCGGGATTCCTATCGCCACCAAGGTACAGAGATGCCATTTGGTAAGGTCGCCGATGCCCTCCATGCTGACACACACCTTCACTTCTCTGTCCCCATCTTTCTCCACCTCAGACCCAGTCCGGCGGCTGACCACTCCCTCCTTCTCGAACTCTCCTTCCTTTGCTGTCACACACAACCCGCTGGCTCCTGGCTCACCATCCGCGCTCCGTCTCCTCCTTCACTGGCCGCTCGAGGTCACATTCTTAGTCTTGTCTGGTTGTTTCTTCCATTCTCTGACCCCTAAATGTCGGAAACTCAAAACTTGGTTCTGAGACCTCCCCTCTATCAACACGTGCTCTTTAGGCGAGCTTACTCTTTGATCTAAATTTGTAACCCTTACCTCTCCCTAGGCTTGACATCTCCACCTGGATGTCTATTAAATGTCTCCGATGTCATGCGACCAAAAGACAGTTCCTGATACCCCGCCCCGCCTCAGTTCCCCTCCCTCCCACGGCTTCTCCGCCTCACTCACAGCACCGCACCTGCTTGCCCCACTCTAGAGCCAAATCTGGGCGGGGGGCAGGGCCAGCTGGTGCATTATAGAAAATTCAGCTGCATCTCTGGTCTCCACCCACTGGATGCTGGTAGCAGCCCCTCTTTCCCAAGTTGTGACATCCATAAATGTCTCAGACATTGCTGACGTCCCTGGGGGGAAAATAGGCTTGGGGTAGGAACCACTATGGGAAACACACTTCTTCACCTTCAGTTCATGCAACAAACATTACGGGCACCCCCAGGTGGTAGGTCCTTTCCAGGATCTAGAGATTCAGCACTGAACACACAGGCAATGTCCCTCGGGGGTTTTTGTCCCAGGAGGAAACGCAGACACTCAACAGGGACGGTAAATAGAAGTGGAAGGATCAGGTGCGGGGTACTGGTCACTCCTCCTTCCCCTGCGTCCATGTCTAATTCATCTGGAATCCCGTGACTCTGTCTCCAAAACTGTACCAAGTCTGTCCACTCCTCTCCATCTCCATGCTCACCACTAGACCAGGCCCCCATCATCTCTTGCCTGGATGACTCAAATGTCCTCCGACTGGGTCTCCGGGCGCTCACCTTGCCCACTACAGCACACCCCCCACTGGCCTTTAAGCGGGTAAATAAAGTCAGGCCCCTCCTCTGCTTCTACGCTAACGTTCCCACCTTACAGACATAAACCCTGGACCCCTTTCCTGGACAACAAAGCCTTCTGTGACCTGGCTGCCTATGCCTCTCTGATTGTGGTTCCCATCGCTTCTGCCTTGCCCACAACTCTCCAGCGTAGCTGTCATCCCCAGGGCCTGGAATGCTCTTCCTCCATCCTCACAGGGCTGGCTCCTTCCTCTCATTCAGATCTCAGCCAAACGCTGCCCTCCCAGAGGCCTTCTTTGTCCACCCAACCCAACACGGCACCATCCGCCCCTGCATGCACATGACCGGATTTTCATTTTCTGCCTAGCACTTCTCAATATCAGATACTTTTTCTTTATTGCTTGTATATTACTAGACTAATTTATCTGGCTTTTACCCACTAGAAGGTGAGGGGATTGTCACGAAATCAGGGACTTGGCAATCTTGTTCACCGCCATTTTCTCAATACCTAAAGCAGTGGGCTTAATAAGCATTTTTAAATTCAATATGAATATGTAATGTACTCAGGAAAGAGTTAATTTAAAAAGAAGAAACATTGTTGACAGTGCCCTTCTCCATGGCCCAAGAGTTGGGACACTGGATGATGCTCATGCACTGAGGCTGTCGTTGGAGGCATGAGTATTTCCTAGTGGATTCGCGGCTTCAGACTCAGGCACTGGGTGAGAAGGCACTCTCTTCCCAGCAAGGGAGAGTTCTCATTGCAAACCTCACTCCTTCTTCCTACTTTTTCTCAGACTACAGTTCAGTGATCTAGCCTTCCCTGGATGACTGCTGGCTCCAGGGAGGGGTCTTCATGGCTGTTGTTGTCCCTCCTGGTGCAGGGTCCTCTCCTTTGCCTGTGGAAGGTGCCAGCGTAGGTTCAGCGGCCTGTCGGCTCCCTTAGTAACATGAAGATCTGCGCGCACACAGACCTTTTATTGAGTATAAGGATACACTCTTTTTTTTTTTTTAAGATTTTATTTATTTATTTGAGAGAGAGAGAATGAGAGACAGAGAGCACGAGAGGGAAGAGGGTCAGAGGGAGAAGCAGACTCCCTGCTGAGCAGGGAGCCCGATGTGGGACTCGATTCTGGGACTCCAGGATCATGACCTGAGCCGAAGGCAGTCGCTTAACCAACTGAGCCACCCAGGTGCCCAGGATACACTCTTGATGACCACCTTTGGTAATAAGAAGGTAGAACAGAGAGAAATTCAACTGCTTAGATGCCAGGAAAGTTTCAGGAAATGATAAGCCAGATGGTCAGACTGAACCACAAATTGAAAACAACCTGCAAAGAGAGTAGGAGATGACATTAGGTTTCCACCCTAAATAGACAGAAAGATGCAGTGGCTATCTGACACCCCAAGAACATGAGTGGAAGTCGATACTCAGAATTCAAAGCGTTCCATCCAATCTAAGTGGGAGGCTGTGGGGGCAGCAGGGGGTGAGGGAGGGAGGGAGGATGCTGTCCAAGGAGGCCCCCACCCACAGGAAGAGGGCAGAGTGAGTCTGTGACGGGAGACACTAGAGGGGGACCCAGACTGTCCGTCCAGCAGGGAATGATCCGTTTCAGGGAACACGGTGGAGCCCGTCCTGACGATGCAGACATGTCTGTTCAATAAATTACACAAGGAAATGACTGAATTGAGTGAGTGGGAGAGCAAATAAAGACGCGGATAAGAGGGGTGGCGACGGAATGTGTGAATGGGGTTTCAGGCCCTGCGCCACCAGAGCTCCAGAAGGCTTCCCAGGTCCTGGCCGAGGAAGGATCCCAGAGCCTAGCAGCATTCACGTGTGTGTGAGGAGAAAACTGACTTTTTCCACTGTCCTTGGCTACTCCTCTCCCAGGAATCCTGACCAAACCAGATCTCGTGGACAAGGGTACCGAACACGTGGTCGTGAAAGTGGCGCAGAACCTCACGTACCGTCTGCAGAAGGGCTACATGATCGTGAGGTGCCGGGGGCAGGAGGAGATCAGCAACAAGCTGAGCCTGGCCGAGGCAACCAAGAAAGAAATAATGTTCTTCCAAGCACATCCGTATTTCAGGTGAGATTCTTTAGGGCCGTCCCAGGACTACCCTCTGTGGAAGCCAGCCCTGCCTTCCAGAAGTGGCCAAGATGGTGGCCAAGTGATAGAGATCAATGTAGACCATGTCTGTGTTCACCCCGGGTCTGGGCGGGGCCCAAGAATGTGTGTTTCTATCACATTCCCAGTAGAGGTCAATGTTACCGGGGCAGGGACCACACTGTGAACACCACCACTCAAGGTCCTTGGGAAAGCAAAGTCTTGGACGAGAAAAGTGCATTGACGTGCTTTGTCGTCCTGCATCCGAGTGGAAATCCTTGAGGGCCCGTGGGCAGGGACTCACCTGTTGCATGAGAAACACTCAGAGCAGAGCTGGAATAATGGTCCTGTGGGATCCTTCCTGGATTCATGTACATAACACACACTCTGCAAACACTCTGCAGCCTGGTGTGTGGCCCTGGGCTAGCTACTGATCCTTGCTGTGCCTTTAAAATCAGTTATTCATGGATTCAACACGTTAGTATTTGTAAAACCCTTAGAACTGTGCCTGCCACTTAGTAAGCACCATTTGAAATTTTTTTTAAATTTAATTTTATTGGGGTAAGAACACTTAACATGAGATCAGCCCTCTCAACAAATGTTTAAGTGCACAATACCATCTTGTTAACTACAGGCACAAGGCTGACCAGCCACCTGTAGAACTTTTTCATCTTGCATAACTGAAATGTCACCCCTGTTGATTAGCAGGTCGTATTTCCCGTCCCCCACACACCTGGCAACCGCCACTCCACTCTCTGGTTCTGTGAGTTTGGCCAGTGTAGCCAGATCATGTAAGTGGGATCAGACAGTATCTGCTCTTCTGGGACTGGCTTATTTCACTCAGCGTAATGTCCTCAAGGTAGGACCCTACTTACCAGTTTTTGCTTTGGTTGCCTGTGCTTTTGGTGTCACATCCATGAAATCATTTTCAAGATCAATATCATGAATATTTTCCCGAATGTTTTCTTCTAAGAGTTTCCCCCCCCAAGGTTGATTTTATTTACTTACTTACTTACTTACTTACTTACTTATTTATTTATTTATTTATTTATTTGAGAGAGAGCACGAGAGGGGGGAGAAGCAGAGGGAGAGGGAGAAGCAGGCTCCACGCTCAGCGCAGAGCTTGGTGTGGGGCTCTTGATGTGGGGTCCCACAACTCTGAGATCAAGACTTGAGCGGAAATCAAGAGTCTGACGCTCAACGGACTGAGCCACCCAGGCGCCTCTTACAGTCAAGCTTTAATTAGACTTTTGTTTAATAGTGTAGGATATGGATCCAGTCGCATTATTTTGCACGTGGTTGTCCAGTTTTCCCATCATCATTCGGTGAAGAGACTACCCTTCCCCCATTGTATCCTCGACCCTCTGTCAAAGACCAGTTAACTGCATGTGCGTGGGTTTGTCTCTGGGCTCACCGTTCTGTTTTGTTGGTCTGTACGTCTGTGTTTATGCAAGCACCGTATTGTTTTAATTACTGTAGCTTTGTAGTATATATTTGAACTCAGGAAGTATAGTGCCTCCAGCTTTTTTTTCTTTATTAAGACTGATTTGGCTATTCGGAAATAATTATTTGTTACAAGAAATAAAATACTAGTTTGGGTAAGTCATTTATTCTCTATGAAGTTAAGTTTGTTTTGTTTTTCTGTAGGTAAAAAGACGACTTACCTCATGAGTTTATTGAGATAATAAAAGAGAAAATAAATGTAACCTTTCTAGCACCCTGCTTGCTTGGGTTTGGGCTCACCCCATAATTAGCAACTGTCTTTCTATGCACTCCTTGGCTTTCTGATGGCCTGTGTCACCCTAGGGAGCTGACACTTAATAAAGCCCAGAATAGGAAAAATGATCGTATAGGTTGTCGAATAACCTTAGAAATAAAACAGTGAGTTCTTTTTCCAGCAAAAACGAATTTATTTGGGAAACACAGAGAATTGCAATCTGGGGTAAGCGAGTCATGGCAAAACCATAGGCAAGTCCAACAAATAAAGGAGAGGAACATTATTTTATGGAGAAGAAGGAGAAGTTGGGTTGTTTTGAACTCAGTCCATTGGAGAAAGACAAGCGTTCAGGGTGCTGACAGTTTTTCTTTGGCTGAATTGCAAGTGTGGTGGATTGCTTGTAGGAGAGACGGTGCACATCCTTTTTTGTGGGGCCCAAAGCTGATGATTCTCTCCTGTTGAGGAGGCTTCTGCTGGGTGGGGAATGGACACTTCTTAGACCACGGTATGGCATGGGAGCTCCCCCTTCTGGCCTCCTGCCTCCATTTCAGCGAGGTTTTCCTGACAGTATTGATAACCAGGGTCCTTTCTGAACGCCTGTGTGTTCTGTCTTGTCTCAGAGCTCTCCTGGAGGAAGGAAAGGCTACGGTGCCCTGTCTGGCAGAAAGACTGACCAATGAGCTCATCTTGCACATCAATGTGAGTCAACAGGTTGGGTTGCGAGTTGTAAAAATTACAGCCTACCCAAGTCCCTCCATCATGAGATGGCTACGGCACCCCCGAGCTGCCCATACAAGCCAGCAGACAAGCACGCTCTGGAAACCAAATCGCTCATGGTCAGAGGTTCCTAGCAGAGCTTCCAAAACCTGGAAGCAACAGCCGTGTAATGTTGAAGCAATTGCTGAATCCGTCAATTTGGGGGAAGCAACAAGGGAAGGAGGAACATGATAAGCCACTTTAGAAGGGTAAAAGGAATGAACAGGCACTTAGCAAATGTATCCTTTTGCAAGAGGTTAACATTTTGTCGACCTTGAAAATGAAACAGTCAATTATTTTACCGGCCTGCCAGACAAAAGCAATGAATTCTTCCAAGCCAGGAAACACATACTCCAGGAACATTTGGTTGGAAGGGGCCAGTGGTTCTCAAACTGCACACAAGAGTCACTTGGAAAGCTTATTTAAATTCAGATTCCTGGGTCCCAATTCACGTTTCTGAGTTGGTAAATCTAGAGGGTAGGAGGCAATGAATTTGCACTTGTAACTTCCCAGGTGGTCCGGGAAACATACTTTGAGGAGCCCTGATTCCAGTGGAACCCCCTTCATTTGCACAAGAGGGCTCCGAAAGACATACCCCTGTCTAAAGGACACAGCCCCGTCTCATTGACAAAAGCTTTGTTTTTGCGAAAAGACATTGCGTTTTGATAACTATTTTTGATGATATATTTCTCAGCATTTAAATATTTTACATTAAAACTTTAGTTGTACATTTGTGGTATTCTAAGTTACTTTTTAAAATTCATAACAAGACCCTTATGATAATGATCACTTGAAACATCAGGAAAAAATTGAATACATTTCTGACCATAGATTCAAACTGCCTGAAAACAAAACAAAACCAAACCAAAGCCCCTGTGAGACCTTACTACTTCTGGTGTCGTCCGCCTTCGTCAGCATCTTGCCCGGGCTTGGGATGCTAATCCACAAACTGCCTTTAAGCCCCCACGCACTCCTCCTGCCTGGCTGCAGTGTTCCCATTCACCGAAGCAGACGCTGGGGCCGCTGGCCCCTCAGGCCTCACGTCCACCTGCGCGGGCTGGGGGGGGGCGGGGGGCGGGGGGCAGGACGTGCACTAGGACTCCACCACTTAATTCGCTTGGTGACAGGATCAGGCAATTTGCCTCTCTGAGCCTTAGGTTCCTCTCTCGTAAATCAAAGAGACAGTAACGCCATGTGCTTTGTCCTGCAGCGTGGGGCTTAACTGAGATGTGGGGGGTGCAGAACGGCATTTGGCCCAAAGACAGCCCTCTCCGTGGTGCCTCTCGATGTCCTTCCTTCTCCTCCCCTTCCTTAGCATCAGCACCGCTGATTGGTTAGGACTATACCCAGCCTGACACCGATATCCAACACATACCCTCTACCGTAGCACCGTTTATCAGTTTGTAACACCCAAATGATCACCAACAGAACATTTTACTAAAGAAAGCTTACGTTACATTCAAGTGTACTTGTTCTCTAAAAATTTTTTTAAAGATTCTATTATTTTAAGTAAGCGGCAGGGAGGGGCACAGGGAGAGGGAGAGAGAATCCCAAGCCGATTCCCCACTGAGTGCAGAGGCGGGCCTGGGGCTCGAGCTCGCAGCCCTGAGATCGCAACCTGAGCCAAAACCAAGAGTTGGATGCTTAATCAACTGAGCCACCCAGGTGCCCTTACTTGTTCTCTAAATACAGAGCACCAAGCCAAACCAAAACCTGGCCACCTCTTGATTCCGCCCCACTCCCACGCCAATGACATTAACAAAACAGCAAATTTCTACACGAGGTCATTCAGGCTGTGGTGCACACCCATTGCATGCAAAGCCATCCTTGGGCTCTTTAACAGGTGTCCGTGTTAACAAGCTTCACACAATAATAGAGATTCCGGATCCCCTTGAAAGCTTTCACATGGGATTCCGCCCATGTATCTAAGAGACCCGTCGGCCAATTTCATCAAGCTGCAGAGTTTCATTGTTTGCTCTTATTTTGTTCAGAAATCACTCCCGTTGTTAGAAAAGCAAATAAAGGAGAGCCACCAGAGGGCGACAGAGGAACTGCACCAGTGTGGAGACAGCATCCCCAGCAATGAAGCGGATAGAATGTTCTTTCTGATCGAGGTGAGGATGACTGGGGATCCTTGTGACCCTCAGGCACCCAGATCCCTGTAGATGGCCACATCCTCCCTGGTGGCCCAGCACCTCTTTTTTTTTAAAGATTTTATTTATTTATTTGAGAGAGAGAGAGAGAAACAGCTTGAGAGGGGAAAGGGTCAGAGGGAGAAGCAGGCTCCCCGCTGAGCCGGGAGCCTGATGTGGGACTTGATCCCACGAGTACGGGATCATGACCTGAGCCGAAGGCAGTCGCTTAACCAACTGAGCCACACAGGCGCCCGGCCCAGCACCTCTTGAGATGGCCCCCACGCGTCCCTGCCCGTGGCATGCCGGGAGCCCTGTTTTGCAGGGAGCTGCCCGCCGTTTGTCTCGCCTGGGAGATGGAGTGGTTGGGTGGCTGACCAGATTTCTGGCAGCCTCCCCCCCGCTGCCCAACACCACCCGCCGCAGCCCCAAGCAGGTCCCAGCTCTTTAATGTGATTACAGCGCTGATTGATGATTTTATCCCATTTTTCAGAAAATTAAGGTGTTTAATCAGGAAATTGAAAAGTTAACAGAGGGAGAAGAAGAAGTAAAGAAGAAAGATACCCGCTTATATAACAAAATCAGGGAGGAGTTTGAAAGCTGGCTACTTGTACTCACAGCCAATAACCAAAAAGGTAAGTCCTGGGACAAGTCTCCCCCTAAACATCTTGGGGTCATATTTACCAAGACGAGAGGCTACTTCTGGCTCAGAAGAAGTGTGCAAACAGCCGAACATGCCCACACAAGACACCACGGGGCCCCTTAGCAATGGATCACTGCTTCCCAGCCATCGATGCGGAGCCTTGCCCTCACCAAAAGACAATTCTACCACCTCCAGCTTTCTTCTTGCTTCTTTGTTTGGAGACTAGACAGTTCTACTTAACCTCATTTGCGTTCTTCTCTTCGCCCCTAACGCAAGACTGCAGAGGTCAGTGGTTTGATAAGAATCTCCTTGCTATGCCTGAGGAAGTTCCAGTTTCCCTTCTGCTGGAGCCCAGATGCCTAGAGCGTCTGTGTGTGTGTGTGTGTGTGTGTGTGTGTGTGTGTGTGTGTGTGTGTGTGTTGTATCTTTGTTTTGGCACTTGATAAAAACAGCACTGTTCATGTCCATGGTAGGATTCCTTCAACTGTAGTCTGGATGTGTTCTTGGGAGATCTGTTAAGTGCTGTAATAATATTTAAGTTTCTGTTTTCGTGGAACTAACCCAGTGCTTTCTACCAGTTACAAACACGAAGCTCGTCTCTCAGGGTGATGACTCTCAACTGAAACACGTTTCCATAGGATAACAATTTTGTTTCTTAAAAGTCAGTTTTCCTTAAACTGGCATTATCAGACCATAATTTTTTTTTCATTATGAAAATACTCCATTTAGAAATAGTGCCTTGGGGTACCGTGGGTGAGCAAGGCTCCGATAAAAAAAAAAAGTTTCTATTTGTAAAATGTTTGTGGAACCATTAGACTTCACCATGGTGGTTTGTCTTATACTGCAGTTAAAAATATTATTCACGAAGAAGTCTCAATATATGAAAAGCAGTATCGCGGCAAAGAGCTTCTTGGATTTGTCAGCTACAAGACGTTCAAGACCATAGTGCACCAGTACATGGAACAGCTGATAGACCCCGCGCTCTCCATGCTGCACAAGGCTGTTGGTGAGGAGCTCTCCTAGTGCCTTGCACTTGGTCAGCCCAGCCCGGTACCTTCCACCTTCTGTAGGGCTCAGTGCCTTAGAGGGAGGGATCGGGGTGCAATTATCAAACCGAGCAGGAAGATCTCCTTTGACCGTTTTGAAGGGAAGACAAGAGTGCACAGGAGCGTGGCCTGGCTGTTCCTCCCCTCCACCCAACCATGCCGGGGTATAGCCAGGCCCTAGTCCCGGAGAGAACACACACTCCATGAAAGGACAGCAAGTGGACAGGACCCGGGCAGGGTGGGGGGGGGCTCTGTGTCTCCGTGGGACAATGCACTGTCCCCTCCTTCTCTCTCGGTCTATAGATCTGCGGAGATCAACATTGGAATGGGGTCCACGTGACATGATTTAACTTCCCTGTGTCTCTAACCTGTTTTATTCCTGCTTGCGATTTACGGATGCTTTGTTCTTTCTTTGGTCAGAAATTGTCTGGCAAACGTTTGCCGATGCAGCCCGGAGGCATTTTAGTGAGTTTTCCAACCTCAATCAAATGGCCCAGGTAAGCAGCCACAGTCTACTTGCCAGTCACCTGTCCTGCTGGCTATTTATCTGGGCCTAACCTTTGAGAGAAGTGGGATCTTTACTGTCGTTTCGAAATCCGAGGCCAAGGTTACAGCTGAGGGCTGGCTGGGCTGGTGGCGGCTAGTCTGCCCTCCCTGCGAGGGACGAACGAAGCGCTCGGCCGAGTCACCCTGTCTGGAGGAGCTTCCGCCGCACGGCGGGCTGGAGGCTCCGCGGTGATGCTCCGAACATAGCTGGTGACGGCCCGGTTCTTTGAATCTCTGTCTACTGCAAGGGACGGAATTGTCCGCTAGTCCTACTCCAAAATCTTTCTAAGTGGGACTTAAAAATATTGTCGCAGCTATGTTGGTTTCCACTGAAACAGCTCTGATTTCCCTTCCAGTGATGGGAACCAGGGGTGTTCCTGGTTCCCCCCCACCCCATCCCCAGGCTCTAGATAAAAAACCCTACTCTGCCCAAGCCTGGGCCAGTGGGTCTGAATCTCATTCCACAACTCAGGTGAGCAGGAAAGAGAATTTCTGCCATTTTCCCATAACAACCGAATGTCTGCTTTTAGCCCTTTGGCCAGTTGTCAAAAACTCAATCCGACTTCTGACCTCTCCATCTCTCCCGAGGGCTGCGTCTGAGGCCTCGGGTGCCTCACCAGGGGGTGGGGGACAGGCCAGGTCCTGGCTCACCGTTTCTCCAGCAGCCCGTCCTTCCCAGGCCCCGCTGGTTGGCCCCCCGCCCGCCCCCATGCTCCTGACCCCAAGAAGGGGCTCTTCTCCAGCACGTCATCCCTTCCCTTCCCAGAACGCCTCGGACTGCAAGGGTGACGCAGAAGTCACGGGATTTCTGGGAAACAGAGATGTCAAGCTGTTACCCCACTGTGTTCACTGGTGCAGATTCATTCTCGAGTGCATGGATTCAAGCCGATTAGAGAGACCAGAGTGATGGACGTAGGAGCATAGAGTAGACCACGATCGAGGAGGCAGGCAGATGGTGACGTGGGAGCGAAGGGAGGTCGGGGCAGAGGGGAGGACCTGCAGCAGAGCAGTGGGCAGGACCCTGCAGGGTAGAGAGACAGGATGATGGCAGCGTGGGGTGCAGCGGGCATCCTCAGAGCCGCCCTGTAAATTCGAGGCCTTCTTGGACCTGAAATTATGTTTAATACCATCCCAACATAATAGGACTTCCTGCGATGTTTAAAACAAGGGGGAGCCAAGAAGTCACGTGTTTTCTCTTTCTTATCCAACCAGAACAAGATTGAAGACATAAAAACGAGACAAGCAGAAACAGCAGAAAATCTGATCCGACTTCAGTTCAAAATGGAGCAGCTGGTTTATTGTCAAGACGAGATTTACAGCGTGGTTCTGAACCAAATCCGGAAAGAGGTTTTTAACCCAGTGGGAAAGCCCTTGCAGAATCCTGAGTTGAAACTGTCATTCTCAAAAGATCAGTCTTCGGCGTCGTCCATCACTGAGATTGGGATGCACCTGAATGCGTATTTCTGGGTGAGCACGTAGGTCGGTGGCGGGGCTACTGGCCCCGCAGACCCCAGGCATTCTGATTGAAGCGGCTTCACCTGGGAAGGAGGGAGGGGCCGCCACTCGATATGAAGCCCCTTCTGCAGTGATAAATGCTCACATATTGTCTCATTTATGGTTATAACCCTGTTGTTACAACATATAGTTGTAACCCTGTCTAGGAACTTTTAACTAATTTGGGAATTTGGGAATCAGGTTTTTAATGTGACAAAGCATGAATTCCACCTGCAAAGTTCTTTATATTTTATGCTTTGCATGAATTAAAAAATTGCTGTTATCAGAATACAGCCAAATACAACAGGCATTAACTTTACTAGTTAGCATTTAGTTTTCCTTGATGTTCAGAAGGCATTCAGGACTCAAACGGCCTCAAATTCACCGGCTCCACAAAATAGGAACGAGAATTCCTTTCCCTAGATTCTGTGACCCGATCACCTCCAGAGTTTCCAAACCTCTGTCCACGGACAGAAATGTGGGGTGCATAGAAAAGAAAATAGCTTTTAACCTGCAAAGAAGCCCAACCTCCTGAAGCCTTTTTTTTTTTTTAAGATTTATTTATTTATTTTAGAGAGAAAGAGAGAGCGAGCAAGAGCAGGGGGAGGAGCAGGAGAGGGGGAGAGAGAGAGAGAGAGAGAGAAGCAGAAGCAGACTCCCCACTGAGCATGGAGCTCGATGCAGGGCTCGATCTCATGACCCTGAGATCATGACCTGAGCTGAAATCAAGAGCCAGACACTTAACCCCCCGAGCCCCCCAGGTGCTCCTCCTGAAACCTTTCCTGAATCAGAATAGAAAGTAGTTACCCAGATGTGAGGTCCAGCTGCCAGGCAAACTTCTTCTTACCTATGCAGACAGGGAATGAGGTGGCCACTAAAGTAGGTCCCAATCTGCTCCCAGAAGGGGCCAGGGGGTCGCAGGGCCCCGAGGACTCTCCGGGGAGGTGGAGTGGGGGTGGGGGTGCAGGAGGAGAGGGGCGGAGCTCCCAGGAAGGCTGGGATGTCCAGAAGTGTGCTATGGGTTTGCTAGCCTGCCAGGTGGGTTCTTAGTACCCGAGGGGACACCTGCCTGTTGTCGAACTCAGGCAGCCCAGATAGAACTTTCCCATAGCTCAGTGCTGACCACTGCAGTGGAGTGGATGGGACCATTGACCTATCGAGGCAATTACCCATGGATCCAAGAATCCCAAGGCTTTGCTGCAACCACAGGCCAAGGCCCCTCCAGCTGACCCTTCTTATCCCCTCTTCCAGGAGACCAGCAAACGTCTCGCCAACCAGATCCCATTCATAATTCAGTATTTCCTACTCCAAGAGTATGGCAGTTGCTTACAGAAAGCCATGATGCAGATACTACAGGAGAGAGAGCACTATTCCTGGCTGCTTCAGGAACAGGGCGACACCTCCGCCAAGAGGAGAGTCCTTAAGGATAAGATCTACCGGCTGGCTCAGGCGCGGCGCGCTCTCTATAATTTCTGCAATTAAAGGGGGCGGGTCCACGGAGGGGCAACGATGCTTTTGGGTTTTCTCTTCTGTGCATTCACTGTAAGGGGATGCGAGAAGTGGCTTCACATTTGGAACCAGCTTTTTCTGTTGCCGCCTGTATCCACCTTTGCTGTCCTGCATTTGCACTCAGCACCAGACTTTGTATCTGAAGTCCACATGCACCCAGGGCTGTCACCTCCACCAGGAGGCCTTCTCTGATCTCCCCAAGGAGGTGGCTCTCCGGTCCTTGAGCCCCACAGCCCCCAGTTGTTGACTGTAGCCATGTTTCCAGCCCCCAGGGGAAACGAGCGTGAGCGATACCAATTTTAATGTGTACTGTTTCCCTGGCTGTGACGAGCTCCCGTTGCTACGTTAAGTCCTGAAGAGAAGTTTAATAAGGAAAAAAACATTTTTTAAAAGATTTTATTTATTTATCTGACACAGAGAGAGCACAAGCAGGGGGAGCAGGAGAGGGAGAAGCAGGCTCCCCGCTGAGCAGGGAGCCCGATGCGGGGCTCGATCCCAGGACCCTGGGATCATGACCTGAGCTGAAGGCAGATGCTTAACTGACTGAGCCACCCAGGCGCCCCAGGAAAAGCATTTTTTTTTTTTAATGTAGAGGTTCACACCGGCGGCCATCTCTAGATTGGAGGATTACGCCTAATTTTATTTTCTTCGTCATGCTAAGCAATACCTACTTCAGAGGAATTTTAGGGGGGTTAAGTGAAACCATTTCTACAAAACAAACCTGTCCCAAAGCAGGTGTTCAAAAATGCCAACAAGTCTTTCCTCTCCATCAAACACCTCCTTCTCCCTTACTCTCTAGGTCCGCAGAGCAGCCTTCCCTTCGAAAGCCCTACTAGCCAGCTCTAACAGCCATTCTCTGATGCTCTGTGAGGCAGGTGTTACGTGGCGTCAGACGAGCCCAGCCTCATTGTTCTGCAGGTGCACGCCCAGTGTTCCGAGCACCATTTGCTGAAGAGACCATCCTTCCCCCACTGGTCTTGGCACCCCCATCAAAAATCATTTGGCCATATACGCAAGCATTTATTTCTTATTTCTAGTCCATGGGTCTGTGTCTGTCTTTAGGCCAGTACCACACTGTTTTGATAATGGTAACTTTGTAGTAAGTTCTGAAAGAAAGAAGTGTGAGTCTTTAGCTTCCTTCTTCTTTTTCAGGATTGTTTTGCCCATTTCGGGGTAGCTTGAGATTCCACGTGAATCTTACGGTGGGTTTTTCTCTCTCTACAAAAAATGTCATTGGGATTTTGACAGGGATTGCATTGACTCTGGAGGTCACTTTGGGTGGTATTTGCATTTTAACAATATTCAGTCTTGCAATCCACGAACACTGGATGTCTTCCCATGTATTTATGTCTCCTTTAATGTCTTCGAGCAATGTTTTATAGTTTTCAGTATGGCTTTCATTTCCTTGATTAACTTAATCCCTAAGTAGTTTATTCTTTTTGATGCTGTTGCAAGTGGAACTGTTTTTCTTCATTTCTTTTTCAGATCGTTCATCGTTAGGGACCAGAAATGCAGCTGTCTTTCATGTGTTAATTTTGTATCTTGGTACTCTTGAATTTGTTCATTAGTCCTAACAGGTTTTTGTTTTTCATTTTCGGGGTTTTTTTTGCTGAATATTTGTGGTTTTCCACATATAAAGTCATACAGTTTGTGAACAGAGGTAATTGTACTTATTCCTTTCCAATCTGGATGCCTTTCGTTTCATTACCTCGCTGGGTTCCTCTTCTGATAGTACCTTGAATAGAAGTGGCAAAAGCTGGGAACCTTGTAAAGTGTCCCGGATTTTGAGGAACATTTGCAATATTGAAAGTGATGGTTATGAAAAGAGCGTATGAAAGAGAAAACATTGGTCTTAGTTTTGGTGTCCTTTACTTTTCTTTTTTCTTTTGTAATTTGGACTTTCCTCCTCATTTTATGAGTTGCGTCACATACACAAATAGCTGAGAAGACCCACTGTCCCTGTTCCCTTTGCTGTCTTCTTAACCTTTAAAGTATAGATGCTGTTGTGAAAATAAAGTCTGAGAAAAATAAAGTCTGATATCTAATATTTGTTCCATTAATTGCATATTCAAAGCTTCCCCATTTCACACATAAGTGCAAGCACGCATGCGGGCACACACACACACACACACACACAACAGAGCATCGGCCAGAGCTTCTCATCTGTTACCTCGGGACCGACCCCAAGCCCAGGTGCCCACACCTTGGGAATGCGCTCAGGCCTGGCGTCCCCGAGTCCTGGGGCTGCTGCAGGGAAGTACCAGGAACTGGATGGCTTCACACAGAAGTCTGTTCTCTCACACTCTGGAGGCTTGAGGTCTGACGTCCACTGGAGCGGAGGGAGAAGGTGTCCAGGCCGCTCCCCCAGATGCGGGTGGTTGCAGCCATCCTGGGCGGTCCGGGCCTGGCACCTGCAATGGCCGGCCTGTGCCCGGTCTTCATCGGCCTTCTCCGTGTCTCCCAGGCCCACGTCCTCCGCCTTTCTTTCTCTTTTCTAGACACCAGTCGTCAGGTTGAGTCAGGACGACCTCATCTCGGGATCCATAACTTAATGACATCTGCAGAGATGATACTAACAAATCAGGGCACGGTCCCAGGCTCCGGGGCTTAGCGCGGCACCTAGCTTCTGGGGACCACCCCGGGGCGCACGGCACCCGGCTTCCCAGCAGGGCGGAACACGGGGCTGAGAGCGGGCCGCGCACCCATCAGAAAAAGCCCACGGCTGCAACAGCACCGCCACATCTCCGCAGCTGAGCACAACCAGAGGGTGCTCCCCGCTCACATCACCGACGTCCACGGCCAACTGGCAGGGTGCTGAGCCACACGGTCCCTGGGGCACCCCCATCGCCGGGGCCTTCGAGCCCCCACCAGACCCTCTGTGTCTGACCGGCAGGTGAGAAAAGAGAGGGTGTAGGGCGTTTGCAGGGAGGTTTCCGGGAGCCGGGCTCCTGAGCGGTGTCGCTCGCTTTCTCCCACGGTCATCGCAGGCGGGTCTCAGGCCTCGGGCCACGCCTAACTGCAAGGCAGGCTGGGAAATGTGGTCCAGCCGCGCGGACAGAGGGAAGGGGAGGCAGGATTTGGATGTTGCCACACCCGTCCCTACATCCACGGGGGACACTCCTTGAACAAAACACGGGAGTAAAGAAACAGACGTGTCCTCCGCTCTTCCTTCTTACGCCCGGGTCACTCACTCACGCACACACACGCGCACACACGCACACACACATGCACACGACGGTTTCCTCCTCCACGGCTACTGCGGGGCTGGGGTTTTGTTCCTAGCAAGTGCAGAAGGAAGCTATTCAGCCAGACTGTTGCAAGGTCAACCGCCATCACCGAGGGCTTGGCAGAGCCCCCGGGCGGGGAGAGGAGAGGCAAGGCTTCACAGTGGGAACCCCGGAGGCTCCCGAGCCGGGAGGGGGCTGTGGCCCGGGGAGGCCTGCAGGGCTAACTAGAGGCAGGCGTGCCACGGGACTGGTTAGGGGTCTATATTCGGCTTTCTCTGGTTGGTCCGAAATCAGGAATAGGGACAAAGAATTAGGGAATCTGTCAGTTATTAAGTAAACCCTAGTCATTTGGAGCTAATGGTCATGGAGATTACTGTCTAGCTTTCTGGACTGTCGGTAGAGAGCAGTGGGGCTTCCTACGGTCTGACTTACAACAGGCTGGCTACCTGGGCTGGTCGCTGCAGAGAACAGGTTGGTTTCCTGGGCAGGTGGCTGCAAAGGCTCTGTTCTTACAGATGGTCTGACCGCTGTGTGAGTACAGTCTCCCATAGCTTCCCTTACCCTGTGGGACCTTCCCTTCTCCCCTGCCCCTGGGTGCTGCCGAACAGCCCCTCGCTGGTCAGATCTGCTGTCATTGCCGTCTGGTGGGCGGCCGGGGCATGGAGCCACGCCCCCGTGTTTCTGCTACCCTGATATGGCTCAGGGGTGGCAGGTGCTCTTGTGGGGAGGGAGGTGTGTTCCCATCACTCAACGGTACAGTGATGAGACCAAAGGGTATTCATGAAAAGGTATCAACAAGTGGGATAAACAAATCCAGATTTCCCATCTTGTTTCTGCTCCGTGAGGCCCTACTGTGGCTTTTGTCGTGCGCAGTGACATGGCGTGTTGGTAATCTATCATTACATAACAAATTATCCCAAGTTTTATCCCTGAAATTTCTTATCAGTTTCTTGAGATCAGGGATTCACATGCTCCTCAGCAGGTACCTCAGGTTCCCAGGGGGTGTCTCATGGAGCAGGCCCAGCTGCGGGCCAGGCACCTGCACTCTTAGCTGGAGGCTCAGCTTGGGGAGGATTCACTCCCGTGATGGGCTGAACAATGGCCCTAATCCCTGGTACCTGGGAGTGTGAACGAACATCTCTGCGCACAAGGGACTCCATGCTGAGGCTTCATTTTACTTTCTAACTAATGAGCTCTTGAACTGGGTCAGAATCCATAATTGTTTTACAAGCAGTTGCTCATAAAATCCAACAGGATGACTGGCATTTGACCACAAACTACTGATATGAACTCGACGAAGAGAGAAGAGTTAACGAACGCATACCAGGAATAGTTTTGTTTGAGGGCACTAAGAAAGAAATTGATTAGCTGGTAATCAAAAGTGGCTCAGCTGGTTTGCACTGAATTCACGGGTTTGTTTGTTTTGTTAAGATTTTATTTATTTGACAGAGAGAGACAAAGTGAGAGAAGGAACACAAGCAGGGGGAGTGGGAGAGGGAGAAGCAGGCTTCCCGCGGAGGAGGCTTTCCGCTGACCAGGACCCTGGGATCATGACCCGAGCCGAAGACACTTAACGACTGAGCCACCCAGGTGCCCCTCACGGGGTTTTTTTCTTCCTTATCTAAATCACGTGATTGCCTTATTCTTTCTCATAAAACTGCCCTGCTTTCCCTACTGGAGTGGGACACTTTTCTGGTTACTCTGGAATATGTGCTCCCAGAGTTGCAATTTGGAGGCCCCAAATTAAGGCCCTTGCTTTCTCCAAGTTTTGCCCTTCTTCCTCAGCTGGCAGCTACTTTATTTTTTTAAAAGATTTTATTTATTTATTTATTTATAGAGCTTGAGCAGGAGGAGGGGCAGAGGAAGGGGGAGAGAGGATCTCAAGTAGATGCCACACTGAGTGTAGAGCCCGACACGGGGCTCAATCTCACGACCCTGAGATCACAACCTGAGCTGAAATCAAGAGTCCGACGCTCAACCAACTGAGCCCCCCAGGCGCCCCGGGCGGCAGCTACTTTAAATGGAGAAAGGGTCTCTACGGGTCTGAGGAAGCTAAAGACCTCAAGATGGGGAGAGGAGCCCGGATTATCCAGGTGGGCCCCAGATGCCATCACAGGTGTCCTCAGGAGAGGGAGGGGGAGCAAGACCCAATGCAAAGAAGGAGCCGATCAGAAGACGCACCGTGCTGGCTTTGGAGAAGGAGGAAGGGGCCGTGAGCCAAGGCAAGCAAGGAATGCAGCTCTCAAGGCGGACAAGGCAAGGAGAAGCATTCTGTCCAGTCTCTAGAGGGAGCGTGGCCCTGTCAACACTGTGACTTCAGCCCCGTGGGAAACAGAAGTCCCCTGAGGACTTCTGGCCTCAGAACCGTAAGACAGTAAGTGTCTGTTGTTGTAAGCCACTGAGTTTGTGGCGATTTGTTACAGCAGCTGCAGGAAACCGTTACGGCCCCCAAGCTCACTTACCGGTCTGTGGAGAGGCCTCAGGCCCTTGGTGGCCATGGCCAAAGACATCAGTTCTTTGCCACGTCACATACTGGTACGTTAGCACAACATGGCAGCCCAAATGAAAGGTCTCTAGAATTATCAGGATCAAGATGGCATTTTGTAAGTAGAATTGACTGGATTTTTCTTAAAGCTGCCCAAGTGAGTGTGATCGACAGGCAGTGTGGAAGTGCCTCTTCAGTGCAGAAGCCTGTTCCTGTCATGGTACCTGGAACACCGCAGACGTTTTAGAAATGTTTTTTGGAGCAATGAGTGATGACTGGCGGGTGCTTGCAAAGGCAACACAGAGAACAGGATGGCTAGCGAAAATGTGGAAAGGAGTCGCCATTTCTCACTAGCTGTGTGATTTGGGGCAAAGGAGTCCACTTCTCTGAGCCTTCACTTCCTATTTGACTGATTCTTGCTCTATTGGAGATGGCGTGTAAAGAAATTGGCCCAGTACCTGACAGGGCTAATATGGCATGGATGCTCCACAGCCAAGGGATGGCATTTTTAATAGAGATACTGTGTGGGGGTCACATCGTTTCTCGGCCTTTCGGCTAAGATCAAGTGTGTGGGGGTCTCTCCACTTCCTACACTCTATATGGGCTGCCCAAGCAAGCATCCCACTTTCTATAGTATGAAATACTGAGCCCAGTCGCAGGCAGAGGAGGAATGAAGCGGCCTGGGTTGCAATTTGAGAATTGGTGGAAAGAACAGATTGCTCCCAGTTTCCAGAGGCCCTTTGGGAAAGGTCCTGGGAAGGCAGGTCACGGTGCTACTGCCTCCCTTATCGGAAAAAGAAGCTTTCACACAGTTCCTGGAGAATCCCCTGAAAATGCAGATTGATTCAGTGGTCTGGGGGTGGCCCTAGACCCCGTAGTTCTTACAAGCTTCCAGGGGAAGCCAATGCTGCCGGCCCCTCCTTCGAGAAGCACGAATCCATGGCGCGGGTCTACGGAGGAGAAAACAAAACGGGGCAAAGAACACTCACGCTCCGGGCAGCGGAGAAAGGCCGCTGCGCGGGGGCGCACTGCTCGGCCCTTCGGCCCCGACGGCGTCAGACGCCCCGCGAGCGCCGCCCCCCACCCCGAGACCTCCCCCCCTCTCCACCCCCGCCCCCTCCCCCTCCCCCTCCCCCTCCCCCTCCCGGACACCCGCAGAACCGCGTCCAGGCCGAGCTGGACATCCGAGCGGAGCCCCGCCCAGAGAGCCTCCACCCGCGCCGTCCCTCTTCCTCCCAGGACGGCTCCCTCCTCTGGCTCCGCCCCCTCCGCCCCCGCCCCTTCCGCCCCGCCCCCTCCGCCCCCGCCCCCGCAGGACGGCGTCCAGGCGGAGCAGCACCTGCGAGAGGAACCCGGGCCAGAGAGCCTCCAGCGGCGCCACCCGTCCTCCTCCGGTTCCGCTCCTTCCTCATCCTCCCGGCCTCGCCCCCTCCTCTTCCAGCCTCCCTCCCCCAGCTCGAAAGACTTTCGTTTCCGCTCTCTAGGAAGAAGAAAAGAAACTGAGAATGTAACCGAGTTGTCTGGGAAACGCGAGATCGGGGAGGAGATGCTTAGGGTAATTCCCCCGGGGCCATCTGAGGACACTGTCTGTAGGATCAGAGCCTGTCCTCGGACTCACCATTCATTCACTCATTAGTTCATTCTAGAAACATCTATGGCAATACTATGTGCCACGAACTCTGCTAGATCCCACGGGCCTGGTGCTGCCCTGTGGACAACCTGGTGGCAGAACGGGCGTGCACAGAGGTCAAGGTAGTGTGATGAGGCTGCGTTGGGGTTGGGGATAGGAGGGAACCTGGCGCCCTGAGGAAGCAGGTCCACCAGGTCTGGGAAAGATGGCGGGAGGCTGTGAGCTGGGAAGAAGCCCAGAGTGCAGGGGTAGGAGGAGGAGCACCCCTGAGCAGGAGGAGTTGTGTGTAGTGGGCAAGGTGTTACATTAAGCAGTGAGAGTGGGGCTGAGCCAGGTGAGGCTGCGCCCGGGCAGGCCTGGCACACCAAGCCAAGCAGTTAGGAATACCCCACCCACTCCCACTCCTGCAGTAGGGCACCCTACAGCATTTAAGCCGGACGGAAATGCACTGGCTTGGAGGTAGGGAGCGATGCTTCGGAGCTTGCCAGGCATGGCTTCCCATGAACCCGAGCATGGCTGTCCTCAGCGGGTCAGGGCCGGGCCTGGCAGGTGAAGAGAGGGCTGGACGAGGGCCAGCGAGACCTGGAGTGCCCTGGGCACCTGTGACTGCGCTAGCAGCAGGGGTTGGGGTCAATGTGATTGTCTGCTACTATGCTTCCCATGGATGCTCTGTTTTCGCCAGGTGCGTTTAAATGAACGCAGAAAACAATAGTAAGAGGACGGTACCGGCTGACCATGGTGGGAGCCCCAGGGGCTGGGATTGCTGGTCCCCTCAGTCCGGTTAAATTCAGCCCATGCTTACTGAGTACCTGCTGTCGGTGGGTGGTAGGCACTGCAGGGATGCAAGGTTGCCTTTGTGGACGTGACACCCCCATTGAGGTGATAGCCGCCCCCCCCCCCCCCGTTATCCACAACATCCATCAGAGATGCAGGAGCATCTGAGACTGAGCTAAGATAGGGGGCTGAGTGGGGGCTGGAAGGAGCTCCCCAGGGCAGCTGCACAGACAGGGAGTATCACGGGGGGCAGGGGGCGGGGAGGGCTTGGCAGGGGAGGAGAATGTCTCTGGGAGCCTAGGAGGAAGGACAGGCGACAGAACTGTGGGCTGCGTTTAGGGATGTCTCGATAGGGTGTGGAGCCTGAAGGACAATTCTCAAAGGCTAAGAGTTTGACACTTATTTGGTAGAATAGAGAGTAATCCGTGGGTTTTTTGTTGTTTGTTTTTAGTGGAGAAGGACTCGTCGGTAATTCAGGTGGAAGGCTGTGGGCTTCTGGAAGACAGAAGGGGAGATGCTCCAGAGCACAGGGCTAAAACCCAAGATTACAGTCATAGCTCTCCTGCTTCCTGGCCACTTCTGAGCTATGCAAGCCAGCAGTGACCTGATCCTGGTCTCTGTCTCCTCACGTGTTAAAAGGGAGTGATAGCCCTACTCCTCTCACAGGATGGATGTGAAGGTGACTTAGTCTTATAGGCTGACATGTAGCACATACTTACTCAGCACATGGAAGTCATTATTGTATTATTTCTGAATTACACCCCTCACAAGCCCCTGGCCTCTTCAGGGAACTTCATATAATGAGCACATTAGAAACAGCGACGTACCAGAATCTCAGACCAGGAGTCCCTGGAGTTGCGAAGGGGAGGCTTGTGGAGTGTGTGGGCGCCAAATGTAGGGAGGTGCTCGCGCCACCGAGAGCCAGCGGGCGAGCGGCGCCTTCAGTTTGCACGGCAGACGGATCACTCACCTCCCCTAGTCCTGGCTCTGGGGTTGGCCGGTTCCACCCGGTTGTCACTTTTGATTTCTGGTTTCTTTCTGATTTCATTCCTCAACAAGAGTGGCTGGGGAGAGCGTCCTGTGTTTGAAAAAGTCCCATCATTCCTCGGACTGATGTCTCTCTGCACGCCTGCTCACACTCTGCTGTGTATCCGTGCATTTTCCTCCAGCCTGCTCACAGCCCATCCAGAAATGGTGTCACTCTTCCTCATGACTAGGAAGTAACTGAGGCCCAGAGCGATGAGTGGCTGGACCAAAGTTCCTCGCCCGTGTTCTTCCGCCAGGCCATGCTAGCTGGGCCTGCCCGGCCCCCGGCACCGGGCCCTGCAGAGCAAGGGGACTTCATCCGCGTTGTGGGGCCTCCTTCCCATCCATCTAATCTTTTCCTGACCCCAGGCTTGGAGCTGAGGCAGGTTCTGGGCCTTCGAGTGGAGTGGGGGTTGACCCTTCCTAACACGGTCTTTGGGGAGCTTGTTGTCTTCGACTCTGAGCTGAGCTAAGGAGAATGGAGGTAGGGGCCGGCCTCTTCCAAAACGAAATGGTATTCCCCACCCACGGAGGGCCACTCTTGGGCCTGCTTGCCCTCGGCCTCCGCCTTCCACCCATCGCCATCCTGGAGAAATCAGATGAGCCCGACTCCAGAGAGGTCTTGAGGTGGGCAAGGAAGAAGATGATGCGGGTCTAGTGAAAATAAAGAGAAGCTCACTGAAGTGGATTCCAGATGCTAGATGGGGAGGCTGGTAGGGGAGCCGTGCCCCTGGGAGTCATGACAGGAAAGGTCATCAATCACAGGCCAATCACAGACCCAGCAGGAGACTCCACAACAGGGGAGAACCATCAGTTAGGGCCCAACAGGGAAACTTGCACTCTGCATCTCCCACCAGAAATCGGCCACCCCTGCAATTCCGCCAGCCAGAAACTGCCATCACCCCAACGCTTGCTTTTCTCCAACAGACTTTTGTTCAGAACAACCCCTCCCGACTTCCTGCATCTTCTCCGTAACATATTGTTCCTCCCCTGTTTGTTGGACTTGCCTATGGTTTTGCCATAGCTTGCTTGTCCCGATTTACCATGTTTCTGCTATTCCCAAATAAACCCATCTTTTGGTGGTAAAATTGTTTCTATTTTTAAGGACAACTACTTTCTGCATGGGGAGGGGAAGTTGGCTGGGGGAGCACTGTAGGGGAAGGGGAGGGCGGTTGTCGGTCATTAACGTAGAATGAACGCTTGCGAATCCCTGCTGGGGTTGGACTGATCCGGGGGAACCACTAGCAGGATTTTAAGACACCCAATTATCAGTGCACCTGTTCGGAAGACCAGGCATTAAGGGATTGCCTAGGTTCAAGACTACCTTCAGCTCTGGATGACTCCAGGCTAATAGAGCAGCAGTTCTCAAACTGGCTTCGGGGGCCCTGCACCTGAGTTTCTGATTCAGCAGGTCGCGTAGCCCCGGGGTCTGCATTTCCCTCCAGCTCCCAGGGATCCGAGTGCGCGGGCCCGGGATGGGCACCGCCACACCCCGAGCGCCCGGCAGAGGCTGCAGATGGGCCCACCCGGGGGCGCAGCGACCTGCGGGCTCCCGGTGGTCGAGGGGAGGCAGTGGGGGTGGGGTGTTCGGTTCGCTTCTGCGCCGCGCCGGCCCCCCTCCCTTGCTTACAGGGAGTTTCGTTTCTCCCCGGCGGCGGCGCGGGGGGGGGGGGGGGGCGGGGGGGGCGGGCGGGCAGGGAGGGGCGGCGCCTGGCGCTGCATAAAAGCAGAGGGGCTGCCGGTGACGCTCGCGGCCGCGCGGGGACAGGTGAGTGTCGCGCTCTTGGATCCGGCACCTTCTGGGTCCCGGCACTTTCCAGCGAGCTGCGGGGGCGGGCGGGTTGGTGGCTGCGGAGACCAGCTCCCCAGGGGGCACGGGAGATTGCAGAAGCTAGTTACGGTAATGATGGTGATAATAGTGATGGAGATGTTGGCTGGACTCAAGCACGCCGGATTCTGCTCCAGGCCAACAGGGTGCTAATGCCCCTGATGACTCATCAGAAACAGCCCCCCACCCACCCAGCCCTGCGGGCTTCTCTGCTGGGGAAGGTGCGCAGGCAGAGGGGATGGCGGCCAAGGGGGTCTCCCAGGGAGCTAGTCAAGGGGTGCACACTAAGAAAGTTTCATCTCCACCGCTGCGGGGCCCCCAAGCCCACCTTAAAGGTGGACCATCGCTTAGATCCTTTTATGTTTCCTGCTATTACCCCTAAAAATAAAACAATGAGTTGTTTTGCCTGCGAAAGTGGGTTTATTTGGGAATAGCCGAGATCTGCAATCCGGGATACGCAAGCTCTGGCCAAACCCTAGACAAGTCCAACAAACAAAAGGACAGGAACGTTGTTTTCTGGAAGGGGGTTGGGAGGGGCTGTTTGAACGTAAGTCCATTGGAGAAATGGAAGGGTTTCAGGGAGATGGCAGTTTCTTGTTGGCTGAGTTGCAGGAGTGGCCGATCTCTTGTAGGAGTTGCCGTGTGCAATTAGAGGCCCCGTTGGGGGCCTCTAATTGATGATTCTCTACTGTTGGGGTCTGTGATTGACAGTCCTTGGTATGATTGAGGAGGAATGGTACAGGCCCCTTCCGGCCTCTCCACTACCTTAGTGAGGTTTTAATTTTATTACTTTTCACACTGCTAAGGAGTGCCAACCAGACAAGTCGACAGTGGGAGTGCGTAGACAAGGGGTCTGCACTATCCGGCTGAGTACAGGGAGGTTCGAGCGGAGGGCTCCCGCTAGAGGGCGTTCTGAGTAGCTGAGCAGCCCAGTAGGAAGGAGCGGCAGGTGGGAGGACCAAGGCGTCCGGGGGGGGGGGGGAGGTGCCCTTTCCAGCGTAGCCGCAAGCCGGGCGATGGAGGGCTGCCCAGGGTCTCCCTTCGCTGTGGCTTGTGCAGCGGGGTGGGACTGAGCGGGGGACATTCTAGTTTTCGGGGATGAGGAAGGTAAGACCGTCTTGGGGGCTGACAGAGGGAACCAGGCCCGGAGACCTGCACTCTCCATCACGGATGAGCGCTGAGCTGTGCATGTAGGATTCTCGAAATTATTTGGTCAAATTTTAAACCGGGTTTTTGTCAGAAGCAGGGTCAAGCGATGCAACCCCCAGCTGTCAGTCCCAAACGGCTCCTAAAATGTCTAACTCTGTCAGTTTTCCACTTTGGAACAGAGCTGCTGGCCAGGACGGTCAGGAACCCCTGTCATGTGGACAGCCCTCCGCCCGCATTTCCTCCCTGGCTTCCCTCCCCGCCCCCCACTTCCCAGCACTGAGCTCAGCATGGCTAGGTAGAGTACATCAGGTCTAATGCACAAGATGTTCTCCCCTTCCATCATGAAAAATTTAAATGTCAGTGGGTTTTTGGAAGGCAAAACATCCAGAGAAAAAGTAAATGTGAGTTCTGCCAGGATTATGTTTAAAACTGGGCTTAATTTTGTTGGGCAAGTTTCGGACTTTGAATCAGGCATTCAGCAGGACGCACTGGTAGGTGGTTCTTATTAGGGATTGGGAGACCTTTGTGAGGTCTGGGCTGAGAAGGCTTTCCCACACAGGGAGCAGCCCACTGGGCACCCTGGATGCCACCCCCGCCCCCGACCGCAGAGATTCTCCAGTGACGCTGCTGGTGGATGGTGTCTGGGTGTGGAAGCCGCTGGTAGACTTGCCCCCTCTGAAATCCAAAGTGCAAGGGGCAGCTGGACAGCCACCTTCAATGGACAGTGGACGCCAGAGAGTTCACAGACCCGCCCTAGCTAGTATCTCCACCCCCTGCCCCAAACCTTGGCAGTGAGTGAAGAGGCCTCCCCGGCTGCTGGGGGGTGAGGAAGATGAGCATGGACCGAGGTGTGGGGGTGGTGTGCCCACCTCAGAACTCCCCGCAGTCTTGTCTGTAAACACTCTGTATGGGTTGGACATTTTATGAGCAGTTTGGGGCTGAGAACTTGACTCCATCAAGGCCAAAATGCGGGAATGCATTCAGTTCGGTTTGACAGGTGCAGCAGGACGTGGAGTGTAATGGATAAGTAAGAAACGGGCTTTAATTACTGAGATTGCCCTGCTCCTGACATCCAAAGTGATCTTCAAAGATGATCTGTGAAAGGTGCAAACTTATTTAAGATGTACGGGTAAGACTTTGTGTAAAAGGAATGTCATTTTATGAAACAGAGGAGGGAAATGTATTCACAAAATCTTCTGTTGACCAAAAATAACCCGTGGTCATGAGGGTACAAGCCCTAGGGACCACCGATGCCACCTCTCTGGGTGCATTAGGGCCAACTGAGGCAGCTGTGGTCTTCAACTTGGGGCCCCAGTTGGGGACCCCCTGAGCACACAAAGCATTTCCAGAGGCATGGTAGTGGAGGAGGGGAGGTAAGAAAGTAAATTTCCAGATTGCCATATTCCATAAGTACTCTTTACAATTGATTGCCTTTCAAAAAACCTTTCTCCCACTTGCGATAAAAGGAATACATCCCTCTCTCCCTTTTGTTTTTTTAACCTGGCTCTTTCAACCGCCCCAATATTTATTACTTATTAAGATTTATTTGTTTATTTGAGAGAAAGAGCATGAGCAGGAGGGGCAGAGGGAGAGAGAATCTCAAGCAGACCCCGCTCACTGAGCGCGGATCCCAACGCGGGGCTCGATCCCACTACCCTGAGATCACGACCCAAGCAGAAGCCAAGAGTCAGTCACCCAACTGACTGTGCTATCCAGGCACCCCTCAACTGTCCCAATGTTAAAGGACGACTGCATAGCTCTTGGGGGAAGCTCTTATGAAAAGAAGCACAGAGAGCATCAGAAAAAAAATCATTGATTCAGGCAGTAAATTCACAGTAAGGCTCTCTGCTTTATCCATCTATCTTAGAACTAAAATATTTAAGATTTACTAAAAGGATTCGGAGAACTATGACCTTGCTTCATTGCGTGTCCCCTGCCCACCGTTCTCAGCAATGGGACCTTGATGAGCACTCACACTTACTCACCCATTTGTGGTCTAATTTGTAAATTTCGCATGCTTTCAAGGAGGTGTAGGAGAACAGCTCTGCAGTTCTGTTCAACTAGTCAGCATTACGTCGTCAAGGTAAAAGGAAGGTGTATTGGAGGTAAGGAGGTGCTTTATATTTTTCATAACATTTATTTCAAGTTACGGAAAAATTTTCACTTACTTTTACCCAAGACTATTAGATGTGTAAAATTTAATATTTAATATTGTGGTTCCAGACATTTTTAAAAGTGAATTTCAAATATCTCTGTATGTATTTTTTGGATACAGACAAGTATGCTAAAGTTGTTGATTAACTTCTTTCAAAACAAAATAATATTGTATCTATATGTGAAGGTAGATGTTAGCCAAACCTGTTGTGGTAATCAGAATAGGTTCAAAATACACAAAGTATGTAAATCAAACCATCATGCTGTATACCTCAAACTTATGCAGAGATGGATGTCAATTATTTCTCAATAAAACTGGAAAAAATAGAATAAAGGACATTAAGATACACTTACACGGGGGAAATGGAATAAAAATAGGAAGCCGGTAGCAAAGGGAACAGAGTAAAAGAACTTAAAGTTCGGGTATTTTTTTCAACTATAAGTTTGGGTATCAAATCTCCGCAATATTCAGAATCTTGCAGCTACATTGGAAGTGGTTCTATAGTAATTTTACTTTTGCATGTGAATTTTATTTTATTTTTTTAAAGATTTTACTTATTTATTTGAGAGAGAGAGAGAGCTCACATGCACACGCCCGCATTGCGGGGTGGGAGTGGGGGTGGGGGTTCAGAGGGAGGGAGAAGCAGTCTCCTTGCTGAGTGGGGAGCCCGACGCTATCCCGGGACCCCAGAATCATGACCCAAGGCAAAGGCAGACACTTAGCCGACTGAGCCACCCAGGCGCCCCTACATGTGAATCTTAAAAACGCCTCTGTCATTTCATTCTTTGCCGCTATTTAAATTTATGGCGAAGAAATTTTTGATGTTCAACCTAAAATTGTAACAGAAAATACCTAGTTGGAAAGACTCTTGGGATCTGGGAGCACATTCCTGAAGACAGCTGAACTGGTAGGCAGGTCTGTCTCCATCCATCATTTGGCTCTTCGTCAATTTTTTTCCAGTCCCTAAAGAGTTAAGGAGCCCACAGCCTGTCCACTGGGTCTCGTAGTGGGTGTGGTTCTGGGGCTGAAGATGCCTGGCTTCTCAATGGTGTGAATCCTGATGTGCTTGATTTTAGGCCGCACTCATAAAAGAAGAAGATGGTTAATTCTAAAGGAAAAATCACTGACTCAGATCCTGGATCCAGTCATCTGTTACTAAATGGACTGGCTGATAAGGCAGGGAAAAATCAGGACACAGTAAGTTGCTGCCTGAAAACCTCCATCCGTGTGGGCAGAAGCTGTGTCTGAGGGCTGCCCTTGTAGACCGTGATGCTGCTGCCCACCCACCCTCCCGCCCCCCAGGATGCTGCTTACTTATCTCTCCTACCATGCTGGCCGATGTGATCCCTCACTTGCTCAGCTGGGGCCCATCTGGCCGCCCAGGGTGGTGTCCATGCTTTGCCTTGGCCGACACTGGTGGATGGGGTGCAATTTAAGCCTGGGAAGCCAGGCAAGATGCTGAATGCTGACGGGGCTCCCTTGGGAACTGGCCTGGGCTCCGGGCGCAAGGACCACTGTGCTGTCCCACGCCCACAGCCTGGTTCCATCTCCAGCTGCAACCCTGAGGTGTCACTGTAAGACTCCCTCACATGGGGTGCCTTTTTTCGCCAGAATCAAGACTTATTTTTGGTGGGAACCAAACTTGGCCTCTGAAATCACTCTGATCTGAATTTTATCCCAATGCAGACATTTGCAGCTGTATGATCTCATTTATAAGACAGCTATTCCTCCCTGGCTTCTAAGCCTGGCTTCCCGTCTCCCAAGTGGGAATGATAATAGTATTTACTTCATGAGAGAGAGCCCCCTTTACTGCTGTCACGTGTCTTAAGGTCATGGATCATCAGCCTCTTTCAAGTTGACCCCATTTTCATAATCAATGCCAAACAATATTTGGAACAATATTAAAAGCCACATTGAAGGACATGGAAAGATAAGACTGTCCCTAATATAACTGTGTCTCTTGCCCGACTGTAACCAGCAGCTTATGGGGCAGTAAGAACTCACCCCACCCACACCCACATGCTTGGCTGTAGCTTGGCCTTTTCCAGGCACGTTGAATGGGTGTGTCTTATAATGTAGCAATTCCCTTTCTAGGTGTAAACCTTGGTTCTCAAAGTGTGGTCCCCAAACCAGCATCCTCAACAAGGCCTGAAAAGTTTGAAATACAAATATACTCCCCACACTTCCATCTCCGGCAAACCTAAAGAACTAGGAACTCCAGGGGTGGGTCTGCCATCTACGTTTTAATAGGCCCTCCAGGTGATCCTGTTTGTGCTCAAGTTTGAGAACCACTATACAAACTCTTGCGGGTACCCGCTGAGAGCCATGTTCATAATGGTGTTTATGATGGCAAAACCCAGAATCAACACAAGTGCCCGGGAATGGCGGACACATCTGTAGACAGTGGAATGCTCGTGTGGCAGAATTCTGTATAGGAGTGGGAATCAAGGCACTGAGACGTAAAAAACAGTGGTGAAACAGAGTCAAGTCATAGAAGAAATATATGGTGTGGTCCCATTTATATAAACTTCCAAATCAGGCAGCAGGAAGCAATGTATTGCTCAAAGATGGGTAGGTGGTAAAACCATCAAGAAGAACAAGAACATGGTTCTCATGAGCCTCAAGATGGAGGGACCCTCAGTGGGGGAAGGGGAAACAGCAAGAAGGTGATAAGGGAGCGTACATGGAGTGTCTTGCATACTGAGATTATGTGTTTTCTTTTCTTTTTTTTTTTTTTGGATTATGTGTTTTCTTAATTCAGGTAGTTGGTTCATGCACTATCACTGTTATTCATGTTGTATAAACTCTTGTGAATGGGTGATAAAAAGAAATGAAAACAAAAAAGAACCCATGAGGAGGGCTAAGCTGGAGCCTGGTGGGTACAAAGATGTAGCCAGGCTCCTGGCATGACCACCCCAGGGCTCTCCCTCGGGAGGTGTGCTCTAGACCTTTCTGAAGTTCGTCATAGAGAAAAATTGCAGCAGGTGCTTGTTGAAAACATGGCCAGGAGGATCTTTTTTTTTTATTAGAGAGAGAGAGAGAGAGAGAGCACGAGCAGGGAGGAGAGGGAGAAGCAGGTTCCCTGCTGAGCAGGGAGTCCAACATGGGGCTTGATCCCAGGACCCTGAAATCATGACCTGAGCCAAAGGCAGACGCTTAACCAACTGAGCCACCCAGACACCCCGTGGCCAGGAGGATTTTATTCAAGACTATCGCTATAAGGGAGAGAGATTGAGGTCAGGGTAGTATATGAGGAGGACGAGGTGGGGATACATGGGTAGCCAGAAGGGTGAGGGAAGGAGGGAGAGTTACTAAGAGCAAGTTAGCATCAAGGGGGCCAGGGGTAGGAAACTGATTAGCTCCCAACAGTGAGGGGATTCTGGATGCACAAAATATAAATAACTTCTCACCATGATATAAAGGAACTGTAAAAACCTAGGTATATTGTAAAGCCCATTCTCATATTTTCTTCTTTTTTTTTAATTTTTTATTTATTTATCAGAGAGAGAGAGAGAGAGAGAGAGCACAAGCAGGGGAAGCTGCAGGCAGAGGGAGAAGCAGGCTCCCTGCTGAGCAGGGAGCCCAATGCGGGGCTCGATCCCAGGACCCTGGGATTGTGGCCTGAGCCAAAGGCAGATGCTTAACCGACTGAGCCACCCAGGCACCCCTCTCATATTTTCTTCTTAATCAGATGTCTGTTTTCTTGTCAAGGTTTGAGAGTTCTTTATATATTCTGGGCATAAATCCTTTGCCAAATACATGTTTTGCAAACATTTTCTCCCAGATTATAGCTTGTTTTTATTCTCTCAACAGTCTTTTTGAAAGATTGGATGTTTTCGATTTTGATGAAGTCCAATTTATCAATGGTTCTTTTATAAATTGTGCTTTAGGGGCCATATCAAAGAAAACATTGCCTAACCCACAGCCACAAAGATTTTTCTCCTGTTTTCTTCTAGAAGTTCTGTAGTTTTAGGTTTTGCACTTAGGTCTATGATCCATTGTGGGTCAATTTTTTTATATGGTGTAGAATATAGATACAAAGGTTTTTTTTAAAGATTTTATTTATTTATTTGACAGAGACATAGCGAGAGAGGGAACACAAGCAGGGGGAGTGGGAGAGGGAGAAGCAGGCTTCCTGCCGAGCAGGGAGCCCAATGCAGGGCTCGATCCCAGGACCCTGGGATCGTGACCTGAGCCGAAGGCAGACGCTTAATGACTGAGCCACCCAGGCGCCCCGATACAAGTTATTTTTCGTGTGTATATATATGTCCAATTGTCCCAGCACCATTTGTTTAAAAGCTTATCTCTCCACAGCATTGCCCTTGCACTTTTGTCAAAAATCAGTTGGCCATACATAATGTCAGTTTATTTCTGAAATACATATTCTGTTCTATTGATCTCTTTCTCTATTTTTACACTAGTATCACATTGTTTTGGTTACTGAAGCTTTTTAAATAAATATTGAAATCAGGTAATGTTAGCCTTCCAACTTTGTTCTTCTTTTTCAAAATCACTTTGACTATCCTAGGCATATTTAGACCATTTATATTTATTGTGGTTGTTAATATAAGTTTGAGAAGACCATTTTGCTATTAGTTTTCCATTTGACTTATCTAACCTTTATTTCCCTTTTCTCTGTTCCTACCTTCTTTTGAAGTAATCAAATTGTTTTTTTGATTCTTTTATCTCCTTTGTTGGTTTATTAAGTATGCCTACTTTAGCGTTTATATTATACATCTTTAACTAATCAAGTCTACCTTGAAGTGGTAGTGTGTGACTTCATGTTTAAACAAGAACCTTACAACCATATGCTTCCAAACCATAATCCTTCTATTTCTCCCCTCCCAGCCTTCATGCTATTTTTCTTTTTTAGAAGATTTTATTTATTTATTTGAGAGACACAGAGAGCACACGAGTGGTGGGGGGAGGGGCAGAGGGAGAGGGAGAAGCAGAATCCCCACTGAGCAGGGAGCCTGAGGTGGGGCTCACTCCCGGGACCCCGGGATCATGACGTGAGCCGAAAGCAGATACTCAACTGACTGAGCCACCCAGGTGCCCTCCTTCATGCTATTTTTGTCATGAATTTTAATTTGACTTACAAACATATTGTTACTATTATTTCTGTTTGGTCATATGTGTTTTAAAGATATGTACGTTATTCTAAAAAAGTATAGTAACCATTTCTGGCACAGATTTCTTTGTGTAGATTCAGATTTTCATTCAGTATCATTTTCCTTCTGGCAGAAGGACTAATATTCCCTGTGGTGCTGATCTGCTGGTGATGAATTCATTCACTTTTTTATGTCTGAAAAAGTCTTCATTTGTCTTCATCTGTTAAAGAGATATTTTAGCTAGGTATGGAATTCTAGGTTGGTGGATTATTCCCCCAGTATTTAAAAAAGGTTATTCCACTATCTTCTTCTTTGTATTGTTTCTGATGAGAAATCTGCTGTAAATTTCATCTTTGCTCTTCGATGTGTAAACATGTTCTCTGACCGCTTGAAACACTTTCTCTCCATCACTGGTTTTGGGCAATTTGATTAAAATGGGCCTTGATGTAGTTTATGTTTCTTATGTTTGGGGTTCATTGAGCTTCTTGGTCTTTGGGTTAATTGTTCAAGTTTGGGAAATTTTTATCTATTATTTCTTTAAATCTTTCTTTCTGTTCCTTTCCCATTCTCTTTTGTGAGCTCCATGAACCTATGGTATTAGGCTGATTGAAGTTGTCCACCTTTGATGGAACATGACCTGCAGGCCATAACAGAATTCTTTGATTCCGCTTCCTTTAGGAGCCCGAGAACAGCCTGTGTAGCCAGTATGAGGAGAAGGTGCGCCCCTGCATCGACCTCATCGACTCCCTGCGGGCCCTGGGCGTGGAGCAGGACCTGGCCCTGCCCGCCATTGCCGTCATCGGGGACCAGAGCTCGGGCAAGAGCTCCGTGCTGGAGGCTCTATCGGGGGTCGCCCTCCCCAGAGGCAGCGGTAAAAACTTGTCCTCTGTATGAGTCAGCTCAGGCAGCCATAACAAAATGCCACAGGCTGGGAGGCTAAAACAACAGAAATTTATTTCTCACAGTTCTGGAGGCTGGAAGTCCAGCACCTAGGTATTGGCAGGGTTGGTTTCTCCCCAGGCCTTTCTCCTCGTGCAGGTGATCATCTCATTGTTTCCTCCTATGACCTTTACTCTGTGTGCACACGTCTGGGGTCTCTTCCCTTTTTTGTATGGATGCCAGTCGTATTGGTTAGGGTTCCACCTCTTATGACCTCATTTAACCTTAATTACCCTTTTAAAGAAAGGCCCCATCTCCAAATACAGTCATATTGGGGTTAGACTTTCAACATATGAATGTGGGGGGGGCATGATTCAGTCCATAGCTGATGTTGCACATTTTTATGTGTATTGTATGTAACCTGCACTTTGTGGCAGGTCTAAATAAATGTATTTGGGCCCCCAGAACCATGTGCATGTGGGTGCCTCTCCTGAGCCCCTTCTCAAGAAGTGACCCTCTGAATGGGAGGTAAAGATTGGTGCTCTGGTTGGTGGTGCTGTTTGAGCACCAAGGCCGAGGGATCAATGAGGGTTCAAGGGAAGGGGGCAGGCCTGAGATGGGCCTTGAAATATAGGTCAGATGTAGAGGAGGGTGGGATCTGGAAGTTTACAACAGGGGGATTGTGGTGAGGGGCCTCGTGAGAGCAGTATGCATTCCTGATGGTAGTGGATGATGTATCCCGGGGAATAATGGAGCACATTTCCCTGAGTTTGGCGGTTTCCCACTGTAGCATGCCACCGGAGCAGATGGCAAAACTCTGAGATGAAGCAAGAAGCCTAGAGTGGTGGCTTTCAAGCATTAGTGAGCAAAAAATTACCTGGGCTGCCTACTCAAGATGCATATTTCTAAGGCCACCCTGGACATAACACATCCAAGTATTAGAGAACAAGACCAAAAAGTTTTAGTGGTCTGCCCAGATGATTGTGGAAAAGTCGAAGGCCACCCTCTAGGACCCCTAAGAGCAGAGTATAGGACTGATGTGGACATGGTCTCCAGGGATTGTTACAAGATGTCCTCTGGTACTGAAGCTGAAGAAGCTCCTGAACAAGGATGAGTGGAGGGGCAAAGTCAGTTACCAGGACTTCGAGATGGAGATTTCAGACCCTTCGGAGGTGGAAGTGGAAATCAATAAAGGTGAGGGCCTCATGTTCACTCATTATCGCCTCTTTGGACATCTGGTCACCTGTGTGAAGTGGGAGGGTGTCCATCTCTCACTTTCCTACCCTTCCCTGTCTGGGCCCTTCCTGCTCCCCTGGGAACCCCCTCTCCTGCCCACATCTGCATCAGGCCCTAGCTCCTTTGTAGCTTCTCTTCTTTGACCCCTGTGAAGACCAGCACTTTGGACAAGAATCTGACCTCAGCCATTTATTGCTTAGTTTGTAAGTAAGTATCTGAGAGTAATGTGAAAAACTTTAAACAAGGAGTATCTGTCCCTTGCTCAAGGGCTTTCCCACTCCACAGATCTGACGGAGGAGGGATCAGGGTGTGGGGCCGGGGAACCCCTTTCCCCGTTCACCTGGTAAAAAGGCACTCTGGACCATCCTTGAACCCTCTTTAGAAACTTTTCCTGGGCCTTTTCCTCCAAGAGTGAAATGCACATGTGTGCATAATCCTAGCTTAGGCTGACGGGTGGTAGGTCTCAGTGAATGCAAACCACACAGATCACTCTGCCGACTTGAAGCATCTGCAAGAAGTAACATTCGAAGTCAGTCAGGAACCATAGTGACCCTATTGGCTGCTGCTAAGAATGAGTGAGGCGAATAAGTAAGCTTCTCCATGTTGACTTGACTTTCTTCCTAGTTTGTCACGATGAAGGTTCAATCATTTGAGGAGGGTACAAAAGTAGTATAACCTCATATTCAGCAGCAGAAAAAAATGAGTTTGGCTTTTATGAAGGTGGAGGCCCTAAGTCGCACTTATAGACTGTTTTACCAAAGTTGAAGGATGTTGGATAGTCAAAATGTTATTGTGTGATTGCTGGGGTCAGGTTGGCTCCCGGGGCAGAAAACTCAAAACCACTGTGTGTACCAGTTGGCCCTTTCTGCATAACAGACTGATCTCAAAACCTAACGGCTTGGAACTGTTTGTTTCTCGTGATTCCGTGGATCAGCGGGGCAGTTCTTCCCCCCAGCTGGCTTGGCTGGGGCCAGCAGTCTAGGACGGCCTGGGTCACCTACCCAAGCCCAGGGCTGGAATGACCATGTGGTGGCTGTCCTCCTCCGGGACGCCAGGCTGGGCTCTTTAGATGGGGGGGGGGGTGGTTCTCGGCAGCAAAGGAGGAGGGGCCCCCATGCATGAGTTCTCAGTCTCTACTGGGATCCATTCTGTGATGTCCTGTCAGCCACAGGGGGTCACAGGGTGAGCCCGATGCTGAGGGATGGACTCTCTGGATGGGAGAAGGTCACTCTGCAGAGGAGTGTGAGTACAGTGATGGAAGGGACTCTGGAGGCCATTTGGGGAAGCGGGCCGCTAACACGGTGGTTTAAGTGATCTGCCCATTTTATTTGTCTCTCACATAGACGTCTGGGAGGGAGGCAGCCCAGAGCTGGTTTGGGGGTTCCAGCATCAAGAACCAGACTCCCATGTTGTTTCTCTGTTGTGTGTGGCGGTCACTCCCAAGGCCGCCTGATCTAGTCAGAAAGCCCCCATTCCAGCTGGAGGGACACCAGCACAGGGCTTCTCCTCCCTTTCCAGCAGAGTTTCTGGAGGTTTTCTGTGCCTTTGTCACACTTACCCCAGGGACCAGACGTAATCTCACAACTGCGTGTCCGGTAAATGGATATTGGGGTAAATGGATATCTGGTAAATGGATATAGGTAGCAGATGATGACACACAGGCCATTGTTGTTGTCACTCCCGTCCTGAGTTCCTGACTGCTATAAAACAAGCCATTCTGGATTTGTAGAAAGGAGTCCAGTGGTATTAGCTAACAATTTGATGAAATGCATTTATATCTTTTTTTTTTTTTTTTTTTTTGACAGAGAGAGAGAGAGCAGGAACACAAGCAGGGGGAGCGGGAGAGGGAGAAGCAGGCTTCCCGCCGAGCGGGGAGCCCGATGTGGGACTCGATCCCGGGACCCTGGGATCACGACCTGAGCCGAAGGCAGACGCTTAACAACTGAGCCACCCAGGCACCCCATTTATATCTTTTTTAAAAAAGATTTTATTTATTTCTCTGAGAGAGAGAGAGCGAGCGAGCATGAGCAGGGGGAGGAGCAGAGGGAGAAGCAGACTCTCCGCTGAGAGATCCCAGGAATCCAGGATCATGACCTGAGCTGAAGGCAGATGCTTAACTGATTGAGCCACCCAGGTGCCCCCGAAATACATTTATATCTTGAAATTTTCATCATTAAGGAGAAAGGAGCAAAATGAAATTCCATATTGGAATACCAGTGCTCATCAATTTTTCCACAAGAAAAAATTGCCCTCCCTAAGTTCCCAGATCGTGTTTCAAGAGTTCCCATGTGTTTTTATTTGCTTTCATTTTACTTTGTTGTTAATTTCCTAATGGCATCAATGGGAAGATTTAGGTGTGACAGTGGGAAGAACTCAGGTCTGCCCAGCTCTGGGCTGGTACAGGTGGGGATGATCTTGAGAGATGTCTTCACTAGATGTTTTTTCTCTGGAGACAGTTCTGGCCACTGGCAAGGAAAATACTGAGTTAGCCTTTGAGGTTCCTTTTAGCTCCAGAAAGGAATCTGCTCCAGATGTGCCTTATCCGTGACTCACGCAGGGAGGATTTGCCGTTAGGGAGATGCTTCCACTCTAAGCTCTACTGAAGTTTTTCTTGTTTCCCCCCTCCCTAGCCCAGAATGCCATTGCCGGGGAAGGACAGGGGATCAGTCATGAGCTAATCAGCCTGGAGGTCAGCTCCCCTCATGTCCCGGATCTGACCCTGATAGACCTCCCTGGCATCACCAGGGTGGCCGTGGGCAATCAGCCGGCCGACATCGGACACCAGGTAAAGCCTTGGTTCCGGGGCGAGGAGGGAGCAGAGCAGTGCCCCAGACAGCAGCGGGCTCAGGGCTGGGTTGGGACAGTGGACATCGGGAGGTGTGAGGGGCATTGGGAGAGCGTGGTGGTCTCTGTGGCCTCCATCTGACTTGGTGGAGTCAGATGGAGGCGTTCTGGGGAGTGTAAGGCAAACGGGCAAAACCGGAAATCCGTTTTACACGTGTGTGGGATTTACACGGTGACCCATTTATGGTTATTAGGTACATTTTGTGGTGTATCTAAGCCGGTGTGTATTAGGAAGGGGTTTTATGTGGGGAGAGAAAACATTAGAAACAAGTATAATGACATTTTCATACTAGCGAATGTCACCCAAGGGATTAAAGATTTAGGGCACAGTCAAGCACTTCTTGGCATCTTGTTTTTCCCTGTGGTTATCAGCTGTGGAGTCTTAGGAGACAGTTCCTGAGCTAAGATCTGGTGGTTTCCCCACCCCCGCCCCCAGGGCTCTGTTTCTGCCATGGAGAACTCGGTTTCTCGTAACTTCTGGCTTGGACAATGCCACCAAGCTTGTGCTGCAGGCTCATTTCTTTGGGGGAGATATCCTGGGACTCTGAGGTCCCGAAGCAAGTACAAGGTCAGGACCTGTCCCGGCTCTCATACGCTCTCATCTTCTCACAGACCAAGAAACTCATCAAGAAGTACATCCTTAAGCAGGAGACGATCAACTTGGTGGTGGTCCCCTGCAACGTGGACATCGCCACCACAGAGGCGCTGAGCATGGCTGAGGAGGTGGACCCCGACGGCGACAGGACCATAGGTAAGAAGAGAGAAGAACCTGACAACCGTAGGTGGTAACCTTCACTTTGCAGTGGGCTCAGCAAATGAGGCTGCCAGTCCTGGCCAGACCTGTGCTTCTCCAAGTGTGGGCCACACGCCCCGCCCCCGCCACCTGCACCAGAAAGAACTGGAGCATGTTTAGCAATGCAAGGCCCTCGAATGAAGGATGTACAGTAATGCAAGGCCCTCGACCCCACCAAACCTCCTGAGGTAGAATCTCCAGGGCAGGGCCCGAGACCCTGCACGCTAAGATTTGCCTCGGGAAGGGGTTTCTGCTGCACAGGGAAGTTTGAGAACCAGTGCAGTAGAGAATGAACCCTTCCACTGAGCAGAAAGAAAATTAAAAGGCCTTTACATGCCACTGTGTCTCTGGCATGGGGACCAAGACCTGAGTGAAGCCAGTCCCCTAAGCTGCTCACAGGGGCTCGTGGTCTTTGTGCAGCCCGAGCTGTGGTTCTGCCCCCAGCCGGGGGCTCTGCCCGCACGGTAGTTCTGCGGGGGCTACTGTGTGCCATCCAGCAGGCTGAGAGGGAGTGGGGAGCGGTCTCTAATCGGAAGGCTCCGGCTTGCAGGAATCTTGACAAAGCCTGACCTGGTGGACAGAGGTACTGAAAGCAAGGTGGTGGATGTGGCACAGAACCTTGTCTGTCACCTGAAGAAGGGCTACATGATTGTCAAGTGTCGGGGCCAGCAGGATATCCAGGACCAAGTGACCCTGACCGAGGCTCTGCAAAAAGAGAGAGACTTCTTTGAGGACCACCCACATTTCAGGTACCCTGGCTGCATTTTCACAAGGGTGAACCACAACCTGGGGCCTCGGTTTTTCCTGGGGAGAAGGGTTGCTGTCCAAAAGCAGACATTCGGAGTCTATGTGTGAGTGTGTTTGCACCTTGACAATGACTGCAGAATTTGCCTGGAAAAATAAAAGAGGAATTGACAAAATGTAGTAAAAAATACCTTTAAAAGATCAGATAAGGAGGGAATTTGCTACAGTCATTTATACGGTATGGTGCTGCAACCAGAGTAAACACATAAATACCTCAGAATAGGGGAAAAACATCAGAAAGCCCAGAAATTGACCCAGGTACACATATTTGATGTATGATAAATGAGGCCTTTCAAATCATGGACCACATCAGTTTGATTATTAATCAGTGGCATTGGGGGAAACTATAAATTTTACGTACATGTGGTAAACACAATTTAAAAAATTGACAGATGTGGAGACCAACACTTAGCTGTGAGTGTACTCTCACAAATAGGCTTGCAAACTCCTCGTTCCCTGCTGCCTTTTATCCTAAAAAATCCTTTAAAATATAAGGAATCCTGTAATAACTCAGCGAACACAAATTTGGATAGAGTGAAAATGAGCCTTCCTTCCTCCAAGCAGCTCATGGTTTAAGTTCTCACCTTGGGGAAGGGTGTGTCCCCTACATCAATGTCCTCCACACTCTCACATAGATACTCATCAGTGTATTTTTTTTTAAAGATTTTATTTATTTATCTGACGGAGAGAGACATAGCGAGAGAGGGAACACAAGCAGGGGGAGTGGGAGAGGGAGAAGCAGGCTTCCCGCCGAGCAGGGAGCCCGATGCGGGGCTCGATCCCAGGACCCTGGGATCATGACCTGAGCCAAAGACAGACGCTTAACCAACTGAGCCACCCAGGCGCCCCTCATCAGTGTATTTTTGTGAAGCCCTACACCGCCATGTATCATGTAGACTTGCATGTGTATTATGCACAGAAGGGTGTGTGTGTTATGAAAACACATTTGTAGGTGACCACGTATATTTTTATAAAGACCAGTTTTATAGTCAGATGTCATGAGACACAATGTGTCAGCTGGAAGCGATCACCTATAGCATTTTTTTTAAGTAGGCTCCATGGCCAGCATGGAGCCCAATGCGGCTTGAACTCACAACCCTGAGATCAAGACCTGAGCTGAGATCAAGAGTTGGATGCTCAACTGACTAAACCACCTAGGCTCCCCTATACCAATTTAAAATTAAGCTTTTAATTTTCATTCCAGTTAGTTAACATACAGCATTGAATTATTTTGAAGTGTACAGTATAGTGACTCAACAATTCTGTACAACTCTATACCATTTTTGAAGTATCCAAAATAACTACAACTGAATCATCATTCCATGCAAGCCAGTTCTGAACATCTGTTGGGTACCAGTTACAGGATATCCCATCCAGGTGGAAGTCACCTGACTTTCCCTGCAGCAGAAAGCTGACTTGCATTTTCTGGCCACACCAAGATGGATGTGGGCATTGTCTTCTCTTCTCTGTCTACAGGGTCCTCCTGGAGGAAGGAAGGGCCACAGTCCCCTGCCTGGCAGACAGGCTGACCTCTGAACTCATCACGCACATCTGTGTAAGCACCTGCAGAGCTGTCCGTTTTCTTTTTTGTTGTTGTTATGTTAATCACCATACATTACATCATTAGTTTTGATGAAGTGTTCCATGATTCATTGTTTGTGTATAACACCCAGTGCTCCATGCAGAATGTGCCCTCTTGAATACCCATCACCAGGCTAACCCATCCCCCCACCCCCCTCCCCTCTAGAACCCTCAGTTTGTTTTTTTAAAGTCCATCATCTCTCATGGTTCATCTCCCCCTCCGATTTCCCCCCTTCATTCTTTCCCTCCTGCTATCTTCTTCTCCTTCTTCTTCTTCTTCTTCTTCTTCTTCTTCTTCTTCTTCTTTAACATATAATGTATTATTTGTTTCAGAAGTACAGATCTGTGATTCAACAGTCTTGCACAATTCACAGCGCTCACCATAGCACATACCCTCCCCAATGTCCGTCACCCAGCCGCCCCATCCCTCCCACCCCCCACCACTCCAGCAACCCTCAGTTTGTTTCCTGAGATTAAGAATTCCTCATATCAGTGAGGTCATAAGATACATGTCTTTCTCTGATTGACTTATTTCACTCAGCATAACACCCTCCAGTTCCATCCACGTCGTTGCAAATGGCAAGATCTCATTCCTTTTGATGGCTGCATAATATTCCATTGTGTATATATACCACATCTTCTTTATCCATTCATCTGTCGATGGACATCTGGTCTCTTTCCACAGTTTGGCTATTGTGGACATTGCTGCTATAAACATCGGGGTGCACATACCCCTTTGGATCCCTACATTTGTATCTTTGGGGTAAATACCCAGTAGTGCAATTGCTGGGTCGTATGGTGAGCTGTCCGTTTTCTGAATAGAATCCCACAAACCCAAAGCTCCACCATGTGGGCTGACTGACCCACTAACGGATCTCCTGGGGATCATGTGAAGGTGCAGGCTTGGTTCAGTGGGTCTCGAGGGCAGCTTGGGATTCTCCATTTCCAGCAAGCTCCCTGATGGTGTGGATGCTGCTCGTCCCACACGTTGGGTGGGAGCTGATAGACTAGATCCGCTTGGCCTAATTAAAAATTAAAATCTTATTGGCAATGCATCAACTTTTCCTTTCTCCTTACTAGCCACTGTCATAATGTCTTGGTAATTGTAATGATCATATATTTCATATTTTAGATCTCCCTGTGGTTCTTTTTCAAATTTGTCTAGACACAATCGCTTGCAGTTTCCCGACTGCGATCCCTTAAAAAGATTTCTTTGCACACATCTCTGTTGTATTTTGTGCTTGATAATCCCAGTGTCAGAAGCCTTGGTGCTCTGGGTTCCGCTGGCCATCCCCCACAATGACCTGGGTTAGGGTTTTGACTTTGGCCCTGTCGGTTTTGGAACTTGATCTGCAGGCATTCATGGAAGCCCAGGTTCAAAATCCGTTTCTCCAGGGAGAGGCAGATTTGCTTCTGCCAGCCCCTTGGAAGGGCCTCCTGCCTAAACCACTTCAGATTCTCAGCTTGAGGTTTTGGGGGACCCCTCCAGGAATGCAAATTGGGGCGGCAAACCTGTTTGAGGGCTGGCTTGTGGTTACAGAGATTTTATGTTCTTCCACTCAGCTCCGGGTTCAGTGTCCCGTGCAGTCCCCAAGAATGGAGAGGGAGGGCAGGGTTGTTCCTAGCTGACCCATATAGGGAGAGCATGGCTCTCTGGGGTCCCAGCTTTATGTAGAAAGAAGATCCTGGCTCATTAGACTCCCTGCCTCGAGCAAGCCCACCCGGATCTATTCTATGCCCCAGCCAAGTCAGGCTCTGAAACGTAAGCTCCACGTTTTTTTGCTACAAATGCCCCGTGAGGCCAAATCTGGCTCTACTCCTGCTCTCCTTGCCCGTCCCAGGGCACTCACGTCACCTGGCCGTGCCTCGGAGTGTCTGCCCTGTCCCTGCCCACTCACCCATGCACTTCCAGCGACGCTTTCCACCTGTCAGCCAACATTTATCGGTGTTTGTGGTGGAAGAGGGAGCTGGCGCCTGCCGTCCACCATGTCATCAGAGACAGAAGTCCCCGATGGTGTTCGTCTGCGAACAGCATAAGAGTGACTGAATCTCGGATGATTCCAACTGCCACTTTTTCAGAGCCCACCGGATGAGTGGCTCTTTCTCACCTGCCTGCAGGGTGGCTGTGACATGACCACAGAAGGAATCGTTCCTAGCGTTGCTCTGATGGGGGAGGCGCCACACGGAGTGGACGCCTCAGCGCGTCCGTGAGGCTGTGCCCCGGGGAGCAGGGCCGTGGGGAGGGCCGGGTGGCTTTGGCACCCGCTAACACGCCCTCATCCTTCTTCTCTTGAGCAGAAGGAGGCCTGGGAGCTCCTGCTCCTTCCCTGTCCATATTCACGTCTGCGCATTATTTTCTGTTTTCCTCAGAAAACTCTGCCCCTGTTAGAAAATCAGATAAAGGAAAATTATGAGAAAATAACAGAGGAGTTACAAAAATATGGTTCCGACGTGCCTGAAGAGGAGCATGAAAAGATGTTTTTTCTGATAGAAGTGAGTACGGCCCATCGCCTCCAGTCGGGACGTCGTCGTCCGGAAAGGGATCTGGTGCCTCACGCACTTGCTTCTTGCTCCCAGCAAGCTGACCCGGGCTCAGTCGGCCCGCTCAGCACCAACAGGGGCTGGGGTGGAGGGACAGTGGGCAGGGACTGACAGGTGCCGTGTGTGCTCCCCGAGAGTCCGAGGCAGTCAGGGCAGAGCGTGGGGGCCTGTCACCCCGTAAGGTGGCCAGGAGTGGCTCACCCGCCCTCAGCCTCCATGCGACCTCCAAACGTCCTTGTGTTTGGAATATCCCCACTGATACTTCTGTTCTCCTTCTTGACAGAAAATCAATGCCTTTAACCATGACATCACCTCCTTAACTGAAGGGGAAGAATTTGTGGGGGAGGACGAGTGTCGGCTCTTTACCAAAATCCGGAACGAGTTCCACAAATGGAGCTTGGTGATTGAGAAGAGGTTCCAACGAGGTGCGTCCAGGGTGCTGCCGTCGGCCTGGCGAGCGCGCCGGAGTGGGGGGCCGCGGGAGGGCAGGTGGTGCGGCTGGCACGGGTGCTGGCGCAGGGGGCGCGGGGTGTGGAAACCACGGGTGCCCCGGCCCACATCACTGAACCTGGGCCGGCAGGCATCGGCTGCAGATCTCAGAACACGCCAGGGGATCGGCCCGGGTCCGCCCAGGCGTCCACCAGAATCAGCCCTCCATCCACAGTAGCGGGTCAACCTGCCACGTGCTCTCTGCAGCCCCGGGATGAAGTCGCTTGGGTCTTGGTCAGCTGGCCACAGCCCTGAAGCCTCTCTATCTCAGCGGATTTTATCGTTGCGGCAGCAACGCAAAGGAAATGAAACACACCTAGGCACCACCTTGCAGCACCAAGTTCTCAAGAGTCCGAGAGAGGTAGAAAGTGTGACCTGAAGTTTACTTTTTAATATTTCAAGAAGCTTAAAGTAAATCCTATACTGACCAGTGATAAGGCTGCAGGGAAATTTTAAGGAACTTCGCTTTTATTCCGGCAGCCTGGTGGGTGCCATAACTCATTTCGGCTGACTGAACGTTCACGTTGACCATTGTCCTCGGCTTTGCGTAATGAACATGGGGGATTAAGTCATGCCATTTTTTATGTAATTCCAAGGCCACACGTCTCAGTCCTCTCTGTTCCTTGGCTGAGGCACAGAGGGCAGGACAAGATAAATAATGGTGTTCTTTGTTGGAAAAATGGGGTGGTCCCTTGCGCCATCTGCACAGCTCCCATGCTGCTTACTGGAGCTAAATCCACAGTGCGAAGGGTTGAACAACTGCTGTGTGGTGTGATCCTCCATCAGGGAAGGGCCGCTGTCCCTTTCAAGGAAGCTAACAGTCTTGAGCTCCAGCAACCCCCTCCTGTATTGCTCAGCAAGCTTACGCACACAGCCCATGAGAAAATAGCTCATTTTTTTAAGATCCTCATTCCTCCCAACACTGGGCACCCACAGGCAAGAAAATGAATTTAGGCCCCCTAATCACTCCTTATACAAAGAGAAACTCAAAATGGATCAGAAACCAAAATGTGAGCCCTAGAACTATAAAACTCTTAGAAGAAGATGTAGATTTGAATCTTCATGACCTTGGCTTAGGCAGCGGTTTTTAGATAGGACACCCACAGCACACACAAACAGAATAATAGACAAAGTGGACTTCATCAAGATTAAAAACTTGTGTGTGTCAAAGGACACCCCCCCTCACACATACAGAACTGGAGAAATTATTTGCAAATCACACATCCGATAAGGGCCCAGTATCCAGAACATACAAAGAACTCTTAGGATTCAACAACAAAAAGACAAACCCAAATTAAAGATGGACAAAGGAGTAGACATTTCTCTAAAAGAAGAAATACAAATGGCTCACAATGCAGGAATAGATGCTCAGCGTCATTAGCCGTCAGAGGATCTCAAACCAAAGCCCCGGGAGACCCCACCTCACACCCACTAGGAAGGCTAGCATGTGTCCGTGTACTCATTGCTGGTCTGCTAGGGTTCTCATTACAAAGACCGGGGATCTTAAACAACAGAAACCGATTTTCTTACAATTCTGGAGACTGGAAGTCTAAGACCGATTACCAGCAGGTTTGGATTCTCCAGATGCCTTGCCTCTCTCCTTGGCTTGCAAACACCACCTCCTCCCTGTGTCTTTCCTGTGTGGGTCTCTGTCCTATTTCCTTCCTATAAGGATACCAGTCAGATTGGATTTGATCACCTCTTAAAGGTTGTATCTCCAACGCAATCACATTTCCGAGGCGCTAGGGATTAAGGCTTCAAACATATCAATTTATGGGGACATACAATTCAGCCTTTGACAGCAGACAATGGACTATTATTCAGCCATGGAAAGGCATGAAACACTAAACATGCTACAACATGGATGAACCTTGAAGACATCATGCTAAGTGAAGGAAGTGAGACACAAAAAGCCACAGGTCTTTGGATTCCATTGACATGAAATGTCAAGAGCAGGCAAATCCATAGAGATAGAAAGTAGATTAGTGGTTTCCAGGGGCCAAGGGGGGTGGGGAATGGGGAGTGTGTGCTGACAGACAGAGGGTTCCTTGGGGTGATAGAAGTACTTGAGAATTAGCTGGTGGGGATGGTTGCACAATGTCATTACTATACTAAAAATCACTGAGCTGTATGCTTTACTAGGGTGAATTTTATAGTATGTGAATTATATCTCGATTAAAAAAAATACCTATGGGAAAATTTCTCCCGACCAAAAGAGGAGACCCAGACCGCGACTCCTGGTTAGTTCTTCAAAAAGACTTCCACCAGCAGAGGTATCCTCTATAGTCCAGTTTGTTGAGAATAAAAAGAATTCCCAAAGTATAAAGAGGAAACAAAGTGTTTTATGTAGCGAGCAGTAATCTTATGTACCTGGTTACTCTGTTATCTCGTTTGATTTATAAACACTTTCTACACCTGCTATTGTATGCGGATATGTGGATACGTGACATGTCACTGATTCTGAATGGTGGTACAGTTTCTTTGGTAAACATCTATAGAATTTCTTACCCAAGAGGAAATTCCTTCCCCCGATTTCATCCTCCTGGCTTGTGCAGTTCGCTGCCCTCTGGCCTCACACCTGACGCTATACTTAACCATCTTGAGATGACTTAAGGAAAATGGTCTTGAGATCCATTTTTTTTTTATTGCAATCCCTGAATTTTTTTCTCAATTTGCAAATCAGATTTGGTTTTTTTTCCCTTGCTTCTCTGTGTTTTCAGAAAGTCCAGAATGGTATTGTGTTTAAAAAAAAAACCCACAAAGTTATTTTTTAAAATAACTCAGAACTCTTCTTTTCCAGGTTACAAAGCTATATGTAAACAAATCGAGAGATTTGAAAATCGGTATCGTGGCCGAGAGCTGCCAGGGTTTGTCAATTACAAAACGTTTGAGATTATCATAAAACAGCAAATCAAAGAACTAGAAGAACCAGCTGTCTATATGCTGCACACGATAACTGGTGAGTTCTTGATTTTGCTTGTAGGCATTTTATTTCTAGGGCAGTGAAAGGCTTGAGCCCAAACCAGTGTTGAACTCCACAGCTCTCCTCCTGGGGTGTTTTTTAAACTCCAAGCTCTCCTCCTGGGTGTTCTTTAACCTCCAAGAACCCAATTAATTCTCTGGTTCTCTGGACACCAACTAGGTGTTCAACATTTCAGTTCAGTTCCAACAATAACTGAGTTAGCACCCATCCTCCAGCTTAAGGGCTCGGCCCTACAGGACGGCCCCCCCTCTTTAGACCATGCTTCTGATGGACAGGCTAAAAATTGGAGTTCCCACAGCCCCCTCCTCAGATACTATAATTTGCTGGAAGAGCTCACAGGACTCAGGAACACACTTTACTTATCTCTGCTGGCTTATTTTAAAGGATGTACTTACCTTTGCCAGTTTATTATAAAGGATGTGAATGAAGGAGATACATAGAGGAGGTCTGGGAGGGTCCCGAGGGCAGGTGCTTTTGTCCCGTGGCAGGGGGGGAGGGCACCACCCTCTTGGCATGTGGGTGTGTTCACCAACCTGGAAGCTCTCTGAACCCTGTCATTTAGGGGATTTAAAGGAGGTGTAATCAGTTATCACAAAGACATAATCAATGATCAGCTCCATCTCCAGCCCCTCTCTCCTCCCCAGAGGTGGCGAGGTGAGACAAAGAGAGACACAGCCCTCCACAGGCCTGACGGCTCCTTTCTCCTGTAACTGCCATGCTCTCTGGTTTCCCAGACATTCACTGGAATCATTTTCTTTGTCCCCACCGTGGCGGACGCCATATTGTCACTCACACCTCAGCTGTCTCATTTCAGCAAGAAGTAATAATCACTCTGGATCCGTGAACCCATATAGGTTGGGGGCAGTCCCATGACAGCACCTTAAGAGATGTATTTCTAATATAATTTTACCTTTAGTCTTAATAGTTGTGTATTAAAATTGGTATTTGTGTTGTGTTGATCCATTTTGCACTCTTAATTTACTCAAAGAAAATTGGTAGTGCTTAGAGCTTTATAGTCACAGAAAAAAATATTTTTTAAAACCCATATATATATATATGTGTGTTTCAAACTTTTTTTAAAAACCTCTTAAACTTTTTTAACTTTTTTAAACTTTTAAAAACTTTTAGTTTTTAAAACTAAAAAAAAACTTTAAAACTCACATATATATATATGGGTGTATATACATATGGGTGTGTGTGTGCATATATATGTATATGGGTATATTATATATATATACCTACTTCTGTTTCAGAAAGATATGATGTGGAGTCAATAAAAGATTTTCAGGATGCCTGGGTGGCTCAGTCGGTTGAGCGTCCAATTCTTGATCGTGGCTCATGTCTTGATCTCAAGGTCATGAGTTCAAATCCAGTGTTGGGCTCCATGCTGGGCATGAAGCCTACTTTAAAAAGTTTTTCAAACATAAAGATGCTGCCCATCATATTAGGATAAAATTTCTGTGAGGAAGTCAAATGGAAATATGAGGAGTTTCAAAAATAGAAAGAAATAATGTAAATTTTCTGATTGAATAAGAGCATGTTCGTATTTTTTTTAAATGGATAACATGGACATTTAGAGCCCATTGATATATTTGAGACTGCTGTGTCTTACTTAAAATATTAACATATTTATAACCTACCAGAGATTACATTCTTTGCAACTGTATCTGCTTAGGATGAAAAAAATGTTTTTTTAAGATTTTATTTATTTGAGAGTGAGCATGCAGCAGGGATGGGCAGAGGGAGAGGGAGAGAGAATCCCAAGCAGACTCCCTGCTGAGCACAGAGCCCGACTCAGGGCTCGATCTCACGACCCTGTGATCATGGCCTAAGCCAAAACCAAGAGTCGGATGCTCAACTGACTGCGCCACGCAGGCGCCCCAGGATGAGAATTTTAAATGTCAAAGAAATATGCCAGGGAACAATTGGACTTTGAAATTCTTCCAGAGAGCTCTCCAGCAAAAAAAGGCACGCCCTCCGTCCCTGAGTGGGAAGAAGGAACAGAAGGGAGGGGAGGAAACTTCATTTCTGGACATTTTTTCATCCTCTTTTTTTGTTGTTGTTTTTTGCAACCTACAATTATGAATGAGTCTTGTTTTTTCCTCAGATATGGTCCAAGCTGCCTTCACAGATATTTCGGAAGCAAATTTTGCTGAATTTTTCAACCTCTACAGAACTACCAAGGTAAAACAGACCACATGTCTAAAAAAAAAAAAAAAAAAAAGTCAGCTTGATGCTGGAAAACAAATTTCTTGGATTGAGACCATTTCAACTTTACGGGGTATTTGGAGAAGCAAATAGTCAAGCTCATTAGTGAACTTTACTAGTGGTATCACCAGCGATGTCTGGTTAGAAGCAGTAAGGCAGACCGAGTGAGTGAGATGGAATATAGAAAGAAAATCCTCAAAATCACAAGAACGAAGGAGACCCATAGTTTGTGTGGAACATTGTCGCCTCTGAAGAAAATGGCCCTAACCTTGAAAGTCACTGAGGAGGCCACACGGGCAAATGGCGTCTCCCAAGAGCGAAGAGTCAGGAGGAAGTAAGACCCCCCACTTCACGCTGTTGAGAGACTCTTCCACTCTCAGAAACAGGGGCTCCCCCACGGCTCAGCTCAGGCTCCCGTGGCCCAGAGCGCAGCCTGGCCAGCTTACGTGATACTCACTGAGTGCTCCTGTTCCGGAGGCTGGAGGGCCCAGATCGAGGTGCTCAGATCCCGTGTCTGATGAGGGCCCGATTCCTGGCTTGTGGCTGCTTTCTCCTTGTATCCTCACGACACAGAGAGAGACAGAGAGGGAGAGAGGGAGAGAGTAAGGGAGAAAGAAAGCACTCAGGTGTCTCTTCTTACAAGGGCATGGACCCCATCTGTAAGGGCTTCATTGTCATGGCCTGACCCCCTAAAGGCCCCCCCTCCGATGCCATCACACTGGGGATTAGGCTTTCAACATATAAATTTGGGGGGACACATGCATTGCACCCCTAGCACCCAGCACCGCTGGGAAGACTGGCTTGGCCTTGTGCAGGCTCGGGGGCTTGGGGTGGGCTACTTATGCTGCCTGGTCCTCTGGAATGAACACAGAAGAAAATGTTTGGGGTGCACCTAGCACTATGTGTCACACTCAATGGCCCCGAGTGCGAGCTCTGGGGAGTCCAGATATTTTCTATGTGAGAGATCTACACCCCGGCCTGGTGGCAGCCAGATTCTCCAAACATGAAGCGTACAGAATTGCACAGATTTAAATTTTGCCCCCCCTTTTACCCCCTGAGCTCTCTGATGGGGCGTATGGTCCTGCTTCGATGGGAAAGCCCCCCACAGAGAAAGAAAGAAGCTGAGACATTGGCCCGTGCGGGTTCCCAGGTTCAGGTGGGGGGTCAGGCTCCCGGAGGTCCCGAGCCGCAGTTGGGGTGGGAGCCCCATCCTAGACAAGCCAGTGCGGGGTGCAGAAGGCTGCCCCACAGCAAGGTGCTGCCTTGGCTCACTTGGGAGCCAGCTAGCCGTGGGCTCCACAGAGGACCTCCTTCCTTGAGCCGGTGATTTGTTTCTGAGGGCTCTTCGTTTTGCTCCTCTTTTGCCGTAGTCCAAAATTGAAGACATTAAATTTGAACTAGAAAAAGAAGCTGAGAAGTCCATCCGCCTTCACTTCCAAATGGAGCAGATCGTGTACTGCCAGGACCAGGTCTATCAGTGTGCATTGCAGAGGGTCCGAGAGGAGTCGGACAAAGGAAAGGACAGAAAAATAAACAGCATGTGCTCCAAAGAAGTTTCTTCAGTAAACATCTCCTTGTCTGACATCTTTGAGCATTTGCTGGCTTACCGTCAGGTGAGTCTGCGGGCGTCTCTGGGAGGCGGTTTTCATTACGTGTCCTTGTGATTGCGTCTCTTTGGCCTCCCGGTCTCTGTGCGGTGACCACCACCAGCTGGCTCGTCTTCCAGGCCTCTCCGTGAGCGTCCGTGGAGGCATCGAGCCTCAGAGAGGCGAGCAGGGGCTGTGGCTCGGAGCCACTCCCTTCTGGTGTCGACAGGCTGTGCGGCCCTGGCCAAGTTACTTGACCTCTCTGAGCCTCAGCTTTCTTCTCTGTAAAGCTGTATCTCCTCACAGTTCTTGTGAATCTTCAGTGAGATGAGTGTGGGTAGGGCGCCTTAGCTCAGTGTCGAGATGCAATGGCCGTGTGCCCAGTAGAAGCCACTCACAGAGACACATGCTTTGATGGCTACTGTCCGTTTCAAATAATGTGAAAAGCAGTCTCGTTCATGCTGGGGAAGGATGTGCACCTCAGAGCCATTGAGATAGGTCAGAATCTGGACATGTAAAGCAAGTAGTCATCTTGGTTTACCAGATATCTCCATCAGTTCACTATTTGGATGCTTTAAGGCTTCTCAAACTCGACTGTGCACACAGGTCTCCTGGGACCTGGTTGTAATGCAGATGTGGATTGCAGGTCTGAGGTGGAGCCAGGATTCTGCATTTCTTTTTTTTTTTTAAGATTTTATTTATTTGTTTGACAGAGAAAGACACAGAGAGAGAGGGAACACAAGCAGGGGGAGTGGGAGAGGGAGAAGCAGGCTTCCCCGTGGAGCAGGGAGCCCGATGCAGGGCTCGATCCCAGGACCCTGGGACCATGACCTGAGCCGAAGGCAGATGCTTAACGACTGAGCCACCCAGGTGCCCTGGATTCTGCATTTCTAATGGGCTCCCAGGGGATGCCCGCACTACCGGACAGAGACCACGCTTGGAGGACCAGCCTCTAAACCAAGGGTCAGACTCCATTGACTGCAGACGCTGGGATGTGTGCCCACATGAGTGAGGCCTGTGAAAGGCAAGTCAGGAGGCACCTGTGCACCTTGGCTTCTCCCGCAGTCAAGCCTACCACCTGTCTGGTCATGTGCCTCACAGAGGCGTTTAGAGGAGGTAATGCACTCACACACAGAATCCCGAGAGGAGAATGAGTTGATGGCAAGAGGGGTCCCCCACCCACCCCGTCCTGAGCCAGCCCTTCTCCCCAAAAGAGGTCCTTCTCTGGTTTCTTGACATCCTCGGAAGGAAAGCTTTCTTCTTCAGGAAAATCTCTGTTTGGCACTTAAGGCCTTCAACTGATTAGATGAGGCCCACTCTCGTGATTTCAGATAACCTCCCTTACTCAGAATCAACTAAATGGAGATGTTAACCACATTTACAAAATACCTCCACAGCAATACCTAAGTTAGCGTTTGATTGAATAACTGAGCCCTTTAGCTGGGCCACGCTGCTCTATGAAAATACCATACCTGGGTGAGGGTACACTCAATTACATTGGTAAATTCTCCCCACAGGTGGCCTGTTCCCTCCACATTTGCAGCTGGTCACCACTGAAGTTGTTGGCTTTTTGATATTATGACATTTTGTTGTATTTTCTCTTATTACAATGAGGTGGGACATGGTTTCACAGCATAAGAGTTATTTCTGTTTCCTGTTCAGGAAACCATCCCTCCAGCAGAAACTTTGTAGAGCAGGGTCTCAGATCCCAGCCATTTGTGGTGCAAATACCCCAGAGTTTGTCCTCTGCCCCTGTGGCTTTCTTTATGGTGGTTTTAGACCATGCTGGAGGTTTTAGATTTATGGATTGGACTTAATGGTTGTTTCCTTGTGGGGCTTCCGTGCTTTTTGTCTTATAATAGTCTCCACTTACGCCATTGGACTTTGTCTCTGAGATTTAGAAACAAAGTCTACAATATTTTCTTCAGTAACGTATCATTTCGACTTTTATATTAAACCTGTGATCCATTTGGAATTACTTGACGTCCAGAATGAGGCTTGCTCTAGACGGCTGATGGTCGTCCTAGAACCATCACCGAAGACCCCATCCCGGGCCTACTGATGCGCAATATGCCCATAATCAATCACCCTCTTCCTCTGTGTCCTGGGGTCTTTTTCTAGATCCTGAATTCTCTTCTGTTGGTTTGCTTTTCACATGTCAGCATCGACATGATTACATTAGCAGCTTTTTATACAAGGCTTAAATGTCCAGTGCAGCTGGTACCCTCCCAAATGCTGCCTACTTCTTTCTTCTTCTTTTCTATAGTGTGGCAAAATATGCATCGCATACCATTTACCATCTTAACCATCTTTACGTGCCCAGGTCAGCGGCATTGAGCACACTCACACTGTCATGCAGCTGTCCCCACCGGGCACCTCCAGGACTGTCCCCACCCTATCCCCATGAAACACTGATTTCCCATCCCCTCCCGCCACCCCTGGCCTTCCCATTGTACCCTCCAATTTTATGGATTTTCGTATTCTAGGAAGCTCGGATAAGTAGACTTGTGCAATCTCTATCCTTTTGTGTCTGGCTTATTTTACTTAGCATAATGTCCTCAAGGTTTGTCTTTGCTGTAATGCCCTTCCCTTTAGAGTAGAGTGATATATGGTCATATGGACCAACCACATTGGGTTTATCCGCTCATCTGTCCATGTGCATTTCACTTGTTTGCACCTTCGGGCTACTCTGGATAATGCTGCTGTGAACACGGGCAGGCAACGATCTGTGCTCCCACCTCTCTTTAGGCAGACATTTTCTGCCCCTTCTTGTTTGTTCCAGTTTCAGTATGAATTGTAGAATTAGCTTATCCCATTCCTGATGAGAAGAGAGCTGCTGGGCGTCTTTATTGCGATTATATTCATTTATCAGTCTGCCAGGGAGAGTCGACATCTTTATGACATGAAACTTTTCTGTCCAAGAACATCAGGGGTCTCTCCACTTGAAGGTCTCCTTTTGGGGGAGCCTCAGAAGTGTTTTAATGTTTTCTCTGCATAGATTTTGTGCACACTCTGAAGTTTATTCCTACATCTCTGCTGTGAGTCTTTTCTTCCATTTTGTCTTCTGTTTGTTGTTAGATATGGTTTCTGCAGCCAATTCTTGTGCATTTTCCCAATGAACACTCACCACGCTGCAAATAGCAATGGCTTTATATCCCCCTTATACCCGAAGCTTCCTCTTCTGGTCCTTTCAGTACAACTGGAAACAACAGGGGAGCCAACAGGCAGCCTCGTCTTGTCTGACTTTAACAAGAATGCAACTTTTCTCTGTTAAATATGATCCTCCCCGGCTAAAATCAAGGTTTCAGCGGGACCGTGCTCCTCCTTGAGGTTCTAGGGGAGAATCTGTCTCCTTGCCTCGTGCAGCTTCTGGAGGCTGCCCGTGGTCCTCAGCACGCGGCCCTCCTCCGTCTCCAGAGCCAGTGATGCTGCATCTCAGACCTCCTTCCGGACCACACCCCATCCGAATCCGCTGCCTGCCTCCCTCCTTTGCCCCGGGCCCTCCAGATAATGCAGGATACTCTCCCTAGTTTAAGGTCAGCCAAGGAGCTTAACTCCACCTACATCCTCAACTCCCTTTTGCAGCGAGAGGGCACGTGCTGTTCCGTGATCAGGACGCAGCCGTCCCTGCAGCCATCCCTCTCCCCGTGTGTTCATCGTGAAATCGGGCAAGTGTCCCCAAGTCAGCGATTGGCACAATGGCCCCGTGGGCCCCGGGAGGGTCAGGGCAGAAGGCCAAGGCAGCTGACTGTCACCACTCAGAAATTTCTTCTCCGTTCCCGAAGAGATCGTTTCCCACAGACATGGCCAGTCTGTGGGATCCCCTGGGGGCGCCTCGTCCGCTTCGCTCCATCTCCATATGGTGGCTGGCCACGCCCCTCGCTGGCTGTCATCCTGGAGCACAGAGCCGCGTCCCAGCTCCGCCGCACCGCCTGTCCGGCGGCCTTCACCAAGCACTTGTCCCACACCTGGCCCCTTTTCCAACTTTTCTCTTTCAGCTTGTTTCATCTTTTTCACCAGCTCAGGAAGCCGGGTGCTCATCGTCTCACTATTTTCTGGGGGAGGGAATGGAGGCACAGGGAGTGGATCGGCTTCCTGAGAGGGCAGCCTGAGGGGGTGACAGGCTTCCCTCTGAGAGGGAAGAGGCTTTTCACCAACAGGTGGGGCCTGGGGAGGAAGGAGGGAGGGTTGAAACTGACTTTAGACATGCAGAGACGGCAGAGGGTGCCCCTCTGCGGCTTTTGAGAGCTAAATAATTTTAGTGTGGATTAAAAATAAAAGTCGTAAGATCTTTTCAGCAGAGTTGCTAATCCGTCCATTTACCCTTTTCAAGCCCATTTTGCCCTCTCTGATCAGAAGGAACGCGAGTGGTCAGGAGTCCGCGGTGGGGTGCTGGAGTCAGGGCTGGGGGGCTCCCTGCACCCGGTTCCTCGCTGCCTCCAGCCCAGACGACAGTGCTGGGTTGGAGACCCAGGCAGGGGCGTGCATCTGCCCGGCCAGCCGCCCGGCCCCTCCTGACGCTTGCAGGCTGGAGTCAGCCCCCTCTCTGTGACCTCTTCTTCCCTGCCAGGAGGCCACCAACCGCATCTCCAGCCACATCCCCCTGATCATCCAGTACTTCATCCTGCAAGTGTACGGCCAGAAGCTGCAGAAGGATATGCTGCTGCTGCTCCATGACAAGGACACCCACAACTGGCTCCTGAAGGAGCGCAGTGACACCAGCGACAAGAGGAAGCTGCTGAAGGAGCGGCTCGCGCGGCTGGCCCAGGCTCGGCGCCGCCTGGCCAAGTTCCCCGGCTAAGGCGGGCTCCCTGTCCCACCCGCACCTCCAGGGCACATCGGCTGGGAGCAGGACCGCGCTTCCCGCCCCCGCCGCCCCCACCCCATGTCACAGATCCTCGAGGAGTTAGCAACCAGTCTTTCCAGTCATTACCCGTGCTTGTCCCTGAGTGGGCAGGGAGCTAGTAAGAGGACGTAGGTCCTGACGGAGATCGGGATTTGTCCTGGAGGGCCGCCGCCGCCGCCTTCCCTGTTAGGAAAAATGAGTTTCCGCCCCCAGGATGGTTCCTCCCGAGCCCTCGCCGTCTCCCACCGGGGACCGGTGCATGCGAAGCATCGTAGAAGGCTTTGTTCCTGCTTTGTGCCACTTGCTTTTGTGCAGCTGATGTTTTGGGAGCATTCGTGCCACGTGCGTGGGCACTCTTAGCAGCTGTATTTCACCGATTTGTAATAAACCCGTTTCTACCAGACATGGCTCTGACGCCTTGTGTTCTGGGGGGAGAAGCCTGAAAATGACAGTGGGTGGGACCCCAGTGGGGCAAATGATGGGGCACTAACGCTGCCCTCCGTGGCCGAGCAAAGACCGTGGTTGTTCACGAGAGGCCGGGGGCAGACGGCGACTAAAAGTAGAGCAATGGAGTACAAATGGAACAGGAGGAGTGGGCGAAGGGGGTCAAAGGCCCAGGCTTCCAGTTAGAAGATAAACCCGTTGACAATACTATGTTGCGCATTTGAGAGTCGCTAAGAGAGTAACCCTTAAAAGTTCTTATCACAAGAAAAAGAATTAAGTATATGAGGTGGTGGGTGTTAATTGATTATTTCACAAAAAGACAAAAAGAAACCAGCAAATGCATCAGCGGTTGATCATGTGCCCGGCTTTCCTGTCGCCTGGTGGCCGGCTCGGCGCTGAAAGTATTCAAGCCCGTCTGGGTGGGGGCGGCGCCCGGCGGGGTCTTGCAGGCAGATGTCTGACCCTGAGTTGCCCTGGGGGAGCCCTGCAGAGTCCCGACTGTTCTCCTTGGTCTGGCCAGGGCTGGGGACACACGCAGACACCCAGCCGCGGGGAACCGGAACAGCGGGCTGGGGCCAGGCGGGGCACAAAGGGATCTGCCAGCAGGTCCTGTAAAGAGGGTCGAGTTGCCTGCAGGAGAGCCGTCCAAAGGAGCACTGGGAGCGAATGCTCTCCGGGGAGACATCCTACACAACCAGTGTGGGCGGTGGGAGCACTTTCTACCAGGTGTCCAGAAAGGGGGGAGCTGCCCCAGGAGCCGTGCCTTCCCAGGCAGTGGGGGCTTCAGGCCAAGCCAGGCGACTGCCTCTCCCCGGTAGCCGACTAGTGACATGTCCCCTCCCATCCAGCCCCATCTCCCAGGTCCCTTATGATCCTTGGGATGCTACGATCCCCAGTGCTTTGGCACAATCAGAATCTGCTTACAAGAGCGGATGCCGGGAAAAGGATGGGCATTCAACAAGTCCCCATCAGCTCCCAGCGTGGCGCAGCACCTTGGGCCTTTCATGCCAATTACACACCTACTGACCGCTGGCAGGGGCGGGTTTCCCTCGGGCTAAAAGGAAGCAGTTATCAATGCACAGAGACTTTTGCAAGAGCGAAGGCAGGCGGGTGGTGCAGGCGCTCCTACAGCAGGCAGAGTACGGGCACGTGCCCCTTGAGCACATAGATCCAGGCCAGCGTCTCTGCTCCCCCTGCCGGGCCGGCCTGATTAACATCTCCGGGAGCAGCCGGGAGATGTCAGTGTTGCTCAGGGGTCTTCTTCGCTGTGGTTACAATTTTCCTGGAGACTGAAAGAGCAGCAGGAGGAAGAAAGCTGAGAGTATGTGCTCCGGAGAATGGAATTTCCCCAGGCAGCACGCCTGCTCATGAGGTGCTTGCAATCACTTTCATTTTGGCCCCAAACAGCAGGTGTCTAGGGATCCCCCAGGCTTGTTCTGACCAGCCATCAACAAGGGAGAAGTGGACTGTCCCTTCTCCCATGTGTTCGGGACTCGAGGAGAGAGAGCTCCGGAGTCCACTTGGTGTGACTTCTTCGCTCAGAGGACAGCCAAGCTCGGACAAGGGGTTGAAGCGCCCTCCCCGTTCTCCCATCCGCCATCCCTACCCCCCATAGGAGGGACGCCGCCAGGATCAGAGCCTGCCTCTCCAGATTCTGCTGCCCACTTTCGAACACTAGTAGGAAGGTCCATCTATCTGTGAAGAATATGCTAGAATACCTACGATGTCCACTCATGAACCCTCACTTTAGCTAAGTCTGGTCTGGGGCTCCGACGACCCCACAGGAAGGGGCTGAGTTTGGGGCAGAGCAAGGAGAGGGGCTGGATGGAATCGAACTGACTGAAAGAGGAAGTCTTGATTTTTCCAGGACACAGGGGCTGACATGCTGTAAGCACTTAATGCTGTAAGAGGGAGTGGGGTCTGGGACACACTGGGCATTTGTTCAGAGGACTTTCTGGATTCGTGATGGTCTTCTGAGAAGCTTCAGAGCCCTTGCTTTTATTACTGTCCTTTTCGAGGAAAAGCGAAGACAAAAGCAACCAGTCAGCCAGAAAAGTCCCCCAGATGCGTTTGTGTTTCAGAGGAAGGGAATTCTGGTGGCAAATCCTCCACCACAGAGCAGTGAGGACAGCAGAAGGCACAGGGACCTTGGCTTTCCATTTGTCAGACCTACCCTTTTCCTCCCAGGGAAGAAAGCTCTGAGTGGTTCTGCGGGATTTCAGTTGGTTACAAGCTCAGTCTCTGTCATCACAGCGAACTTTTAGCAAACACCATTTTTGGGGTTGGTTCCTTAAAAATGGGGCAACTGGGACATTAGTGAATTTTTAGATGTCACTTCACTCTGGTACTTTTCTTAAAATGCTGGGTTTACTGGGAGAAGGCGTTCTGGTATGTGTCGCATCATACATCACCCTCGATGAGGCCAGTGCGACAGAGGGCCTGGGCCATGGGGTTTGGCTCCAACCAGCGGCGTGTGCAGCTCCTTACAAAGCCAGGCTCAGGGTAAGGTCTTGGAGGGAAGGGAAGAGACTCTGGGATCAGAGCAGGATCAGGTAAGCCATAGAACAGAGAGAAGGGCTGAGAACTGGCCGGAAGCCTGGGTTCAAGACAGGACTGTCCCCCATTAACAACTCAGCTGGAGAGACATCGAGGCGGGCACAGGTTTCAATGCTGGGAGCTGACCCGCAGAGCCAGCATCAAGAGGCAACATAATGACCAGCACAAATTATTCACTTATCAACACTGGTGTATTCACTTTTCTCTAATTAATATTTGGGGTTTATTTATAGTAAGTAAATTAACTTACATCATTTATAAAGGCTTTATTTTAAAGATTTTATTTGACAGAGAGAGACAGCGAGAGAGGGAACACAAGCAGGCTTCCCGCCGAGCAGGGAGCCTGATGCGGGACTCGATCCCAGGACCCTGGGATCATGACCTGAGCAGAAGGCAGACACCCAACCGACTGAGCCACCCAGGTGCTCCTATAAAGATTTTATTTTTTAATAAAGACAATTCTTTTTCTTTTTTGAAGATTTTATTTATTTGACAGAGACAGACACAGCAAGAGAGGGAACACAAGCAGGGGGAGTGGGAGAGGGAGAAGCAGGCTTCCCGCCGAGCAGGGAGCCCGATGTGGGGCTCGATCCCAGGACCCTGGGATCGTGACCTGAGCCGAAGGCAGATGATCAACGACTGAGCCACCCAGGGGGCCCTCCTATAAAGATTTTAATACAAAGTATCAATATCTCCCTAGCTTCGGCATTCTGGCTAGATCTTCTAAGTGCAAACAGCCTCACCCACAAGTAAAACCACTCACAAAGCGACTCCAGCATGGAAAATATAACTGAAAAGATTGTCAGCCGCCATGCCATGTGGACATTCTAGGAATTGTGACCCGTTATTCGCGGATCCTTTGCTAATCCACCTACTTGCTAAAATTTGCAATTTCCAACTCAACAGTCGCAGTGCTTTGGTGGACGTGTGCATAGCAGCCCCAAACGTGGGTTGCCTGATGTTCCCAGCTGAGGAATGACAAGGTGAAGCCCTGCCTTGTTTCAGCTCTCGCTGTGAACAAGTGTCCTCTCCTGGTCTAGTTAGTGCCACCTTTCCAACACTTTGGTATTTTTGCCGGTGATCTCGCTGTTTAAAATGGCCCCAAGTGTAGTGCTGTGCTAATAAGCCCTAGGCTGTGACATGCTTCAGAGAGAAAGCACGTGTGTGGCTAAGCTCCTACAGGACTGATGGTGCCATTGGCGGTGAGCTCAGTGTTAATGCATCAACAGTGTATATTCAGTTAGGTGTCTTTAAACACAAACACCCACAAAACAAGGTCATGAACTGATCGGTTCACAGACTGGAGGCTCACAGGCACCTGACCTTGTCCCTGTTTGTCCCCTAGAAGCAACGATTCACTATTTCAGTGTTCGTGCTGGTTTTACGGTACATAATTACCATGAATGACTCAGGTGTATCTGGGGGTATTGCCTAACAAAAAGGCGTGTTTTACCTTTTTATTACAACTTTTTCCATAATTTTAACACGTCTTGATATAACGAAGACAATTCCCTGTCATGTATGGAGGACCCACGGGATTTGCGGAATGCAAAGGATTCAAATGGATTTCTGTTCTCAGGCAGAGAAAAAACTCACCCAGCCTTACTCTCCCGCTCACAGTACCCGACCCCACGGGGTTAGCACCCGTGAGAGCTGAGGGCAGCACTGTCCCCAAGAACTGCCTTACAAGGAGATGCAGACTAGGTCTGCGTACCATGCAGACCTCCAAAGACTCCATAAACATTTGGAAAAAAAATGCATAATTTATTTTTACAGTATTTCACAATTGAATTTTACAGTTTAAAAAAGATACAAAACAAAAGAAGATACAAAGGAAGACAAACAGTGGTCACAGAAAAGAAGCTAAGGAAGGAACACGTTCTCACCACGACAATGCTTTTTAAAATTTGGCTTGGGGAGCAGGTGGGGTGCCGAGGGTTTGGAAGGTCCCCAGGGATGGTGCCGCCAAGGAGGCACATGATCAGAAGCATCCTGGGAACGGGACCCCATGACCTTCCGCTTTAAGGTTAAGCGGCAGCAGTAGAATCATTCATTTTCTTTTGGGAAACCAGTGTGCTAGGGTGGAGGCAGAGCCTCGGGAAAGCAGTACTCACAGCATGACCATTGATGCTTCACGCTCCCTCGGCAATTCAACCACGGCCCTTCCCTCCAGGGGAAGCCTGAAGGGCAGGAAGGGGCCTCGGGGAGTCCAAAACACCCCTTTCTCTTCTTTGTTGCGAGCTTCAGCACGCTTGTGTACAGAACGCTTTGCAAAGCAGTTCAAAGCAGTTCAAGTCCACCGCTGTTTGCACTTGGCAAGGACAATACTTTCAAAGAGCCAAAAGTAGCAACTACTTAGAGGCACCGGCCAAGACTAGGTGAGCACTGAGGTAGTAACACGTAGCAACTCGACATGGAAACAGTGTATCTTCAATCACACATCCCTGATTTCCCCTGGGATGACCTCCACTTCCATGTGATTAGCAAGGCCTCGCCTCGAGAGGGTCACCACGGCACCCCACAACCTCCAAGGAAGAGGGTGGGGGACTGAGGCTGGGTCTCCCTCGGGGGCGCCCCCCCAACATGCGGCGGCCACCAGCCCAGCCGTGCACAGGGGGCTTGTGTTTGCGATGGTTTTCCTTGTTCGCAGGGAACTGTCTACACTCTGCCCCTCACGAGCAGGAGCTGAGGTTCTTGTCTTCAGCCATTAAGGGCTGTTCCCTTTGTTTCCAGCTACCACCCGGGGCTGCTGAGAAGGCACTAAAAAATGATCAGCGAAGACCCCTGTGGGGAGACTGGCCGGGGGTAGCCCTCCCCGGCAGTGACCCCAGAAGCTTGCCCCTGACGGCCCCACCCAGCTTTCTCCCTTTCTATCTCCAGCCATCCAGCAGCTGAGAAGTCACCGGCCCCAGGTACATCCAGAAGCGGCCCCCGCGGTGGGCTCGGAAGGAATCCCAACCGGACAGCCTCCAACCCATTGCTTTGCATCAGCTCCTAGGCGCCCGCACCCAGCTGGGCCTGGTCACCCCTTTTAGATGAGGGGTCAGGGAGCAAAGGGTCTGTGGCTTGCACAGAACTGTGGAGAGTGCCAAAGACAGATGAATTCACTATTTAATAACAATGAAAGGACCTTCAAATCATTTCTAAAAATACATTATGCTCAGGGAATGAAGAATCAGCCCCTTCATTTCCTCGAGGAACAGTGCCAAGGACAAAGACCGTAGGGATTAGCTGTTTGCCTGTTCAAAAAGGAAAAAAGAAACAATGTTATTTTCAGCCATAAAAAGGTGGTAGCAAATTATTTTTTTCTCCTAGACTGACTACTCACCAAATGAGCAGGCTGAGAGGGACCAAGAGATATTTCTCCTACGGCGCGAAGGTCAAGGAGTTGGGCTGGCACCCCTCTGGTTTAATACAGGAAATTTGGGCTCCCAGGGAAGCTATACCCAAATTCGGGTCTTCACCACTTTTCCTTGTACCAGGGAACCCCAGCTACTCCTCCACCCCGGGGCACAGAGATCTGGCTGATCTGCCTTGCTCTGTTCTCTGCCCATCACTGGAATTTGATGATGATGAGTCGGGGCGGGGGGGGGGGGGGGCGGTGCGGTGAGCAGAGCCAGCTGAATCAGAGCCAAGCACGGTCAGCAGAGCACAGGGAAGCCCTCCCTGTTCGGTTGGCTCTGGACTCGGCAAGGCTCCGCCCCAGGTTTTTGCACCTGGGCAGCACTGGGCAGCAGTGAGGGTGGACGGCGGAGGACGGGGAGGGCGATGCTGACTGCAAACCGGGGCCCCGGGAGGCAGAGTTTGGGCGGTGCTGGGTGTGGGGGACTGGTGGGGCTCCTGCAGGCAGCCCACACCCTGCAGACTTCTGGGCTTTGACACCAGACTCAGAGTGCTCGGCGAGGACGGGGGACAGGGAAGTTACCCTCATTTGTTGGTAAATCCAGTCGGTAAATACTGTCACATTTCCGTACACTCCTGGTCTGTTAGCTTTCGCACAGCCGGATCCCCAGCTCGTGTCCCCAATCAACCACCAGATGCGGCTCTTCAAAGTGACCAGGGGACCTCCGCTGTCACCCTGGGGGACGCAGCAAGAGCAGAAGTTCAGACCACAACTGCGCACACAACTGGCCACGCACCAAGGGTGGGGGGTCCCCATGGGAGTTACGAGTGGGTGTGCGGGTTTCGTGTCTCCCCCGGCGAGGGACAGCAACATAATCCCCCAGACACTACGCCGGTGACGAGTTTTAGTCTGTACCAAGGAGGAGTTACTAAGTAAACTGTGGACTGTATTTTTAAATAGTTCAGAAGCTTATTTCTGTCCCACTGACAAGCTGACAAAATAAAACCCCTGGGGTGGAAACGGAGGCGGCGGGTGGGTGGCAGCACGCGCTTCCCCAGCATTAGCACTGAGCCTGGCCACGGCCACCCCGGAGCTGCCTCCCGTCTGGGAGCGCGGACCCCGCCTCGGGGTGGGGGGGCGGGCGGGTCACGGCGGGCTTGACACCTTGCAGTCACCTGGCAGGAGTCGATGCTTCCCTGCAGATAGCCTGCGCAGATCATGGCCGGCGTGACCAGATTGTTGTAGATGTACTTGCTGTTGCAGCGCCAAGGCTCGATGAGGGGCACCATGGCCGCGTTCAGCTCGTCCGAGGTCTTCCCTGAGACAGCAGACGACATGGAGCTGCTGTGGGGCCAGCAGCTCCCGCGGAAACAGAGGACTCCCTCCTGGGGACATGCCCCTGCGACAGGAGACTGAGGGCCACGGCCCCTCCCCGCCCTCGCTGCTCCCCACCAAGCCTCGTCCCGGGACGCTGGGTCATCCTTAGGACATGTGCTGTGTGCCGAGTGTGGCTCCTCCTGTTCAGGGACGCCTCCCTGCCCCCGGGGCTCTGGAACGCCTGCCCTCTTCTCGAATTTCCTCTCACCCCCCAGCGACTTGGTTTGGGGTTCCCTCACCACCAGACCGTTCCCGGGCCCATGGGGTGCTCCTGTGTTTCCACCTTCAACAGCCCCGTGGCCCTCCACATACCACCCCACCTCTCGGCTCCCATGCACGTTAAAACGTCTCTCAACCAGCGTGGACCCTTGTCATTTCTACCGCTCGCCTCCCATCTTGCCGCCTCCACATGGGTGTCCTCCAGGCACCACGGGCTTCAGGAGCCAGAACAGAGCCTCTCACTGCTCCCCTCCACCCCAAATCCTCACCACCCCCTACTCCCCGGCTCCGGGAGTGGCACCACCACCCACCCTGGGGCTTAGATCACGAAGCAAGGAGCTACCGTCCCTGGATCCCTCACTCTCCTCCCTGCTGAGATTCACTCCATCTGCAAGGTGGTGGCTCCGTCCCGAACATGCTTGGTGTCCCCACCTCCAAGCCCACCACCCACAGCTGAGCTGGTCAGGGAGGACCACAGCAGTGATTCCCCACACTTGAGTTCAGCCCCCCTCCTGCAGGCAGGAGGCCATCCTTTGTACTCTTGGCCCAAAGGGCCACCAGATCATGTCATTCTCCTTTTTTTAAAATAAGATTTATTTGAGAGAAAGAGCACGTCCGTGAGCAGGAGGGCAGATGGAGAGAATCCTCAAATAGACTCCTCTCTGAGCATGGAGCCCGAAGCCAAGCTCGATCTAAAGACCGGAGATCATGACCTGAGCCGAAATCACGAGTCACAAGCTTAACCGACTGAACCACCCATGCGCCTGTTATTCTCCTTAAAACCTCCTGATGGCTCTCTATCTCACGCAGGATAAAAGCCAGTGTCCTCCCCATAGCCTAGGAGGCCCTGCATAGCCTACACCCTCATCCCTGGCTCACTAAGCCCCAGCCACACTGACCCTTCTGTTCCTTAAACAGCCCGGTCATTCAGATCTCAGCTCAAATGTTGCCTCTCCCAAGAAGCCTTCCCTGATCACCTCTTCAAAACAGCCAGGCTCCTGCTGTCACAACTTTTTGCTGTTTGAAAGCACCCAGTTCTGTCATTTGTTTCCTGTTTGACCACATTCTGCCCCCAGATATCCACGAGAAAACATGGAGATTGTCTTATTTTGTTCAGCGCTGCATTCCCAGCCCATGGGAGATGCCCCACAAATCCGTGATCTTCCCATCTGTCCGGGCCACTGTGAAGGCACGAACACCAACCGGAGGCTCACCTGCAGTAACTGTTTTTACACTAGACGCCTGGATGCACAGCCCACCACCACCTCCCCGACACGCCCCCCACATCGCCCCGCCTGGTACTTTTCACCTTGCTTTAAAGAAGGTGTGTATGTGTGCCCTAAACACTTTTCAGAAGGGTGTAAACCATACATAAGATGCTTCTTTGTACCAGTAAGCACTTCCAACACTTCATAAACATGAAACAGCTAGGATTCCTTGATCTGAAAAGTATTCTCGGAGATGAAAGCAAATTATAAGGAAGCCAGCTGAGCAGGCCTGCGCTGGGACGGTGTAGGTCCTCCTGTCTCTCTGGGGTGTCAGAGCACAGGGACAAAGCTCTGGCAGCCTGCTGCTGGCCGTCCTGAGGTATGCGAGCCCACGGTCACTCAGCCATCGAAGGAAGGGCATGGCAGGCTTCCAGGGCAACCCGTTAGCAACAGTGGGGTGCAATCACAGGGCTTGTACACCTTTCAGTTACGTGGCTTCTGTAGTTCAGAAAAGCAGTTTCCACACACTGTTCCGCTGGAGCTTAATCAGAATACTGTGCTAAGTAGGGCAGGTATGATTTTTTCCCATTCAGCAGGTGGAGAAACTGAGGCATGGAGACTGGGTGAATCACCCAAAGTCATCTAATCATGTGGTAATAGAACCAGGATTAAACCCGGGACCTCCCACGTCCAAACCCCATGCTATGGTCCCGGAGGACCCGCAGAGCTGCGTGCCCTGGAGCCTCACCTTTCTCGTAGGTGGCCCCCCATCCGGAAATCCAGCAGGACTGATCTGGCTCTAGCATCATGCCTGGGTTGGGCAGACACACTGGTTTCACTCTGTCTGTTCCAGGAAGAGAAAGCACGGTGCACGGGTCTGTGGAAGGCTTCCCACGGATCTTCCCCACCTGTACGCAGCTAGGCCTGGGACCACCGCCATCGCTCAAGGAAAATTCCAGATTCCAACGTGTCCCGGCACTCCCACTTTCCGGCCCCGCAGCCCGGCCTCCTTACAGGCTGTCTGCTCCCTCCTCCGGAAGGCACACTGCTTGGAACTGGGATTATGTGCTAGTTCTGCTTCTAAATAGTCACAATTACGGGCGCTCCCAGCCTGCACCTCGGAGGCCCCTGCGGGACATCAGCCCCCACCGACTGGCTCCTTCTGGGTCTAAACTGTATCCCAACTTGAATCCAAACACCTCGAGGAGAGGGACAAGGCTCTGCTTCGTCTGTACCCATGTGGGCTGGAACATTCCAGAGGGACCCTTGGATGGACTAGAACGGGGGCCGAATACAAAGCTAAGGGAAACCATGTGTGTTTTTTATTGTTGTAAATTGTGAAGTATCTTACCTTCAGGATTCGTGTGAAAAAGGCAAGTACTGACAAATGTTCGACCAGTAGCCCTCAACTAGAGGTGATGTCGCCCCCAGGGGACGGGACGGGACACATTGTTGTCACAATTGAAGGGCACCACTGGCAGCTAGGGGGTGGACACCAGGGCTCCTGCTACCTGTCCTACCATGAGCAGGAGGGGCCCCACAACCAAGAGCAGCCAACCCCAAAATGTCAACACTGCTGTGGCTGGAAACCCCTTCTGGACTTCCGCACGTTGGTGAAATCATCACTCTGATCCGTGCAGGACGAGCGAGCCACTGACAGCCTCCCCCGAGAGCCACAGGTACATTCTCGGCTGTGCAGGGCGCCCTGTGAGCCAGCCCTCCGCACCCCACCCTGCGGTTAACACGGCCCGGGATTCGTTCCAATCCACCTCTGTCCGTAAGATGTGGTCAAAGTCGTCCGCGCACCCTGAGCCCCACGGACATGGGTACGTACCGTTAAAAGTCAGAGGTGTCTGCAACTTCATAAGAGCGATGTCATTGTTCTTGGTCTTGGAATCATAATTGGGATGGGAAATCACTTTTCCCACTCGGTGTCCATGTCCATAGAACATGAAAGATTGTCTCAGGATTCCCGCGAAGGCCGTCCAATACCGGGGGTTGTTCAGCGGTCTGGAAGACAGAGTCGAACATCACTCAGCATCTCAGGAGCACGAACGTGAAACACTCATTTGGTGATATCCAAAAATCATACACAGGAGCCAAGCGTCCCAGAGGTGACAGGAACCGCTGGAAGCTACACGGCGAGGCTGGCGAGATCATCTCAGGCTCTCCTCCCTCGGCACCACACTGTGCCCCCCCCCACCTCCCCATGCAACCCGTCCCTCCTGTGGTCCGAGCCAGCCTGCAAACCCTCCAGGTTCTAAGAATGCTTTCTCTTGGGCCTGATGCCCCCCCGAGATCTCAAACCTCACTTCTGCCAGGACTGAGTCTTACCTACCTTTATGTGGTAGGGCATCTTCTGGTACACAGTAGGTGGCTTAATAAATGTATGTGGATGCCTAGACTCTAGGTCAAACAGCCATCAGGGCATTAGCTTTATCTAGGTGTTTTCTTTTTAAGAGAATCCCAGATCCTGAGAAGCCATCAGAAGGAGGAAGGAGGTAAGGAAGGAAACATCGCTCCTTCCACCCTCCCCACAGCCCCTGGGACGAGCAGGCTCGCCTGTCTACAAGTGTGCAGAGGACCAGGACCCAAGCCAGGTATAAGCTCACTCTAAGTCAGAAAGACAGCTCTGCGGAGCTAACTTCCTTCCAAAATAGGCATGTGACCAAAAAAACTCTATGTTTAAGGGAAAAGGCCAACACTATAAATGATGGCTACCCTCCCCGCTCCTTACCCATCTGCGTGGGCAACGCCATGGCCAAGGCTGCCTAACCCTGGGTCCCAGGGAACCTTCGGGCAGAGCAATGTGAGGTCCCCTGGTGTGCCATCTTGAGGACGAGCATCGGGGAAGACCAGGCCTCCCACAAGGGCAGGGCTCCTGAGGACTCAGCTAGGATGCAGGCTCCCCTCACACACTGCAGCCCACCCAGAGCCCTGCACACGGGGGACGCCCGCACACACCTGCTGAAGAGGTGGGGGATGGGCCTGGCCCCCGCTGCCCACGCATGCACCCACCTGACCCTCCAGCAGGGCCATGAAGCGGGAACTGTGCCCCACGTGCAGGCAAAGAAAACAGGGCTTGAAGAGGTCAGAGACTTCACTCCCAGTCCCACAGCCCGAGCCACCTCCAAACCCGTGAGCCACGCCCCCGAGACCCCCACCCCCATGGACTTACTCCTCCACACAGTGGGCGGCCGTCACGATCCACTCGGGGGTGATGATAGAGCCTCCGCAGACGTGGGTGCCCTGGACGTGCAGGCTGACCTGCCAGGGCCAGTCCCCCAAGGAGGCGCTGCTCCCGCCCACGATCCGGCTCTGGCGGATGATCTTCCCTGTGACCCCGCACTCTGAAAGTGACAAGCACAGTGCCCGTGGGCAGGAGCAGGGCTGCCCCCAATGCCAGGCCTGGCCTGGTGCCACTTGTGCCAAGTTCTTTGCCAGAAAGGGAAACGAGTTTCCTTTGTGGAAACTCGGGAGCACCGGTGGGGAAAGAGCCTACTTTACAGGACAGAGGCTCCGGGTGGCAGGGGGCATGTGGTGCAGGGGCCTCGGAGGCACGAGGAGAAGTTCACAGTGGACCAGAACCAAACGAGCAGGGGAGGCTGGAGGGAGTGCTGAAGACCCAGGGACTTCCCTGGATCGATCTCCGAGCCCCTGCAGTCCCCTGTCCTGTCCCTGTCACTGCCAGCGTGAAGAAGCTGGGGTTCCGTGAGTGTTCATCCAGCGCACCTGCAAACCGCTCGAGTGTGTGGCCTCAGGCCCCACGAGGTGGACGGCGAGGGCTGGAGGGTGGGGCGGGCACATTGTCTCGGGGCCTGAGATAGCTTGAGCTGAGCGTGGCTGGGAAGTGGCGGCCGGCCGGGACCGCTGGGTCACGCAGCCCCCCTCCTGATCCCCGGGAGCGGCTGCTAGGTTCACCTCTTCACACGGAAGAGCTGAGCTTCGCAACCAGTGTCCCGTTGGAACACAGGACTGGGCCACCCCAGGGAGGGGAGCGCAGACACAGTGCCCCCCACACTGATCAAAGTTTGGAAGCTGTAAGTAATCCCAGCATGAAGATGGGAACAGCCCCGGCTAGGGATGGCAGGAGAGGGGGAGAGGGGGGCCCGTCCGTTTCCTGAGATTGCCCATCCTCATGGGACGGCTGTTTCTGGACCCGAGGCGGAAGGCATCTCCAGCACACCACAATTCCAGAAAGGTGTTCCTTGGGGGGCAGCTGGGGTGCAGACGGCGCGAGGCCTCTGGGCACATCCCAACCCATCACCCCACCTCCCCAGACACAGGGGAGGTGTTTCTGAAGGTATAGTGTGTTCCCTATTTAGGAAAAAAAGCAGGTACGCAAGAATCACTTACCTATACAGCGTAAAGAAACCACCATTTTTGAAGAACAGACATCACTGCAAAAGAACAGGGGACGTTCTGGTCACTGTAATAAATAGGAGATGCTTGACTCTCAAAATACTTAGAAATACACATTTTCTTCCAATGTTCTCACTCCCCGGCGCGGAAGGGCCCATGACTGAGGACTCAGATAAGGAGATTAGATCTACATGGGGGACACTGGCCAAGAGCAGACACCGAGTCAAAGCCTGGGTTTCAAGTCCCCGCTGTGTACCCTGTGGCCCCGTGCCTCAGTTTCTCCCATCTGTAGAGTGGGATAATGAGGGTACCACATCAGAGTGGCCGTCAGGGCAGGCGCCCAATAACATGAGCTACTATTTTTATTCCCAGACCTTGAAATCACCCTCTGATTTTGTCTGGAAGCCATGTGTACATTTCTGGGTTCCTATGACTGCCTTACAACTTACTGCACAGAAAGCAAGACAACCAATCATTTGCTCGGGAGCCAAAGAAAAGTTACTCGTTTGGGAGGTAAGTGTTTGAGGTTCTAGTTGAAAGACAAATAACCGATGCATCCTGTCTCAGAGGGAATTTTCCCTTAATGCATCGTGAGGGAGAGAAGCAGCCCTAACATGCAGGCATCTTGCCTCCGGCTGTGTGTTCCCCTGAATGTCGGCGATTTCAGGGTCCCCACGGGGCCAGACAACGAACCGTGTCCAGGTCGCACGGTGACCAACAGCCCCCTCTGCTGGACACCACGAGTGATGGCACTTGTTTGCCAATCCCGAGGCAGCCCAGCTTCATGCCCGCCGCCTTCTAGACAAAACAGCGTTAAGATACCAATCACAGAATCACCTCGCTTCCTAACAGCACCTAATCCAAGCAAAGCCCTGCTTCCCTGAACCTCCCCAAAATGATTCAACACAAGCCCAAGTCCTACACACAAAGTCCCCTCTGACACCCTCACACCGAGAGGCCCCACAGTTCCACGGACACTGCGGGTCCTGGTGGTCTTTGGCTACGGGGCCTAACAATGCCAAGAGAAGACACGTTCCCATTAAAAGATGTTTTCTTTTTTTTTTTTTAAGATTGATTTATTTATTTTGAGAGAGTGAGAATGAGAGACAGAGAGAGAGTACATGAGAGGGGGGAGGGTCAGAGGGAGAAGCAGGCTCCTCGCTGAGCCGGGAGCCCGATGCAGGACTCGATCCCGGGACTCCAGGATCATGACCTGAGCCGAAGGCAGTCGCCCAACCGACTGAGCCACCCAGGCGCCCAAAAGAAGATGTTTTCTAAGAATTGTAAAGCCAACTATCCTCTATGTGGATGTGCAGTGTGCAGCCACCAGCTTGTGGGCACGCCACGGCCGCTCAAAGGAGCCCCACTGGGAACCTGCAACTCAGGTATCAAAGCAAAGAGAAAGGAGCCTTCCACCCCCCCAACACACATGTATGGGACACCCCAGGCCAGGCAATGATCTCCTCGTCTTCCCTCCAAACAACCACCCGGTGAGTCCCCGGGGCTCTTGTGGAGAGGAAGGAGCCTTTCGTCCCTGCTCAGCCCCGATGCTGCATGTAAGTGTTCGCAGGAAGAACAGAAACACCCAGCATTTACAAAGAGCCCAGGCAGCTGTGTTTAGCTTCCTGGGCAGGCAGAACACAGCCCTGCTGTTTTCATGCGTGCACCTGGCGAGCACAGCCCTCCTCCTGGGCTCACCCTGTCACATTCCTGGGGACAGCCAAGCTGGGCAGCTTGGGCGGAAGTCAGCCCCCTAGCCACCGCGGTCAGCAGCCACCAGGCATGCAAACTGCTCCCAGCCTCCCACTCAAAGGAAAGGAGGGGCGGCATGGCTGGTTACCTCATTCTCCCGCAAGTGCAGCCCCTGGCACCTGGCCGACAGGGAGGCGATGGCTTGGCTAGCCACCTGGGGATGAGTGGTAAGGACCTGGGAGCTGACCAAGGCTTATGCACAAAGGACACTGTGTGACCTTTATATTAGAGAACATTCAGAAATGATGACGATCCTAGGAAGACCGCAAAGGCTTTAAACATATATGCAAAACAGTAACAAGTAGCTTAAGCCCACCCTTTCCTCCAGCCCCCTAACCAGTGAAGCCATCAATCATGCGATCTGTTGCTCAGGTTCATTTCCATCCACTGGACACACAAGGACCTGCCCAGGCCCACAAGTTGGCTTCGAGGTCCAGGACACATCAGCTAAACTGAACTAGTCACCCCCTCCCAGGCCCCCAGAATGCTGCCGACCCCTGGCACGGCATCATCTGACAAGGTGGCTTAGGGCTGGGGGACCAGCCGTCCCTGCTGCTTGGGACTGAGGAGACCCTTGGGAAGCAGGACTTCTGGGCTGAAACTGGCAAAGTCCAGGGCAAAACAGGATCAGCTGGTCACCCCGGTTGGGACCCTGAGGCTTTCTCTGGGATTCCTGGAGACACACCCTTTCACGTAGCATGTATATCTCTAAAGTCCAGGGAGTTAAGGGTGGCTCAGTCGGTTAAGCATCTGCCTTCAGCTCAGGTCATGATCCCAGGGTCCTGGGATCGAGCCCTGCATTGGGCTCCCTTACATGGGGAGCCTGCTTCTCCCTCTGCCTCTGCCCTTCCCCGCTACTTACGCTTGCTCTCTCACTCAAATAAATAAAATCTTAAAAAAAAAAAAAATAATAGAAAAGCAGTAAGGAGGACTCTCCATTTTACAATGTTATCCAATGCCATCAAGGGCACAAACAAAATGGCCAGTAACCCTTAGCTGCTTCCCAAGAATGAACCCAGAACAACCAGCCCCGCTTAGAGTCCAATCTCCTCCCAATGAGAAACTCATTGATACCCGGAATTACGGCTCAGAGAAATCAGCCTCGGCACCGTGATTCTCCATGGTGTCTCCTACTCGCTGTCATTACAAATTTTCTTAAAGGAAAAAAGATCTATCACCAAATACCTGTGGTACAGTTTCTGATAGAGATCCAGACTGCCAGCGCTTATGTTCAGCTTCATGAAGCTGACGGCTCCACTGTCATCCACAATTCCTTGGCTAGAATGAAAACTATTCCTAAAAGAGGCAGAAAATGTTAATTAAAACAGTGTCTTCGTTATAAGCAATTGCAAATCCTGTGATATCATCATACTTCTCTTCCACAGTGTTCGGATTAAGAGAACACCTTAGCATTTGGAAAACAAAATCACAAGTTCTAATCAAGTGAGGTTGTGTTAGAACCATCTTCCCCGGGCGCCTGGGTGGCTCAGTTGGTTAAGCGACTGCCTTCGGCTCAGGTCGTGATCCTGGCGTCCCGGGATCGAGTCCCGCATCGGGCTCCCTGCTCGGCGGGGAGTCTGCTTCTCCCTCTGACCCTCCCCCCTCTCATGTGCTCTCTCTCTCATTCTCGCTCTCTCAAATAAATAAATAAATAAAATCTTAAAAAAAAAAATCTTTCCCCACAAGAACCTGGAAGTGTCAGGTAAAAGCTCCCGGTTGTTATTTTTCTAACCTGGTTTGGGTTCGGATAAAGAAACCATGAGAATAGGGATGTGTGAGTAGATGTAACTTAAGTTAAAACACCCCCAGCTATAAAATCCCATTAAGGTCCTGAACTGTGATGGGGGCCTCACTATGTCATTCAGTTGCAATTTGAGGATGGCATTTTGAAATATTTTACCAGCTAAGATGCCAAATTTCTTATTAAGCAGTAATTAATTTTGTAAACTGGCATATGGAGAACCCCCTAGTATTGCACCTAAGTCATATAGGGACACCCCAAGGAAGAGGTGGTGGCAGTAAGATCACACAGCCTTTCCCCATGGGGTCAGATGGCTGCCATGCACTCAAGGGATGCTCCGGTGAGCCCCCAACTGGGAATCCCTGGGAGGGACCCTCCTGCCTCTTCCACCCTCCCCGTGGCCCCATGCAGGACTGAATCCTCTTCCATATAAATCTGATGTCACTTCTCTCCCGTTCAAAGGCTTCGGGGCCTCCCCCAAGCGTGCACACAGTGAAGGTCAAGGACGATCTGTTCCCTCCGGCCCCACCCCCGCCTGTCTCCACCCAGGCCCCACCCAGGGCGGCTCGGGAGGTGAGGATCTGGGACAAAAGAGCCACCAAGGCCCTCAGATGGCACCTTGGACCTTGGTGACCACGGCACCGACATCCCCGAGTATCTGGGTGTGGATGGAAGCCCAGGACGCGGCAGTGAGTCTTGATCACTAGATGCAGGGGGGTTGGGGTGGATGTGGTGCGGCACCTGCTGGTTTCCCCGACCAGCTCTGGGCAGGAGACCACTGTCCCCAGCATCGGTCTGCTGGCATGTCCAGGGCGGGGCGGAAAGGATCCTTCCTGGGTTTCTGTGGCTGGGGTCACACTCACCGGTAGCCCATGTCCTGGCACGCGGCCCTCCCGTAGCTGTCATTCCAGTCGTCCTGACACACGGGGTGCCAGGACTTCCTCTGGGCTGAGTACACCTGGAGGATGAAGTTCGGGCCGTAGAGGCGAACTGCAGCAGGGGAGAGGCTCTGTGAGTTTCGGGAGGCTGTCCTAACACCACCGGAGCCCTCCCAGCCCTCGACACAAAGGCTCAGAGGTGACCGCACTGGGTCCCCTGTTCCCTAGGCACTGACCACACGCGAGGGGTGTCCCTGCTCTATCCCTCCGGGCCCTCAACTGCTCGTTACCCCAAAGAACTGACAGCAGGTGACCAGCCAAGGACTCGCCCGCAGATGTTCAGCAGCATCATTCCCAGTAGCCAGAAGGTGGGAAAACCTAAGCGACCGTCAGCGGATGAGCGAATGAAGTGTGGTCCATCTCTACCACGGAGTATCATCCAGCCTTGGAGGGAGCCAAGCGCTGGCCCACGCTACAACCCGCATACGCCCGTTTCTATGAACTGCCCCAAGTAGGAAATCCACAGCAACAGAGGGCAGATGAGTGGTTGCTTGGGGCCCGGGGTGGGGCTGGGGGCAGGAGGAGGGACAAGCGGGGGACCTGTCAGGGTCCCTTAGCAGGTGATGAAAAGTATTCCAAAATTGACGTGGGGATGGCCGCACTTATTCGTGGATGTGTAAAAACCACCAAATTGTATATTCTGGAGGATGAATTTTATGGTATGTGACTTATACCTTGATAAAGCGAATTTTTTTAATAAATGAATAAGGTATAAAGGGTTTTTTAAAAATGATCTTTAAACAATCATTTTCAACAACAAACTGACCCCTCTTGTCCAACACCCCGGATCCTGGCAGAGCACCCCAAGATGTGCCAAGTGCCCTGGTGCCTGGCTCTACCTCTAAATCCAGCAACGCTTTGCCCAAATGATCTCAACTCTTTTAAAGAAATGAAACATTATAGACATAGTTTAAGCCTCTCTCTATTCCAGTGCCTTTTCACACAATCCAGAATCCTGAGAATTCTCCTTGTGTGGGTGGCTGCGTGGAGAGGGGCATAGCCACAGAGCGGGATCCCACGTGGCTTGAGGATTGACCGGTGTCATGCACTAACAAACGACCTTGAAAACAGTGTGAGGGCACGCTGCTGAACGCTGTGTTCCACACGTCACTTATACAAGGCCTAAAAGCATGTGAAACCGTGCTCAGACGTCTGGGGGAGATACACGGGAAGTAAAATATAAAATGAGGACCTGGGGTGCCTGGGTGGCTCAGTTGTTGAGTGTCTGCCTTCGGCTCAGGTCATGATCCTGGAGTCCCCGGATCAAGTCCCGCATCAGGCTCCCTGCTCAGCGGGAAGCCTGCTTCTCCCTCTCCCACTCCCCCTGCTTGTGTTCCCTCTCGCACTGTCAAATGAATAAATAAAATCTTTAAAAAATAAATAAATAAATAAATAAATAAATAAATAAAATGAGGACCTGGTTATCACAGACCTCATTCTACGCCCCCTACCGCCCCGTCTGTGGCCACAACTCCCTGGACCTTCTGACTGACACCTCCGGGCTCATTCCCTGTGAAGTGAGCAGCCGTGGTCTGATTATTTCCTGATGCTTCTGGGACGAGTGATCCCAAAGCTAAAAAGACATGAGCCATCAAGCCAGGAAAAGCCAAGGAGGAAGCTTAAGTGCTTGTCACTAAGTGACAGAATCCAATCTGAAAAGGCTACAAGGTATATGATTCCAACAGGTGACATTCTGCCAAGGGCACAACTATGGAGACAGTAAAAACATTGGTGGTCGCCAGGGGCTAGGGGAGGAAAGGGTGAAGAGGCAGAGCACAGACGGTTTTCAGAGCAGTGGAAATGCTCTGTATGATATCGTGACGGTGGATATGGGTCATGATGCATTTATTCAAACCCACTGTCCAAATGCAAATACACTGTACATTTGTCCACATGCCAAGAAAAGAACCCTAGTATGAACTAAGAACTTCCATTAAGAAGAATGTATTAGGGCGCCTGGGTGGCTCAGTTGGTTAAGCGACTGCCTTCGGCTCAGGTCATGATCCTGGAGTCCCTGGATCGAGTCCCTGGATCGAGTCCCGCATCAGGCTCCCTGCTCAGCAGGGAGTCTGTTCTCCCTCTAACCCTCTTCCCTCTCGTGCTCTCTCTCTCTCTCTCAAACAAATAAATAAAATCTTAAAAAAAAAAAAGAAGAATGTATTAATCATTGGCTCATCAATTAAAATGAAAGCCCCCTACCAACAAAAGGTGTCAAACATGCGGCAGTTGTGTGTGGGGGCAGGGGACACGGGAAGTCCGTACTATCTGCTTTATCTTCTATACACTCAGCACTGCTGAAAAATAAAGTTCATTTTTTAAAAAGTCACTGGAATTAAATATAATTCCAAAATTAAGGGTGCCTGGGTGGCTCAGATGGTTAAGTGTCTGCCTTAGGCTCAGGTCATGATCCCAGGGTTCTGGGATCGAGTCCCGCATCAGGCTCCCTGCTCCTTGGGAGCCTGCTTCTCCCTCTCCCTCTCCCTCTCTCTCTGTCTCTGTCTCTCATGAAAAAATAAATAAAAAAGTATAAAAAAATAAATAAAAGAAATTAAAAAAAACAGACGCTGTGGCACAGCAGAAAGTAAAGGAGACATTGCCTTCTTGATTTACAGTCATTTTAGAGACTTTTTTTTCCTTCCATCTCTCTGCGATCAAATGCTAACTAGGAGAGGTGATGGGGAGTCAGGAGGGCGCATGCTGTGGTGAGCACGGGTTTCATCTCCGTGTTGCACACCTGAAACCAATATTCCACTGTACGTTCACTAACTGGAATTTAAATAAAAACTTAAAAAAAAATGCTAACGAGGAAAACATGACAGTTGATGCACCAGAGAGCTGGAGATGGTCTCAAGCTCAAGTTCTTTTCTTTTTTTAAGTCTTAGGAATTTTTTTGGCTTTATTGAGGTATAACTGACAAAGAACAATCGTATACTTAAGGGGTATGACCTGGCATTCGGAGGCATGCATACACTGTGAAGTGGCTGCCACAATCAGGCTGGGTGATGTACCTGTCACCTCACACAGCTACCACTTTCCTCTGTGGTGAGAACACCTGAGGTCTTCCCTCTCAGCCAATCTCAAGTGTACAAAACCCTGTGCTCACTGGGTCACCCCGAGCCGCCCTTCAGTTTCTCCTGTGACACTGAATGGTCACCAAAACCACGGCAAAAGATGTAGAAAGTAAATTAATCTTAACAATATGCATCCGTTCCACACACATATACACACATACTCTTAGGAAAAGAAAGCTCTCCATGTATACTTGAACTCTATCCATGGGACGGGTGACGCTCTTTATTGTCAGTCAGAAGATGTGCACTTCATTGAGAATAATTTCCGCTCGACAGGTGGACAAATTAAAAGCACATCAAATGTGTGTTCTGATCTGATACAGAACACATACACAATGCTGTGTTCATCTATCTTGTTTTATATAAATAACTGACGTGGAAATTCTACAATCCCAAGTTCAGGTGGATCTACCAAATTACAAATGTGCACATGCTCCGACCCAGCAGTTTTACTTCTGGGGGTGTTCCCGACTGATGTACTCCTACGGTTGGAACACGCGTGTTATGTCCATCGAGAAAAAGAGGATGCCCAGGGCTCTGGAGCCACACACTGGAGCACGGGGTGTGCCACCACGGGAAAGCGGGGGCTCCTGTCCCAACCAGAAAGGGTCCCTAGGATGTGTCTTTAAGACCTGTGCGGTCAGCTGGGCAGTGAGCATTGAGCAATGAGGACAGTAGGAAATATGCACACATATATTTGCTTTTTCACTTAAAAACTCTCCGGAAGGAGAAGCAAGAAACATGTATTTGTTGCCCCGCGAAAGAAGCGTGATTGGCTGGTGCGCGCGCGTGTGTGTGTGTGTGTGTGTGTGTGCGCGCGCGCGTAGTGCGGGAGATGAAGCTTTCCCTGTACATCCTTTGGTACTTCCTGATTTTGATCTATTTGAGGATATTAACTCAAGTATTTAAATAAACACAACTTAAACATTAAGAAGAGAGGGATGGAGGGGAGAGTCTGCAGGGAACAGAACAAGTCTGTCTTGCTGGAGTTTCTCCTTGCACACCTGCGTGCACACGTAGGAAAACACAAAAGCCATCACACATGATGGCTTAACCACGCTCTACGAGGCTCGACACCCCTTAAGAGAACAGTGATAAACACATCATCACCAACACACAGGCAAGGCGCTGTGTTCCAAGTTTAAGGCTTGAGTGGGTCATTGCCAAGTGCAGACAGTCCCTGGGAGGCAGGCGCAGCTTGTGGGACACAGAGGCATCCACCTCGGACACAGGTGACCCCAAGGGCCGCCCAGAGCTGGGGCTGGGGACCACCTTCTTGTCTGGGGAGTCCCACCGGCCAGGGCCAGTGGCGAGCCCCACACAGGTGCCGGGACCGGGCAGGGAGGACGTGCAGGGCAGCATCCTCACCGGGGATGATGCAGGACAAGAAAGGGGACCCACACCCTCCGCCTACCAGGGCCCTCCCCATGTTTAAATGAAACCTGAGGAGCTGAGGGGAGAAGAGGAAAGCTGCTCATGGTATTATTCCCGGTGATCCCTCTGATGCTGTAATTTTGAATCGTCTGTCTGTTTGAAAACAAGAGGTTCTCCGATAAGCGTGTCAGAGCGTGCAGCAGGAAGCAGGACTCGGGGGCGCAGTCCCACAGCACCACGGCCACAGCCACAGCCAAGGCCCCGCATGTCTGGCTTGTTGGTTGGTTGGCTAACACGTTCTGCGGGAGGAGGACAAACTAAAAGCTCGTCGGGAGAAATGGGCCAGCTCCACAGCAGGGGCGGGGGTCAGTTAAATGCACGGCGGATGAGGCTGGCTCCTCCAGGTCCACCCACCCGCACGACACAGAGGCGACTGGGAAACAGGTGCCACACCAGGGTCAGGGTCACGCTGGGGGTGGCCACCGGTGGATTTGGGCACCACGCCTGCTCAGGCACCATTTCCAGGACATCCACTTCACCACCCTTGAAATCACTCCTAACAATTAACAGGAAATAATAAAAAGCCAGAGCCAGGTGCCTGCTCTGTGACAAAACCTACATATCATGTTAAAGGAAAGCTGGCTCTGAAAATACAGAGCGCACTGCCCACTCTCCCCTTGGGAGCACACCGTCCGAGTGGCCCCAGCCCCCCGGTCTCCCTCCCATCGCTGCGTGATGCTGGGCCAGGAGCGCACCCTCTCTGAGCCCGGCTCCTCATGTGGGGTTAGACCAAAGGCGCAGCCTCCAGGTCACGGTTCGGTGACCTACCGGGTGGCCATGCCGGACACAGGGCTGGCCGCCAGGCCGGGTACGGGCCACAGTCTGGGCACCAGGGCAGACTGGTTGCCTCCGCAGGTGCACACAGTGCCTTGACTTACCACATCGGTTCTCGTCTTCCCCACTGGGGCAGTGCAGGACCCCGTCGCACCATTGGGAGGGGCTGATGCAGGTTCCCAAGGAGCCGCACTCTACCCCGGACACCAAGCATTTGTTCTCCACTTGCAGAGAGACAGGAGGGAGACCCAGTCAGCCTGAGATGGTAAGAAAACCTCACGCACCCACCAAGAGTTCCGGAGCCCACTCTCCAGGCCCCAAGCAACAGGAGAGAAGAACCTTTCCCCCTTTTATTTTAGTAAGGAGAAGATGTGCCCCTGCCACGATCGATAGCAAAGCAAACAGGGCCGGCAGTCAGCAGCAAAGTAGTCCCTGGTGCATCGAGTGGGAGGCGCCCGTAGCCTTGGACTTGGACAGCACCCCCACATCCTCTCTGCCACAGTGACGTCTGTGTTCCGTCACAGCCATGAGTGTGCACTGCCCCGGGCTGATGGAAAAGGCTGGCTGTGGCTCATGAGGTGGCACAGGACAGGCACGCCCCAGCACATAGCAGGTGATGCGGTACACCGAGATTCAGGGACAGGTGTGGCCCCAAGGCGGGGAGTCTGTGCTCTCCGGTGCCAGGCAGCGCCTAGCCCAAAGCACTGGATGTAGTCGGGAGCGTGTCAGTACTCCACTCACAGCACAAGAGTGACTCATAACCACCCGGACAACGTGAGCAGATGAGAATGGTTATTCATGTGTCCCCATCACCAAAGAGAAGGAAAGACAAGACAGCTGGTTGGGGGAAGAGAAACTGCAAGAAGGGCTGGAGGTCCACCCACAGAGAGCAGGCACCCCGCGAAGACTGGGCCCCCCTCCGACACTTACTGAACTTCCAGAGCAGGACGGCGGCCACCGCGACTCCCGCCAGGACAGCCGCCAGGGAGACCACGATGCACAGCGCTTTCTTGGCCTCTGGGGAAGGAGGGGGGCACACAGTGGAGTCACAGAGTTTCTTAGAAGTTACACTCTCAAATTTTACCCACTACTTTTAGAAGACAGCATTATCAAGCAGTAACTTCGTAGACACTTAAAAATGAGACTTGAAATTTTAAGAACGTATCTGGCTGGGGAGGTCTTACCTCTCCCACAGCACTCAGGTTTTTTTTTTTTTGTTTTTTTTTTTAAAGATTTTATTTATTTATTTGACAGAGAGAGACACAGCGAGAGAGGGAACACAAGCAGGGGGAGTGGGAGAGGGAGAAGCAGGCTTCCCGCGGAGCAGGGAGCCCGATGTGGGGCTCGATCCCAGGACCCTGGGATCATGACCTGAGCCGAAGGCAGACGCCCAACGACCGAGCCACCCAGGCGCCCCAGCACTCAGTTTTTTAAGAGCACAAAAGCAGGAAGCCATGGTATGAAGTGACCTATACTTAGGTTTTAAAAAAGACGGTCTTGGGGTGCCTGGGTGGCTCAGTCGGTGAAGCATCCGACTCTTGGTTTCAGCTCAGGTCACAGTCTCAGGGTTGTGAGATCAAGCCCTGCATTGGGCTCCCCACCCCCAATAAATAAATAAATAAATCTTAAAAAAAAAAAAAGGTATGGTCTTAGAATAATCAAATAAATGATTCATGTAAAAAATTGCCTGAAAGAGGAAAAATGCCTTGTTTTGGTGTTTACAAGCAGGGGAAAACAATAACGTCCTCGACTATCACCTCCCTGGCAGTGGTGCTCGAGGCAGAGTAAACTGTCTTACCCAAGACAGTTTAGGGAACGGATGCCGCAGACCCGCAGCGTCCCATCAACAGCCACTAGCCACATGAGGCTGTTTGCACTTCAGTCACTTACCATGAAATTTATTAAAGTCATTTATTCATAGTTATGTAAATTCAAATGCTGGGGGGCTGCCCTACTGGAGAGGGCAGAGGTAGACCATTCCCGTCCCCATGGAATGTTCCACGGGGCAGGGCTGACATCCGCCCTTTGGGCTGAGACAGGAGCACCGGGCTCACATCGCAGCTAAGAACACAGTCATCTGGAGAAGGTCACCAACGTTCTCCAGTCAAAACAAGCCGACAGGTCATTGTTGGTCAGCGTGTAAACCAAAAGCCTAGCAAGCGCCAAGCACACCACACCCAGCAGTTCCTAGACAGGCGTAAGCGGCTCCTGGGAGCTTTCCTCAGAGGAATCGGGGAGAGGCGGCGGGGGGGGGGGGGGCGGGGGGAGGCATTCACAGACCCTCCCACCCACTCAGTTTACAGGAGGACAGCCAGGTAAGTGTCCTGGAGTGTGGGGGAGGCCGGGCACCCCCCCCCGTTTCCTGGCCCTCATCACCGGGAATTCAGAGTCTGCTGGGGAAGGGGAGGTGTGCATCTGCAGTCCTAGCAGGCTCACAGGGGAGGCGGAGGCCACTGGTCCGAGGAGAGCCCCGGGCCACCGAGCCACATGATCAGAACTGGGCCTACAGTGATTATGTCTCAGGGCTGGGCAGGGCGGAGTGGCAGGGGAAACTCAGGGGAAATTCCAAATGCCCAGTTTGACTCATTAGCCAAGGAGAATTTCTTCCTGTGGGGGGCTTTCCTGTTGTACCATAAAATAACGTGCCTGGTGAGCTAAGAGCTATTAAATTAAGTATTCTGAACCTCTCAGTGAGCATATGGCAATCTGGAGGAGCACGCAGGCAGTGGGAACCCCCGATCCTACCTTTGGTGGGCAGGCATCTTGCAATCAGGTGTCTAGTTGACAACTGCACTACTGTTGCATTTAACTACAACATACTATCCATGTGCCTTCATCATTATCAATTTCGTCTGGGGTTGATTCAGCCCTACCATGTCCAGGGCCAACCATCTGCATCACAGACTGCTGACCTTCAGTTCTCCAAACCCCAGACTTGAAGATGTGTATGCATGGGGACTCAAGTGTGAAACATTAGCTGTTGCTATAGCAAATAGATACAGGGTGTCCCTGGATGGCCCTTGCACTCCTGATGGGTTCTTCTGGATTTGTGCTATTTAAGTAACTTGCAAAATACTATCAAGGCTCTGACAAGGCTACGTACTGCATGATTGCAAATACATGACACTGTGAAAAAAGGCAGAACTACCGAGACAGAAGATCGGCGGTTGCCAAGTGCTGGGGGAACAAGACAGGGACGAGTGGGCAGAGCACGGGGGATTTTGAGGGCACTGAAACTATTCTGTATTTTACTGTAATGATGGACATGTCATTATACATTGGTCAAAAGCTACAGAATATACAACAAAAAGGGCATGATCCTAATGAAACTATGGACTTTAGTTAATAATAACGTACCAACCTTGGTTCATCGACTGGAACAAGTGTAGCACACTAAGGCAAGATGGGAGAAACTTGGAGGTGAAAGGGGGGGTATATGGGAACTTGGTACTCAATTTTTCTGTAAGCCAAAAACTACCTTGAAAAATAGTCTATTAATTAAAAAAAATACTTCCAAGGCCAAACATTAAACTTATAAAATGTACATGTTTCTGTGTAAGTCAATAAAATGGTTTTTAAAATGGCAAGGTTAAGGGGCGCCTGGGTGGCTCAGTTGGTTAAGCATCTGCCCTTGGCTCAGGTCATGATCCCAGGGTCCTGGGATCGAGCCCCGCATCGGGCTCCCTGCTCCGCGGGAAGCCTGCTGCTCCCCCGGCTTGTGCGCTCTCCCCCCCTCTCTTTGTTAAATAAAATAAATAAAATCTTTTAAAAATAAAATAAAATAGGGGCGCCTGGGTGGCTCAGTCATTAGGCATCTGCCTTCGGCTCAGGTCATGATCCCAGGGTCCTGGGATCGAGCCCCACGTCGGACTCTCTGCTCAGCGGGAAGCCTGCTTCTCCCTCTCCCACTGCCTGCCTCTCTGCCTACTTGTGCTCTCTCTCTGTCAAATAAATAAATAAAATTTAAAATAAAATAAAATAGCAAGATAAGTTCACTAAGCAATGTTTTAGTTGAAAGGCCGGTTTTATAATGTAGAACCATACATGTAGGCTGGTGCTCTTCCCTTATGAAGTCACTGATAAGGAATTGATAGATTCCCCGTCCGACTGCTTGCCATCACCAGGTTTTTCCCCTGGAAAAGTGGAGATGCAGGTGTCAGGCAAGTGGGCTCATCCTGTCCGCCTGGGCTGGACGGTCACTAGTATGAAGTCCACCCTTCGGACGTGCTAACCTCAAGAGGGGACCCTTGGTTTCTGACCACAGTCTTCTTTTTTGGGGGAGGCAGATACCACCGTCGGGGGTTCGTGAACCCTCGTGACCCTGGCTTCCTTCCAACCCCCACGACGACCTCAGACCAGGGCTCCTGGGGCTCGGCACTACTGTCACCTTGGCCAGGTGGTTTAGGTTGTGGGACGCCGTCCTGTGCACATGGGTGTCACCAGCATCGCAGGCACCCACCCAGAGTCGCAGCCTCTCCCCAGTTACAACAAACCCAAACCGTCTCCAGATACTCTCAAGATCCCTGGGGGCCAAAATCAACCCCGATTGAGAACCACTGGTCTCAGCCTCCCTCGCTGCCACCAGAGAGACAAAAGCGCAGAGACCAGGATTTCCCTGATCAGAGAGGACGGAATAAACAAGAGTAGAGGTTGACGGGGAGAAGGAAGGACCAGGAGCCGTTTGCAGAGGGTGAGGGATGCAGAGGCCAGCGTCAGGCGGGAAGAAGGGGAACAGTGCTGGCCAAGGGCTGCAGGGTCTGGGGAGGGGCACACTGGGGCTTCTAGTAGCACAGGTGTTAAGGACTCATTTCTATGCTGTATGATGTGCTGGGGGCACGTGGAAATTCACTTTATTATTACTCTTTAACTGTGCACCCTGCGTGTACGTGCACGCTTGCAAAGTAGAGAAAACATCGTCAGCAGAAACGTGAATTGTTTAGCCACCAGTACTCCGACTAGCTGCTGCCCGGCAGCTCTCGGCACTTGCACTGGCCGGCACTAAAGGCTGGGAGGGGCGGGGCACCCGGGTGGCTCAGATCGCCATCCCAGGGCCCTGGGGTTGAGCCCCACCGTCAGGCTCTCTGCTCAGCGGGGATCTGCTTCTCCATCTGCACCCTCCCCCACCCCACTCCTGCTCTCTCTCAATAAATAAAATCTTTAAAAACAAAAAAAAAGCTGGGAGAACTGCAAGAAGGAAAGAGATTTCAGAGTTAGAAGCACGTGGCACTGAAGGGGTCAGGCCTTGGAGCCCTCACCTTGCTCTATGCCCACTCTGCTCTGTCCACGAGCCCCTTAAAGCCCAGAAGTGCTTCCGAGTGCCAGGCACACCAGCCACTTCCTTCGCTGAGCGCCAAGCCGCCCTCGTCCAGCATCTTAAGCGTGACTTGCCGTGTCCAGGGAACCTCGCCACAGAGAAAGGGTGGGTAGGCGGTTCCCGCATCGGAGCTTACCATTCACTCAGGATGACGCACTGACAAGCCAAGCCGGCAAGAGCAGGGCAGAGAGGCCCAGCTCGGAAGACCACCCTGGGTGGTACAGGCCAAGCTGGGCCAGGAGAGTTAAGGAAAGTGAAGGAAGGGCTTTGCAGCCTGGCAGCTCTCCAAGGGCCCCGGGCAGGAGGCGAGAGGGTGAGAGCTGGGACATCGAGGGAGAGGGGGAGAGCATGGGACCAGCCCCAGCAGAGGGAGGACAGTCAGCGACAGAGGACAGAGCCCCCTGGAGAAGACAGACCCCAGCGCCGGTTCTACTGCAGGAAAGAAACGCAAAAGGGTCCCTACTTGCAGTGCACGCCGTCCCCGATGGGGACTTGGGCTGCATGCGGACGGTGGGTGTCGAAGTGTGCGTCAGCACCCTTGGGGTGGACTGGGGCCCCTCGGGCGGGTAGTACGGGACTGGATACACCGGGTAGGTGCTGGGGACCGTGGCGGGCCGCGGGGGATACAGGCTTTCAGGCTGGTATCCATGGTTTTCGTAGTAAGGTCCAACTCCTGGCGGTGACCCCTAAACAATGACAGAGAAGGTGCATGATATAAAACCCCGGTTACCCTCAAGGTTAGGCGTGCGTCCGTCACACTTAGACAAGGGGCTGAAAAGCTGCTGCGGATTCTTCTCTGAACTTACCCAGACTGACTAAACCAGAACTTTCAATTAATTGTCAACAGTTTTTGCATTTGTTTGTTCACTGACAAATTTTTTGAAATAAAGAGAAAGTAAATGGTCAACACTGAGATTCAGTAAACAAATTAAAAACAGATTTTTTTGAAAAAATAAATGTGTAGAAGTCTGGGCAGGAGTCGACACCCAAACCCTGAGATGGAGATTATAGCAAGAATGGTAATGGCCGAGCTCCCGCCAGGAGTCTACACTTGCAGCCTCCTGGACCCGACCACACCCCTACGAAGGTGCAGGCGTGACTCATGGACCCATTTTGCAGAGAGGAATGTTGAGTGATAGAGGTTAAGAAATTTACCTGAAGGTTCATACTATACATGTTATTCTAAAAGTTCCTTTCCTACCTCCTCCTCCCTTAGGAGATGCGTCACCATTTTCTACGGGACGTTTAAAGGATTTGCAGCGAGCGCCTCTGCGGGGAGCCGCCGGGTCTCTGTGCACACGACATAGAAGGTGCTGCCCCAGCTACAGCTTTTATTCCTGCCTCATCCGTCTCCTTGGAACACCCTTCTCCTCGCCCTCTGCCCACTTAAACACAGCCTTCTCTGGCTGCCCCTGCAAGACCCCCGCCGGCCAGCCTGCGTGTCCCCTGCTTCTGCCCTCCTCAATCACCCCCTGGCGGGGCCGTGCGGGGAGGCTACATTTGCCCTCCTATCTGAGGGCCCCTCAAAACTTCTTCCCACTCATTCATTCATTTCTCCTCCTGTTTCTTGTTGACCGCAGTCTCAGGATAGGACTGGTATTCTGAGCCGAGGCAACGCAATGCTTAGCATTTTAAAGGGGAGCCTCCAGCGAAGCGAGATTATACCGGAATGAGCCAAGTGCCAAGTGCCAAGTGCCCGTTGCCAGAGTTAACCTCTGCTTAATAACTCACCGATGCTCTCCTTCAGAAGCGCAAAGATTGTAACTGAACCAGAGCAGTGGACAGAGAGGGAAACAGTGTAATCTCTAATCTAAATGGGGCACCAAAGGCCAAAAAAAAAAAGAGCACATGAGTTTGGTCCCTATCGGAAGCATCTAAGAACATGCTGTCCCACCCTGGAAAGGTTGTGGCAGGCACGGCGGTCTGTCCCAGCGAAGCCCTGTGCAGGGGATATGCAATTTAAAATGGAACCAGTGAAAATAAAAACCAGCAACTGCTAAAGAAGGAAAAGCAAAAGGGCTCTTTTCCAGATACAAGATACGGAATATATTGGTTATTAACCACAACTGTATTGCATACACCCATTCGCAGGGATAACATGAGCCAGGGAGATATAATGGGGAACAAAGATACTGCATTTGTCTCCAGAGTTGTTGCGGGGGTGGGGAGCATCCAGGGAGAGGGACAGTCAGCCCAGTGCTACATTCCATCACAGCCTCCCCCAGTTTATCAGGACTTCGGGCGGCGCAGGGGTCAGCTGGCCGGTGATGCCCCACACACCTGTTCTCCCCTGGGACTTACTCCCTCCCAGCACCCGTCTGCCCCTGGCTGTCCCCCCACTGCCCACCCTGAAACTCACCCGCAGGGCAGGAAGAGAAGAGGCCCAGGTTTGAGCAGTGCCCATACCCTACACCCACCCGACAGCTTTGGGGCGCTCTCCGGGGGCGCAGCTGTGGTGTGTGTGCACCCTAACCTGCTCCCACCCACCCCCTCAGCGCCCTGACGGACCAGCATCCACAGAGCACTCACTGGCCCTGCAGCCAGGGCTTAAAATGCCACCCAGCACACACTTCAGAAAATTACAGAGGGGATAAGGGAACAAAGAAAAGTCTGGGAAGGTAATAATTAACCACTTACTGAGTTTAAAGCCATCCTGATTTTATCAGCAGCATCAGGTAATGGCAGAGATTTGGGACGTTTAAGATGACCTAGAAGAAAGAACGATAAGACTGTGTTATTTCCATACCGGTTCGTTTTTAGGAGACACACGGAGAAAGAACTAACTAGAAGACGTTCTAGATGAGTTAGCTCTCTCCGGAACAAAGGGCAGTTTTCCCATTCACCTTGGCCTTCACCTTCGCCGGCCTCTTCCCCATACAGCGCACGCGCAAGGAGCTTGGTGCTGGCCTGCCTTAGCTCCGGGGCTGGTTGTAAGTAACACGGCTCTCGCGGTCAGAGACGTCCCCCAGGCTGCCTCTGGTCGCAGGCACAGGAAGCATGCAAAGGTGACTCACCGACCCTCACGTTCAGGGGAGGTTAAGGGCGGGGGCAAAGACCGGGGGTCAACTCATGGCACTGCCACTCCCTGGCGGCGGCATCAGGCCAGTGCCTGCACCTCTCTGAATCTGGGACAGAAATGGATGTGGAAGTGGGCACGGTCCCATTCGGGTGAGGATTTAAGGAGGGGGTCCAGGGGAGCCACAGCAGGCCCTGAGACGCCCCCTGGCTCGCTCCTGCAGACGGTCCACGGGGAGGAAGGGGTGGGCACCCACTGTGGAGCAGGTGGCCCAGAACTTAGTACCAGATGGAGGCCACGCCTAACTTTCTAAAGAAGCCATATGCAATCTCCCACTTAACAAACACCTGGGGAAAAAATTCCATACAACACATCCACACGCACCCATTTCACATACTACCCCAAATCCAGAAAAGAAAAACATTTCAGAACTAATTTTGACAGTTTCTAAGGTTTGCAGTAAAATCTGTTGTTTGCAGATGTTTGTGAACAGTTAACAGTAATTTCTAGAAAAACCATCAGCACGGAATGCCTCCATTCTGGCATCACTCTTTCCCTCTTAAGCGCATGTGAAGGGCTTCTCTCTGCCCCTCCCTGCTGTCTTGGAATGACCAAAGAATACTTCAAGAAATAGCCTTCCAGATCCTGCATCCACACAAGACCACATTCCCAATGAGAAAGCTCTGGGCTTCACACCACCTGTAAAGCCCCCAGCACACAGTAGTTGCCCAAACGGCAGCAGGCAGTGTGGTGGCTAAGCCCATGGCCTCTGGGACCTGTGGACTGGGGCACGTCAGTTAATGTTCCCGTGCCTCAGTGGTCTCAACTGCAAAAGGCGATTAAGAGTAGCACCCACTACAGCGTTGTTGGGGTGTGAAATGAGTTGGTACCAATGTAGCTCTCAGTGCCTGGCATATGGTAAGTGCTGCCTCTGTTTTTGTTAAATAAAAGTGATTATAGGGGCAGTGCCTGGGTGGCTCAGTCATTAAACGTCTGCCTTCAGCTCTGGTCATGATCCCGGGGTCCTGGGATCGAGCCCCACGTCAGGCTCCCTGCTCAGCGGGAAGCCTGCTTCTCCCTCTGCCACTCCCCCTGCTTGTGTTCCCTCTCTCGCTGTGTCTCTCTCTGTCAAATAAATAAAAATCTTAAGAGAAAAAAGTGATTATAAAACTGATAGATGTTGCTTCCAGCGGGCAAGGGGGAAAGCGACCGATATGAGGCATTTGCAGGTTTGCAGATTTCCTCTGGTATTTCTCCCAAAGTCCCAAGTCCATCAGCTCTGAAAAGCTGGTGGAGCTAAATGCAAAAGAACCAGCCCCCGCCCACGTACTGCCTTCTATGCCCGGAGCACAATTATTAGTAGACTTGTTAAACTAAAAACAAACAAAAACAAAAACCCGCCAAAAAAAAAAAAAAAACAAACATTAACTTGCTATAAATAAAAATGCGAGTATGGCTTTTTAGTCTTGGGAAGCCTCCAATGAACAGGTCACAATAAAAATGCACCAGGTCATTTATTTACTTTTCACGTAAAGCTAAAACACAAGAACGAGGGGGCGCCTGGGTGGCTCAGTCGGTTGAGCGCCCAACTCTCAATCTCAGCTCAGGTCTTGGTCTCAGGGTCGTGAGTTCAAGCCCCGCGTCAGGCTCTATGCTGGGCGTGAAGCCTCCTTAATAAAAAAAAAAAAAAAAGTAAGAAAATACAAGAAGGAGTTCATATTGATAGCTTTGGGATTTTTTTTTTTAAAGATTTTATTTATTTATTTGACAGAGAGAGACACAGCGAGAGAGGGCACACAAGCAGGGGGGAGTGGGAGAGGGAGAAGCAGGCTTCCCGCTGAGCAGGGAGCCCGATGTGAGGCTTGATCCCAGGACCCTGGGACCATGACCTGAGCTGAAGGCAGACGCTTAACCAACTGAGCCACCCAGGCGCTCCAGCTTTGAGATTTTTTTTAATTTAAGTAAAAGGTCAACACCTTTCTGGGTACAAGGAAAGTAAACTGTCCAACATACAGGTGGGAGGATCATCATCATGTAAGCCTTTAAATGGTGTGATCCTCACCTACTGAGAAACCTGTCCTATGTCTGCTCCTTAGATACATCAAGACAGCACCCCACTCTACGCTGGTCCACGCGGGGCACAAAATCGCAGCACGTCGCTGAGTGGGACGCAGCACGTCCGAAGAGTCCTGCCTGAGCATTCTCAGGCCTCTGAGCTATCTCACCAGTTCTAGGTTTGGGTGCAGTTTCAGGAAATGAGAATTCGATCCCCCTGGCGGCGTGCCCAGTTTAAGAGCCCTCTGAAAGGAACGATCAGTCAGCCCTCGAAATCCACACTTCCTAACCATTCGTGATCCCTAACAGCGAGAGACCAGGAAGCCAGGGGAGAAAGGAGCGCAGGCGGCCAAGGCCACGAACGGTCCAGTAAAAGCCACAGGACCCCGAAGTAATCACAGGATAATCCTATCTCGTCCAGAGTTCCCACGGCCCGCAAAACCTGAGCCAGAAACACCCAGTGCGCCCAGATGGGCTCCCGCGGACTTTGGAACAGAAGACAGGAGTGGTGCTCAGCCTGTAATTTTTCTGGCCGAAAAGCAGGGAAGGACAAGTGCCTCCCTCTGGAACTGGATCTGCAAGAGCCACCGTCTTCCAACATGACCAGAAGCCACACTGGATCCATTCATGTTCAAAACAGGCATTTACATAAATAACGTTGTACGCCCAAAAAACACACAAAACCAAGCAAAACACACAGACACAAAACCACAGGCATCTCCGCAGTGACATGCATCTCTGCCACTGGGTTTTGAACAGAAGACAGCCGAGGGAGTGAGAGACGACACAGTCTCTCAAATGCTCTTTCCTGTCACTCAGAGGACACAGATGATTGTCCTTGATTCCGGAAAGCCAGCCTTAACAACTCATTCTTGCAAGTGACAAAAGAGCAAATATGTGACAAAGTTCCTTGTCCCTCCTTGTCCTCGGCCGGCTCCCACGCCAACACGGACAAAGGGGCCCACTTGAGTCACACAACACAACACAACACAACACAACACAACACAACACATCCCGGGAGTTTCGGTCACTCCGTACTCTTTTCGGAGAGCTGAGTCATCCCCGAGCACCTGCCCGACCACAGCTCAAGCAGGACCGTGCCAGGACCGTGCGGTGGAGTCCTGCCCGCGCCATGGCGTGACGACGCCATTTCCAACCACAAGAGTCTTTTCTTTGGGGATCTCAGAAAGCATTTCCTGGAGAAACATTTTGAAAACCAGCAAATCAAGGCAAATGAGACCAATCACAGAGATTCGAACTCCCATCCAGGGGGCCCCCTGGGGTCTTCCTTATAACGGAGTCCCTGCCTGCTGAGCTCACCGCACACCTTTCAAGCATTTGCTACTGTGTGGAGCCCCACTGGGCGCCTTTAAGACGCCGGGGATGAGGTGTGACAGGGGATGAGGTGTGACAGGATGAAAAAGCCCCACCATCCTTGACCCTTGTACCTCCTTCAAACTCCAAAACAAGCAACACCAATAGACACTCCCTATCCAATAAACAGATGGTCACTGAGAGCCCCCTAATGTCTCAACCACCGCATAAAATGACATCATCCAAAAAGATGTTCTCGTGTCCTGTCGCGGATACAAAGCCCAGTTCGATGCCAGTTATGGGCCAGTGGAGGGTTTAAGCAACAGTGAAGATGGACGGACGAAAGGCCTGCACAGTGATTCACATGGGAATGAGAGACAGACACAGAGACAGAGACAGTATCTCAGGTGAGGCACTGCCTGCATCTTTCACGTTTCTTTTTCTATGAATGCCTCATTGTCCCGGTGTGATTGCAAACTTTTTAGGGCAGGAATTGGGTCGGGCCCTTTTTTCTTGCTTTCTTTCTTTCAAGCTAAGTTCTGTAGCAGACAAGAAAGTGTTCGATATTTTTCGAGTTCCAGAGGCCAAAATGAGTACGATGGAATCTGAGAGCGAGCGAGCAGGCTGGGAAGCCCGCACCTGGACAAAACCAGCCTCCAAGGTGAGGACGTGGGTGACCTCACAGATGCAGGCGAACAACACTGACTGCATACCTAATGTGACAGGCTGGCTGGAGAGGTGCCCAGGTCCCTCCGGGAGGGAGGAGCCCCGAGGCTGTGCAAGGGCCACGGCTAAGGGTTCAAGACCTCGTCCAAGCTCATCTGTGGAATGAGATAATCAATAAATAGGGTTGTTTCGAGGACCGAGTGTGTCTGTTTCTAGCACCGTGGCCAACACACACGATGGGCACACGATAATAACATCATGACAGCAACTAAGGTTTACTACCTGCTAGGATGGAAGGGGCGGCTATGTGCAAAATAGATTTTTTTTTTTAACATTTTATTTATTTGACAGACTGAGACACAGCGAGAGAGGGAACACAAGCAGGCTTCCCGCGGAGCAGGAAGCCCGATGTGGGGCTCGATCCCAGGACCCTGGGACCATGACCTGAGCCGAAGGCAGGCACGGCACTCAACCCAGGTGCTTTCTTATCCTATCTCTGCACCCTCGGCCCCCTGCACACGCGCCCCGGTGATGCCTCATAGCCGAGCGCGCCATCCACACTGACAAACTGCCTGGAGTTTTCACCCAGAGCAAGCCCTATTGTCCTCCTGCACTCACCTCTACAAACCTGTCTTTCCTTTTTTTTTTTTTTTTTTAAAAGATCTTATTCATGGATTTGAGAGAGAGCGCGCGTCAGAGAGAGCAGGAGTGGCGGGGGGTGGGCAGAGGGAGAGGGAGAAGCAGGCTCCCCTCTGAGCAGGGAGCCCACACAGGACTCAATCCCAGGACCCTGAGATCATGACTCAAGACAGACGTTTCACCAACTGAGCCACCCAGGGGCCCCTACAAGTGTGTCTTTGAGCCACCTTCCCCCTTCCCTGTTCACAATCCAAGTAACTGCCCACCTCCCCACCAGAAAATCAGTGTCTGCTTCTTCCTCGATGCCTCTAAGGCTGACCATGACATTTCCACATGTCCTGGCTCCTCTGCTCCCGACCACTGTCCAGTGGCCAGGACAGACCAAGTCCTAGGCTGGCTCTTCTCCTTTCTGACCTCAAGCTTTGCCTCTAGGTTGTCCCCCGAAACTGCCTGTTTGATCAGCCAAACCCTTTGCGACTCCCCAGGATTCCACATGTAGCTGGGGCCACGATGGTCAGCGGCACAGAGCGTACGAGCCCCCTCCTCCACAGCCAGGCCCACTACTCCTGGAGGCTTGCAAGCCAGGGCTCCCTGAGATGGCCTTTAGGGTCTCCAGTACCAAGCCAGGAGGGGACTCACGTGATGCCCTTGCACCCCATCCCCAGCGGCCACCAACATGTCCTGGGGCAGACCCAACGTCAGGGGGTCCCTGCAGCTGCCCTGGAAAGGGGGGCAAGGAAAAGCAGGAAAGGCTCAGCAGTTGTGGGAAGCGGGATGACCGCAGGAGATCCTGAGCAGTGGGAGTAAGCAGAGGTGGGAAAGTGTGCAGACCCCTAGTGCCTCTCCAGATCCCCCCCCCTTCACCCTCCTCACCAGCAGGCCAGCTTCTAATCCTGAAGTACCCAAAACTGACCGGCCACTAAACTGACCCAGTCAATTTCCTTTCCATTTCCTGCTCCCATTACCAAGGCTTGGACTTCACTCCCAGGCCCCCCCAAACCTGAGATTTTTCTGGAGGGCTTAGAAAAATAGAGAACTGAGCTCTACTGTCAGTCTGATGCCACAACTGGAACTGGGGCAGTGACCCCATATGATCACAAAGCTCTCCCGGGACTCCTGCCACAGGGTTTGGGTGGGAAAGAGTGAGGGCCACCAGCCTGGACTCCTGGTGTTCACTTCCTGGGAGGCCCGCATGTGTCTGGGCTGCATTGTCTACCGGACATTTTGACCCGAGTCTCATTCCTCATCGCCCCATTAGCCGGGGAGCTCAGCCCTCTGCACTGCCCCACCGAGGAGTCCCAGACACTCCTGCCCAGGTCACTCTGGAAGATTCAGCACAATGCCCAGGTGGGGCTGTGGGCAGGGGGAACCAGCCCGGCCCGCCAGCAAGCCCTTGCTGCATGAGGAATCCTTCCTTGGGCCCCATTCTCAGCCGCCGTGGCCTTCCACACTGGTACCTGCGACATTCCAATCTCCTGGAAGAGGCAGTCACAGAACCGGCCAGAGCCCTGCAGAGCCAGATGGCCAGGCTTTAGCCCCACGGCTCCCCACGGGTTACAGGACCTTGGGCAAGCACCTTGCCTCTTTGCCTCAGTTAATTCACAGTAAAGTGAAGGATGTTATAAAGAGTTTGGAATGACACCTGACAGGAAGAAAGTGCCTCATCCATGTTTGCTGTTATTATAATACCAACGTGGCCACATTTTCTCCTACAATTCCGGTGAGCAGCCAAGGGTGCGAGGCCCAAGCTCCAAGCCCTGTCCAGGGCTCCGGCAACAGCACAAACTTGGTCGGAGAAGGGTGACCTTGGGAATGCTTAAGAGGAAAGTTGCTTGATGGACTCATTGAGGCGAAGAGCAAAGGCCCATGCTGCCCATCCGTTGATATTTAAAAACAAAAAACAAGGGCGCCTGGGTGGCTCAGTTGGTTAAGCGACTGCCTCCGGCTCAGGTCATATCCTGGAGTCCCGGGATCGAGTCCCGCATAGGGCTCCCCGCTCAGCGGGGAGTCTGCTTCTCCCTCTGACCCAAACCCCTCTCATGCTCTCTCTCTCTCTCTCTCAAATAAATAAATAAAATCTTTAACAAAAAAACAAAACAAAAACAGAGGAAAGTGTTGAATGACGGACCTTCAGGCACAAGCCTCCCCACTGAGGGGACTCCCCCAACTAGGGAGCTTAGCCTTTGCTTGCTTGGTGGTGCCCTTGCCTTTACAGATAACCCCAACCTCCCGTTAAGGTCTGCTGTGCTGGGGGGAGGGAGGAAGGCCTCACCTCTGCAAAAGCTGGGAAAACGGAAACAACTCCCCTTCACTGGGCCCACCAGGCTCCCCTCACCTGGCTCAGCAGGGGCCGCCTGGGAGCCTGGGCTCTGTGGGTGCCTGTGCCCCCTAGGTTCCCGGGCCTGGGTCATCTCTGCCACATTCCTAGTGCCCCCCCCCCCCCCCCCCCCCCCCCCCCCCCCCGCTTCAGGGGAGGCTGGTGCCAGCCTCACTTCCTGAAAAACCTTCCCTGACCTCCGAGACTAAGTCAACAAGCCTCCGCTCACTTTGGGCTTCCTAAAACGCCTTGAATTCCGCTTGGCAGCCTTTGTAATTTTCCATGATTCGGGTGACAGCTCCATGACCCAAGATCAGCGTGCCCTCTGGGCGCCCCCATTCTAGTCCCAGGACCCCTGCACCAGTTGGAATCCAGGAGTGCGCAGTGTCAGAGCCGAGCCCTGGGTGACGCCTGACCACCAGGTGGACCTCGGGCCGGGAGCCACTAGGATTCCTCTTGACCAGGCCCGCCACCTGTGCGCTGGAAAAAGGATTCGGGCTTCGCAATTCTGGGCCACCACGCTGTGCCCTCAGGGCTCCGGGCACCCAAGTGCCCTCTGAGGAGGGGACGCCCGAACTTCGGGCCCGTAAGGCAATGCTCCCGCAGGGCCCGTGGGGCGGCGGGCAGGACGTTCATTGCCAGGCTGGTGCGCTCCGCCGCGCGGCCACTCTCCAGAGTCCCGCTGCACCGCGTGCGGTGGACGGAAGCGCCCAGGGGCCGGCCTTGTCCCCGGCAGGGAGCGCGCGCCCGGGGCCAGGACAGCTCCTCCCCGGCGGGCTCCCACGGATCCCCGGTGCCCAGGCGGCCTGGCTCTGGTCGCCGCCGCCGGGGTCCGGGCTGCCGACAGCCCCTCCCCGGGACCGCCGAGCCGTTCGCGCCTCGCCCGGGGGCCCTCGGGGAGCTTTCCCCGCCGCGCCCGCCGTATCGCTCCCAGAATCTCAGCGAGTTTCCAGTTTCTCCCCACCTCGGGAGGGAACCAAGAAGCAGGAGTTCAGGTAACACTCCGAGGCCGCAGAGATTTTCCCGAAACAAAGAAACGGATAGACAACTCTCTGCCCTCCTTGTCCCCCGAAAGAAAAGGCGCACCCCTGCTCCCCAGCCCCGGGCCGCAGGAGGCAGGGGGTCCAAGAGCCGACTCTGGCCAAGGGGGCCGACCCCGAGGCACCCTCTGCTCCGACCACTGAGCCAGGGACTCGGAGCAACGTGCCGGGGCGGCGCGAAGCCAACGCAGTGGCCCGGGAGCCTCCGCGCGGCGCACCAAGGGGTCCCAGGCGCGCCACACCCGCCAACTGCACCGCGGGCCCTCGGCCCTGCCCGGCCCGGAGCGTCCCGCCGGCGGGAGGACTCACCTGCTGCGCTCGCGCTGCTCACACCCGGCCTCACGTCCAGCCGCCGCCACCCAGCGCGGGGGGCGCTTGGGTTGTCCCCCGGCGCCCAGATCCTTCCTTTCGCGCCCGGGACCCGCACCCCAGACTCGGCACGGAGAACCGGCAGCGCGCGCGGCTTACCTGCCGGGCTCCTGGGCCCGGCGCTCTCCGCCCCTTGCCCTTCCTCCTCTCCCTCCACCTCCTCCGCCTCGTGCGGAGCTCGTCTTCCTCTATCCGGCGCCCAACTCCCCGACACTCCCTGGCTCTCGCTTTAATTCCGGGAGGCGGTGTCCGAGTGCCCAGGGCGACACCCCTAAATGCGGTCCCGGGTCACCTCCGGCACGGGACTGGCGGGTGCCGCGGCCCCGCGCGGGGCGGGTCCGGGCGGGGGCGGCGGAGGAGGAGTTTCCCCCAGGGAAAGCCCGAGAAGCGCTCCCGGCTCAGGCCGGCTGGGGGGGGGAGGGGGAAACCCCTTGAAGCTCCGGACTTCGTTCCGCACCCACCCCTACCCCCCCACCCCACCCCCGCGGGCAATGTAGGGCCGGTAGGAGCTTGTCTCCCTCCCCTTGTCCCCTGGACCGCTCCTGTTGTGAGCGCTTCGAATTGGGATGAAGGAAGGGAATTCTGGGGAGCACTGATTGGGTCCCCGCGTGAGCCCCAGGAGCTGCTGCTCCCCCTGAGCTCCTGGACCCGAGAGCCAGCCCCCGAGGACCCCTGGCCCAGGCACCAGCGCCGAGGACACAGGGCTATGCGCCGAGGACCCTCCAGCCTGCCTGGGCCAGCCTTTCTTTGCCTTCAGCTTCCAAGTGCCCCCCCCCCACCCTCCCGAAGCCCCCAGGAGTGGCGAGAGGTCTTCCCATGCACCTCAGGCAAGGGACGCGGGAGTAGAAAGAGAGTGAGATAAACCTTAGTCCAGAAAGTATGGCTTTTCCCTGTCCTTCAGAAGCTCTTCGCAGTGCTGTTTGCAAAACACAAAGCAACCTGGATTGCTCTCCAATAAAGCGGAAGACGAAAACCTAATTCATTCCAAATCACATGCCTCTTTGGCCTGGGAGCTGGACTTCCCTAGTAAATTCTTCCCTCCCACACTGTCCTTGGGCTCCCATGCCTAGATCCACAAAGGGAACCATCCCGAATATGCCGGGACCCACCCATCTCCCATACTTTACGGGTGTCCAGGTCATCCCAAGTAGAAGACATTCCGGGACCAGGTACAGCAGATAGATCAGACTGTGTCCTCCTGGCATGTCACTTATTTCTGTTCTGAATGGTGTGCTTGGAGCTCTCTAGGAATGACACCACTGTTCCACCAGACCCCTGACGTCCACATTCACACCAGGTGGCTTGTGTGTCTCTATATTCAGCCCTCTTCTGCAGGTTACTCTATCAACGTGCATTTCTCCTTCTCTTGACAGCTTCATGGAATTTTTGTTGGAGTATACACACCTCCCTGGAGCCGACTATCAGCCTGGGTAGCCCACTTGACCTCAGCGCTAGGGGTAGGCATGTAGCCAGTCTCTGGCTCAGCAGCTTAATCTCATTCCCTGCCAGAATTGCCACTTCAGGGATGAACAAACAACTCGCTTATGGCCAGTGAGATGTGTGGCTTAGGGGCGGAGGTTTGGGGGTTTTCTCACTCTTTTAAGGGAACTTGCAGAGACCCACTTCCTTGTTCTTGGAGGGAGAAGCGAGTAGTCTCAGGAATTATTGATCACCGTCTTTCCATTACCAGGAAGCCAGCTCCAGATAAAGAAAGCTCCTCCATCAAAAATGACAGCATAGAGAAGACTAGAAACCCAGTTCTTCCTGGCATCACTGAACCACTGAATCAAATCAACTCTGGGGGCGCCTGGGTGGCTCATTCGTTGAGTGTCTGCCTTCGGCTCAGGTCATGATCCCAGGGTCCTGGGATGGAGCCCGGCGTCGGGCTCCCTCCTCGGCGGGAAGCCTGCTTTTCCCTCTCCCACTCCCCCTGCTTGGGTTCCCTCTCTCGCTGTGTCTCTCTGTCAAATAAATAAATCTTAAAAAAAAAAACAAAAAAATCGACTCTGAAGTCAAGCCCACATTACCACTTCTTTCATGAATACAAGTGGAAAATGAGAATTGCTTACCACGGGGAGTAGCTGTGATACAATGAAAACAAAATACTATTATTATATGTTAAAAATCGGCAACAGAGTTCTGTTCATATGGCAGAATAGGTATCCTGAAATAATGCTCACACTACAAAACAACCGACAAAGCTGGCTAGAGGGTATATTATTAATGTCCTTTAAAATTACAGCAGAATGTGCAAGAAAAACTTGGGAAATCCTCAGTAACAAAAGTGAAGTGGGAGTATGTACCTGGGGAAGTGAAGAAGGCATCATAGTGGCAGGCCCAGAGCCCGAGATGGAGCTGGATCTCACGACCCTGAGATCATGACCTGAGCCCAAACCAAGAGTCGGACACCAACTGCGCCACCCAGGCATCCCTAGAAGCAAGGATTTTTTTAAAAGATAATTTAGCAGAGGGCACCTGGGTGGCGCAGTCGATTAAGCGTCTGCCTTCGGCTGCGGTCATGATCCCAGGGTCCTGGGATGGAGCCCCATGTCAGGCTCCCTGCTCAGCGGGGAGTCTGCTTCTCCTTCTCCCTCTGCCCTCCGCTCCCACCGCCCCCAGCTCATGCTCACGTGCTCTCTCTCTCTCAAATAAATAAATAAAACCTTAAAAAAAAGAATAAGAAATAAAGTATATATTGATTATGTCCAACCCTAAAGAAGAAAAAATGGACTAAGTGGGAAAGAACTCAATGCAGCCCAACAAAATGAAGCAAAGAATGCCGGGGCGTGGGGGGGGGGGGGGAAGGAGTAAGACTCAACCCAGAAAAAAACAGGACAGAAAGAAAGCGCAAAATATACATGGAGAAGTGTATGCAAAGTACATCAGCCATCATAATACATGTAAACAACTGCCCAGTTGATATGAATGGATTAAAAAAATAGATGATCAGATTGTCTAGTTTTTAAAGACAATCATACGCTATGCTGTTTATGAGGCATATGTAGAATGAACATATGTAAAAGAAAGCTGGTATGGCTACATTAATAATGGACAAAATAGACGTGAGATTAAAGGGCTTTATGCAGAATAAGGAGTCACTTATAAAGTAAACAAATTGCCTGGAAAATGTAGTAGTTGTGAACTTGCATATACCTAACAACACAGTTTCCAAAAATGTATAGAAGAAACATTTATAGAATTACAAGACCTTTACAAATCCACCACCTTCTCTCTTGGCCATCAAAGGTCAAATAAACATCAGTGAAAATACAGAAGATGTGAACAACACTGATGTGGTTTTGAAATATAGGTGAGGTTTGGCGGGGTGAGGTCCGGAGCCGATGACCAAGAAAGAATTCTTGAGAGGTCTCTGGTGCAAAATGGTGGTTTATTAAAGTCCGGGGACAGAACCCGTGGGCAGAAAGAGTTGTGGCACACTGTGGTTGTGAGCGGTGGCTGACTATATACTTGGGAGTTGGGGGAAGTAAGGAAAAGGGAGGTTTCAAAAGGATTTTCATATGTTAAAGAAGACTCACGGGATACCGGAGGCCTTGCCATTGTCCAGTGAAGGTTGTTTTTCCCTCTAGCAAGACATTAACATTAAAATAGTTGGGAGCTTCCTGGAGGAACAGTACACTCAGCCAGCCCAATTCAAGTATCTTTCAATGGGCTGCAGGTTAGAAGGACATTTGATTCTATCTACCTTGCCTTCTAGAAGCTAGGTTATTGATAGAAATGCTTTGTTCTTGTAAATTGCTGAGACTTTTGTAAACTGAGGGAGACTTCTGTCTTGCAGGATTGTGATCTCAATAAGTTAACTATTTGTTTTTCCTTTCCTTAGCTGTAGGGCCCCCAGGAGTGCCCGAAGAATGTCACATAGATCCCATCTGGGTGTGGGGGGAGGGGTCTCTGCTTTCTCCTCAGCTAGCTTTCTGCTCCCTTGTCAACACAATGAGCAGACTATATTAATGGACATAAATAGACACTTACACCAAGTAATTGACCAGATTATTTTCCAGGTTAATTCCTAGGAACAGTTAAGAAACTTACTATTCTAATCTTTCAAAAATTCTTCCAAGGAATCGAAAAACAGAAAATATTCACTTATTTATCAATGCCTAAACCAGCAAAAATAGTTCAAGGAAAATTACAAGCCAATCTAACTCATGAAGATAAATGTAACATATTAACAAAACGAATCCACCACTCTACAAAAAAGATTATGATCAAGTTGGATTTATCCTGGTAATAGAATATTGCTTTAACATTAGAAAAGCTATCAGTATAGTTCAACACAGTAACGTAAATCATAAAGCTATCTTAATATATTTTTAAAAAGCATTCAGTAAAATTCAACATGCTTCTGTGATTTAAAAAAAAAAGTCCTTTGCAAAGATGAAATAAAAGGAAGCTTTCTTACATGCTAAAGGAGATCCATAAAAATCTCCAAAAATATCACCCTTAATGGTGAAATGGAAGGGATTGTTGCTAGCGTTCTACTCAACCTTGTATGGAGTGTTTTAGCAAGGGTGAGAAATTAACCTGATGAGAATTACAATGGAAGGAACTAGTCTGTCATTATTTGCAGATGATTCCAACCAGCCGCTGGAAGTGCTCTTTTTAAATGTATTGTTTACTGTCACAATTGGTAGCTGATTTTGTGGGAGAATGTCATTCTCAGAAGAGGCCTGTGGAAATTTTAAGGCATGAAGTGTCATGATGTGTGCTGTTTAATTTCAAATGGCTCATCAAAAAAAGCCGCCTATGGGAAAATGTTAATAGTTGTTGGCTCTAGGAGGAGTGTGTACATGTGTTCATCTTTCAGATTTTCTGCATCTTTGAAATGTGTCATCATAAAAAGTTGAAAAAAAAAACCTACAAAGTTATACCACTTAATAAGGCAATAAAAAATAAGTTACCTTGAATACATCTTACCAAAATATGGGAAAACTCTTATGGAGAAAATTATAAGCCTTTACTGAAAGGTATTAAAGACTAAGTAAATAGAAAGAAATACAAATCACGTATAGAAGATGTAGTATTATAAGGTTGTCAACTGTCCCCTCAAATCAATGTCATACATTTAACACAATTGCAGCCAAAATTCTGACACCTATGTATTGGAGCTCCTTGATGAGCTTAGTCTAAAATGTATAGGCAAGAGCATGAAGGAGCAAAGGGCCAAGACACACCTGTCAAAAGCATAGACGCAGCAGGATTCTTCCCAAATAAACTGTCTCAGAAGACCAATTGTAGGAGATTGAGTCTGATGACTTCATTATAAAAAGCTATACAAGGTCCTGGCATGGGGAAAAGAAGAAACAGTGAATGGGGAAGAACAGAGAGCCAAGAAACAGAACCACATATGTATGGAGACGTGAAGTGTTAACAGGTGGCATACAGATGTGTGGAGAAGTCTCACGGAAACCGAGTGTCACATGGAAAAAGATGGAGTTAGAATCCTACGTCACATCAGACGTGTGAGTTAATTTGGGTGAATTAAAGACCATATGTGAAAATAAAAGAGCTAGAACTTTTGGGAGATATAGTAGCTTTGCAATGACATGACTCCACCAGAATGCCCTACTTTGTGTGCACGAAGGGGATGGGGTTGGGCCATAAGGGATCTTGGGGGGTCTGGAGGGCAGAAGTGAAGCAGGACTGGATTTTGCTCCTGTCTCGTGTTGCTGGTCAGCTGACACACCTCCGAGCATGAGCAGTAGCCAGGCCTTGCCCCCGGATCCTCCGGCTTCTCCAGCTCCTGGGCCAGATGTGTGTGTTTAGCTCTGCAACGATGAGCCCTTGCCCCAGCTTCCCCAGGACACCCTCATCAAGGTCATGGGCTACGGTCTGGCCTCATGGGCTCCAGCCTGTGCATATGAGTTCCAGCTTGTCTCTGCCGTCTCCCACTTTACATCTGTTGTGGACTGAATTATGATCCCCCAAATTGGCACGTTGAAGTCCTAACCCCCAATGTGATAGGGCTTTTAGATAATTGAGGTCACGGGGTGGATTGGTGACTGGCAGGGTTGATGGCCCATATAAGAAGAGGAAGAGAGATCTCTGTAGGTGTGTCTGTCTGTCTCAGTCTCTGTCTCTGTCTCCCTCCCTTCATGCGCACACCCGAAGCAAAGCCCACTGAAGCCCACAGCTAGAAGGCTGCCATTTGCAAGCCAGGAAGAGAGCCCTCACCAGCAGCCAAACCGGCCAGCATCCTGATCCTGGCCTTCCGGCCTCCAGAACTCTGAGAAATCAACGTCCGTTGTTTAAGGAAGGTGCCCTGCCCGTGGTATTTTGTTGTAGCAGCCCGAGCTGACCAAGACAACATCCTTCCCTGCCCTGTGCTCTTCCAGCTTCCGCATCACATGTGAAGACAAGGGGCACACAGGGGCTGGTTGGCAGCTCCCTCAACTGCATGGTCTCAAGTCCTGTAACCCAACCCCTGGAAGATACACACACACACACACACACACCATCATAGTACATGGACCACAGATTAAAACTCAGTGAGTGCTCCGACGTGGAGCAGCCCTGAGGACATTATGTTGAGTGCAATAAGCCAGACACGAAGGCACAGATCCTATAGGATTCCACGAATCCGAGGTCCCCAGAGTAGTCAAATTCATGGAGCAGGGGGTGCCAGGGACAGGGGAGGGGATTATTGTTTAAGGCGAACAGAGTTTCAGCTGGACAAGATGGACAGGTCTGGGGATGGATGGTGGTGATGGCTGCACAACAAAGTGAATACATTTAAAAACCACTGAACTGGGGCGCCTGGGTGGCTCAGTTGGTTAAGCGACTGCCTTCAGCTCGGGTCATGATCCTGGAGTCCTGGGATCGAGTCCCGCATCGGGCTCCCTGCTCAGCGGGGAGTCTGCTTCTCCCTCTGACCCTCGCCCCCTCATGCTCTATCTCATTCTCTCTCTCAAATAAATAAAATCTTTAAAAAAAAAAAAAAAAACCACTGAACTGCACACCTAAAAATGGTTAAGATGGTAAATTTTATGTAGTGCATATTTTAACACGTGCGCACGCGTGCACACACATACACACACAAACACATACGCAGGAGACTGGCAAAAATTAAGGTCGCTCAATACTATGTATGGCCTAAACTGAGTCAGCTAGAGGAGCGGGGGAGGGGGTGGGGGGTGCGAGAAAGGAGGAGGGTTTAAATTGCTACAACCACTTTGAAAACCTTTTCAGTAACATGTTGAAGATAGGTAAACCTTTCACCCAGAAATTCCTCTGGAGTGTGCGCCCTAAAGACACTCTTGCAGTGTGCCCAGAAACTTCCACGGGAGTGTTCACAGAAGCACTGTTTCTATTGCAGAAACCTGGAAATCATCCAAAGGCTGACCGGAAACTCCTGTCAGCTCTTTCTTTTCTTTTTTTTTTTTTTTTAAGATTTTATTTACTTGACAGAGAGAGACACAGCGAGAGAGGGAACACGAGCAGGGGGGAGTGGGAGAGGGAGCAGCAGGCTTCCCGCCGAGCAGGGAGCCCGATGCGGGGCTCGATCCCAGGACCCTGGGACCATGACCTGAGCCGAAGGCAGACGCTTAACGACTGAGCCACCCAGGCGCCCCCTGTCCGCTCTTTCTAATAAGAAACAGGATACCTATGTACTGGTATATTCAAAAGATCGAAAGCGGGTAAGCTACAGCTGTACCCATTACCATGAATAAATCCCACAAAATGTTGAGCACAAAAGCAAGTTGTCCTAGGACACACGCAGGTGATTCCATTTACATAAATATCTAAACGTTCAACATTAGATGATAAACTGCTCAGAGATATATACGGATAAACATACATACTAAACCCATAGAGAGAAATGGGCAAACCCAGATTTGGCATATTGTGGCTTCCCACAGTGGGAATGAGGGGCGTGTAATGGGAGAGGATATGAAGTGAGGGGACCGACCGGTTGGTGTTGGTGACAATCTGTTAGCCAGGACCCTGACGACATAGGTGTCCCCTTTCTTTTCCCTTTATACCTTCTTTTTGCATTATATGTATTCTGTTGAATGTATGGGATATTTCATAGTTTTAGAAGTGTTGTACACATAAACATTGAACTGACTGGTTTTAAAATGTGTGCCCCTGAAAGCAAGTCTGTTGATGGGAATAATTCATGGTCTGCCATCAATAAGAACTTTGGCCCCATGCTATTCATGATGAGAAGATAATTGTGTACTTTAGTTGTTGAGTTAACCAGCTCCAAGAGTCCCCTTGGTACCTACAGTCAGAAGGAGCGAAAGAGAGTGACCACATCCCTGGAAAAGATGGGGCAGAGAATTTATTCCCAGCAGAGCGCTCTCTGAGGAGTGACAAGTGTCTCAGCCACTTGAAACCTGAGCGCAGGGTGTTTGGTGCCTCCTGCAGAGATGGGCGGGGCCCCTCCTAAATACCACTCCCAGGAAAACACCGCCACTCCTTGTGCCCCTTGCGGCCGACACCTTGCTCTGAGTGAGTTCTTCAGAGGAATCCACATCCCAGTTGTTGAAGCAAGTACAAAGTTTTCAGTATTTGTTCTTTGTCGCCGTTGAAGCAAGTTGCAAGGCTTGGCTCCAAGGCTCAGCATGCACTGCGTCTCCCGCTCTGTAAAAATAACAGTGACCTTTTCCTAAACACCCAGCATGCCGGTGATCTCGTTATGGGATGGGCGCATAGGGATCCCCATTGTACAGCTGAGGACACACGGTCTCCGGGAAGGCCCAGAGCTCCCTGGGTCCCACAGGCGTGCTGAGACCAGAACTGGGTGTCTGGTCTTGGGTGTCTCTTGGACAGCTAAGTAGGAATGAGGGGCTGGGGCTCCTGCAAGGGAGGCCATTCTGCTATCAGAGCCCCCAAATCCTAAAGGTCCCTTGGCTCCAGAACCCAGAGGCAGGCAGTTCCAGGGGCAAGGGGTGTGCCGGGGAGTGCGGGGAGCCCACAGAAGCTGTTAGTGACGGAAGAACCCCTCTCGTCTCCTGCTTCCCTTTGTCAGCACCACCCCCCGCCCCCGTGCCCCGAGTCCCATGCAGCCGATCTCGGTCCTCCTTCCCAGCTGTTCTCCCCTCCGGGGGGAGACACCCCATGTGGCAGGACGTAGGATGGGGTGCTGGCTGGTGTGCACTTGCTGAGATCAGTGAGTTTCCTTGGGCCTGGCTCCGGAGGCTAAGTTATAACCCTAACTGTCCCCAACACACCTGATTCATAATGATGGAGGGAAAATACGGTAATTGTGATAAAAATTTTTCACTTGAGAAGGAGGGAAGGAGAAGCAGCATTTGGTGGTCGCGTGGCTTCCCTCGGACCCTGTCCAGCAGGAAGGACAGGCTTCCTGCCTTGCTAACCTGAGAGGTCCCGGTGGCCCCCAGCTCTGCCCTCAGAGGACTTCCTGGGTCCAGTGGGCTGGGGGTGGTGGTGGTGGTGGGGTTCTCCTTGCTTCAGAGCTGCCTGAGCCACACTCTGTTACCCGGGGGAGGCACCTGGAAGTGGGGGGAGGGAGGGACGACAGGCTTCTCTGGGCTAGACCAGGGCATCTCTGGCCTCAGGTCTGTGCCAGGCTTCCCGGGGTGCGGTATCCATCCGCCAGAGTCCTGATTGGACACCTCCTGCAAGCTAGACTCAAGCCTGGACCTCTGGCCTTGATGGTCGGTGTCCTGTCACAGAGAGCAGAGGTGCAGGAAAGAGGTCCTACCGCCTCCCTGGGAGAACCTCCCCCCCCCCACCCCGCCAGCCAGGCCCCGGGAGGGGAAGCCACCCTCTGGCCTTTCACAGGACTTTGTGATCTTTCTCTTGCTTGATGTCTTCTCTCCTCTACAGATTATGAATTCCTGAGCTACCGGGTTTGTGCCTCCAAGAGGGAAGGCTCTTCACTTGCATGTTGGTCAGCTCCTGGCCACGCGTGCCCACCGCCCGCCTGCCCGCCCCCCTCCCCCAGCCCCTGCACTGAAGCTGATTCCCCGATTCCTAATCCCCCCACCTCGCCCCACCCCAGCCTACAAAATCCACAGCTACCCTTCCGACAGCCGCCAGGCCTGCCAGCTCAGCCCCTTTCTGAGGCCATCTGCATCCAATGGCTGGTCGGCTGGAGCCCCTGTCTCCAATGTGGGACGACTCAGACGGACCACCCTGGGAGCCAGAGCGGCTCAGGGCGGGGCAGGACGCCTTAGGGGTGACCGCCGCACAGGTCGATGCTTCCCTCTGCCTGACTCTGCCACCTTCATTCCCGGAAAGGTCGACCCCAGTAACACTCCCCGAGAAACTTCCTGCCTCCCAGAGAACCCAGAACAGGACAGAAGCTACTCAACCTCTCGATGCCCCAGACTCCTCTGTAGAGTCTCATAGAGATGCAACTCTGGTTAAAGGAGTTACAACTATTAAAGGTTTCGAAGAGCACCCAGCACCTACTAAATGCCAGTTACTAGCACCGCTACACTACGACTACTAGAAAAACGCTCAGGTACACCGCCTCTCCTAAAACACGTCTAGCAAAACACCCACCCTCATCACGTTGGGGACATATTCTAGACTCTCAAGATGGTAACTGTGGCTCTAAAAACCAAAAAATGAAGATACTCACTTCCTACCTATGTGAATTAATCCATTTCTAATTAATCCACTCTACAATTAGCCTCTGGATGGATGAACCACCAACCTCCGCCTGGGGAGTCCTAAGTTCTGCTTCTTGTCAAGCCACATGTCTGCACTGGAGCATCCAAGACTGCCCTCCCCAGGGCAGTCTACACCCCATCTACACTCTCTCAGGGGGCCCAGTGGAAGATGCTCAATTTGTGTTAGTGAATGCAAAACTTGTGTTCATCGTGTCAAAACTAAGGTCGACATTGCATTGTTGAATGTCAACATTTTGAACATAAATGACAGCATCATCACAGGCTCCTGGGAAAGTGCCGATGCCACCTGGGTACCTGCAGCGCCCTTTAAAACATTTTAATAAATGCAGCACTAGCTCTAACAATAACAATCTATCGTTAAACAAACTTCGTTAAAGGTCAGCCTCCAGAATTCTATTTCAAGCCCACCTCCTGGGCTTTGAATGAGAGGTGATAGAAGTCAGGACTGGAGAGGCATACAGGGGCTACTTTGCAAGGTGGCCTGGCTGCCCCAAAGCCTTTTCTTCCACACATTCTGCTTTCCAGAAGGACCAGGGCCCAGCAGACCTGCTGCCCATCTTGTCCATGAGGATTCTTCAGGGAGGGACTGGAAGTTCTCTGCACCAGAAACGTGTACAAAGCCAGGCTGGCAGCCTCTTCAAGGTGAGGCAAGAGGGAGGCAGTGAGTGGCTCCAGTGTGGGACAGGGAACATAAAGGAGCCGCTTCTCCACCCCACCCCCCTGACAGGGAGACCTGTGTGCTCACTTTGCATGTGCTGGGACAAACTACGTAGGGCAGGGCTGCTCCTGTTCAGGCGTGGAGATGCCTGTGGTGGGCACCAAGGCAGGGTAGGCACTGGCAGGTCTGAATCTCCTCCTTTGTCCTCTGCTGGGGTGCGTTTTGCAGAGGGTGTGCCAGATTTCACTGGAAGAACAAACATTTGACAACATTTGAAAGTGGGCTGGATCAGAGCTCCAAGACCCATTCAAAGGATCTGGTTTGATCTCCGTGCGGCGGGGGGGGGGGGGGTTGGCATCCTTAAGAGTTTAAGAGGGAAGGTGAGATGAATTTGCACCTCTGGTTTCTGCCCCCTTCCCTTTCCCCACTCAGGTACAGGGCAGGGAGGGGCGGTGTTTGCAGGGGGGTGGGGAGCATTTAGAAGCCAGGAATAGTGTTCAGCCTCATTTGTATAACAAATGTTCTTCCATTCCTCTTATTTTTTTTTTAGCATTTTATTAAATTTGTTTCTAAACGAGTAGTGCAGGTTTTATTATTCATCTCAGAATGCACTGGAGGGGTTCAGAGTAAGTCTCCCCAAAATGCACCCCTCTGGCATGTGGACTCTTTTGAGCTGAAGACAACTGAGACCCTCTGGGCTCAAGAGAAACTTGTGCCCCTCCCTTAACTACATAGAAGAATCCAAATTGAGGGTCTTTCCCAGAATTGGGGTTATTAGTAGAGATAAGTTTATCTGGGTGACCCATCTGCGGGCAGGGTGGACACCTGATTACCAAACGTCTGTTCTTCATCTCGTCTCCCTGTGAAGTGCCCGCCTCCCCTTTGAAACCCAGACCCCTATCCCATTCCTTAGCTCAGGAGGGACTAGATAACTTCATTTTACCTCTCTGTCTTGGAGTCTCTCATATATGTAGGGTTTCCAAGTTATGAAATTAAATTTTATTTTTTCCTGTTAATCTGTCTTGTGTCAATTTAATTCTTAGACCAGCCACAAGAACTTTGGAAGGGTAGAGGAAAATTTTTCTTCCCCAACAGCACATTATCTCGGGTCTATCAAGAGGAATTAAAAGGTATTAAACTACCAAATGCAACTCTATTTCAAGAAAGGTTGCTCTGATGAGATGGGTCTCACCAAACCCCTTGTGTGACCCCTAGAGTTTTGCCCTCCTGTCACCCCCACCTTACAAAGAGGTCTTTTTAGGGGTGTTGATCTGGATAAATTTTTTCTTTGAATGAGAGAAAAATTAGAAATATTTCATTCATAGTAAGTGCTTTTTTTTGAAAGAGAGAGAGAGAGAGAGGGCAAGAGTGAGCAGGGGGAGAGGCAGAGGAAGAGAGAGAATCTCCAGCAGACTTCCTGCTGAGCACAGAGCCTGATGTGGGGCTCAATCTCGCGACCCTGAGATCACGACCTGAGCCAAAACCGAGAGTCCAACACTTAACTGACTAAACCCACCAGGTACCCCCAAAGTAAGTTCTTAAAGATCTAAAATTCAAAAAAATTTTAAAGGTATTTCTCATCATTAAACATGCTTCCCCCCACCCCTTGCTTATATATGATTTCTTTTTTCTGGCTAAAATGCACAAAAATAACTTTAAAAAAGAGATTAAACCAGCCTGGTGATTCTACAGATGTTCTCTTAGGTATTCACACTTAAATATCCTTCAGACTTTGAGTGGACATTTGGGACTCCCAAAGCCTCCATAGCCAGACCTTGGTACAGCTGCTGAATTTACCACCATCTCTTCCTGACCCCCCCCCCCCACATCTACTATTCAGAGTTAGGAAGTCAACTTGGGGAGATGTACCTGTTCTCTGTCTCTTTCCTGGTAATGGTTGGCCCAAAGTTTCATAAAACCTTTACATCTTTCTCCCCAGAGAAACAATGTCCATCCACGAGAGCCACTATAACACGTGAAGTGGGCAACAGCTATGTCGGGATGGGTCAATGCGCTCCAAAACAGAACAAGAACATATGGGACAGCCAAGAGCTTGCAGTGAGCCCTGCTCCTCCTTCCCTTTCTTCAGGCCCGAGGACACTCCACATTGCAACTGGGTTGTCACACCTGTGCCCACTTAGAAAATGAACTGTAGCTGGTCGACAAACAGCATAGTTTATATTGACTTGAATGCTTCTCGTTCTGTCCATTTGGGGATCTATGACATGCTGAGCACAATTTAAGTACGCACACACATGATCATGTGTATATATGTGTAAATAGATATATATACTCTTTTTTCTCACTGGTTCTCAGAAACCACAACTGCTTCAGTGAATCTGTCCTTTCAGGAATGAGCATGGAAACCACTCAGGCCTACTCCCAAAACAGCTCACTGTCTCCATTAACAAGGTCTTACTGCTCTGCTATCTTGAGTAGCATGACTTCTCTATTCCAGGAGATTCTGGCCCAGGCCAAGTTTTGAAAGTGGGCTGGATCAGAGCTGATCCAGCTCTGATGGTTCATTACTGAAGCCTCTGGGAAGGTCCACCAATTCTTCAGTGGCGAGTAGCAACACTTTATGCCCTGAGATTCTTCCAAATCCCTGCCTCAAACTCCTTGCCGGGCTGTTTCCACCAGTCCAGGATGTTGCAACAGGATCCACACCCAATTCCACTCAAACCATCCCCCACCCCACCCTGAAGGCCCTGCCTTAAGCTAAACTTCCAGTCCTCAGTTGGTCCTTCGGTCCTGCCAGGCCTCTCCTCTCCCAGACATCACTCGCAGGCTCTGCCTTATCACCACGACTGACACATTGGTCTTTGTCTTGGGGTGTTGATGGTTATCTGGGAAGCCTACACCTCACAATAAGGGACAATTTTATGTAGATGCACAGTGATAAAATTTTTTTAAAGATTTTATTTATTTATTTGACAGAGAGAGACACTGCGAGAGAGGGAACACAAACAGGGGGAGTGGGAGAGGGAGAAGCAGCCTTCCCATGGAGCAGGGAGCCCGATGTGAGGCTCGACCCCAGGACCCTGGATCATGACCTGAGCTGAAGGCAGACACTTAACGACTGAGCCACCCAGACGCCCCTCACAGTGATAAATTACTCAGAAAAGTAATAAAGAAAATACAACAGTGGTCATGTTCCCAGTTGTAAAAGTCTTTCAGTCCTGGGTACAAAATGTTGGTTGTAAAACAGTAAATTATTCCACTATAAAGAAAGAAGAAAGCAAAAATCTACTTCCTTCTTTTTTTTTTTTAAAGATTTTATTTATTTATTTGAGAGAGAGAGAGAGAAACAGCATGAGAGGGGAGAAGGTCAGAGGGAGAAGCAGACTCCCCACTGAGCAGGGAGCCCGATGTGGGACTCGATCCCAGGACTCCGGGATCATGACCTGAGCCGAAGGCAGTCGCTTAACCAACTGAGCCACCCAGGCGCCCAAAATCTACTTCCTTCTTTACTGACTTCAAAAAGGACTGTTCACAGTCATCCGCCCCCCCCCCCCCAAACCCGCCGCCCCAGGTATCTCCCTGGCTATGTGCCCTGGGAGGGACTGGAGATCACTGCTCAGTGAGCTAAAGGGCCAAGCGGGCGTGAGAGTGCCCACCAGCCAAAAGGATAAGGTTGAAGCGGTGCCACCCACGCCAGGTGGAGCAGCTCAGACCTCAGGGACCCCTTAGGTCAGAGCATTGGGGTTTGTGCTCCACTTTGCCCCTAAGTACTTGCAGAATCTCACAGGCAAATTGCTTAAATTCTCTGAGAATTAATTCCTTTGTCCATAAAATAGGCATAATAACATCTTTCTGTAGTGCACAGGATTCAATTAGCCAATGAATGAAGAGAGACCTGGCAAACCATGAAGAGCTAGGCAAGTAAAAGTGGTCATCTTTTCCAAGGAAGGGAGAATTCAGACAACTCTCAAACCAGTTTAGGCCTAGGATGGACTGGACAGAGACATCCATACCTGGGGTTGTCCTGTGTGGCTGTGCAGGTTGTGTTGTGCAAATCCAGGGGGTGCTTTTCACATTTGTGGTCATGTGTATGGCAGTTTTTGTTTTTTTTTTAATATTTCATTAATTTATTTGACAGAGAGAGACACAGCGAGAGAGGGAACACAAGCAGGGGGAGTGGGAGAGGGAGAAGCAGGCTTCCCGCGGAGCAGGGAGCCCGATGCGGGGCTCGATCCCAGGACCCTGGGAAGGCCGACACTTAACGACTGAGCCACCCAGGCGCCCCTGTATGGCAGTTTTAATATGGCAGGTTTCCGGCAGATGCCAGAAAATGTCTTATGGAGAAGGTGGTTTATTCCAGTTCATATGAAAGTGTTGCACGAGCCCCTCGTGAGGCTGCCCATCCACGCGCTGTCTTGTAAGACAGGAGAAACTAACCTTAGAGCGGTGCCTTCCTCCACGCGGTCTGTAAAGTTGAATCATGGTTTTGTATCTTAATCATTCTTTGACTTAAATATACGATTAGAGGCCAGAAGTAAAGGCATTAATCACTTTAAAAATGGGTCAAGCCAGGGGCGCCTGGGTGGCTCAGTTGGTTAAGCGACTGCCTTCGGCTCAGGTCATGATCCTGGAGTCCTGGGATCGAGTCCCGCATCGGGGTCCCTGCTCGGCAGGGAGTCTGCTTCTCCCTCTGACCCTCTTCCCTCTTGGGCTCTCTCTCTCTCTCTCTCTCTCTCTCTCTCAAATAAATAAATAAAGTCTTTTTAAAAAAATGGGTCAAGCCACTTTCTTTATAACAAAGCTCTTAGTTGGTGGGCCAAACCCGGTGTGACATGTCTTACTAGAAACAGAATGCTAAAACCATTTGCACTAACAGTTTAAAATTGAGAAACTTCACACAGAAATCCAGCTTCGCTTTACAACTTGGAAGATCTGGCTGCCAGCTTGCACGGGTCATAGGGAGCAGGGATGGCCTCCGAGTGGCTGGCCCTGGCATGGGACAGGCTTGGAACCACCATGGGCTATTCCAGAAAGTGCTGGGTCTGGGTGACCCCTGATGCCTCACAGCCTGTCCCAGAGTCCGTGTCTCCCTGGAGGGCAGAGGTCAGAAGCTACTGCTAAGTAGGAAACACCCTGCCTTCTCTGTGCTCCCTCCTCACCTCTTAAATTCCTCAGCTTAGAGGCAAGGAGGAAAATAGCAGGAGGCCCCACTCGCACACTTCTGCTTCTGCTCTGCGGGGTGGCCACACACATTTCCTGGGCAACTGCAGTAAGTGTGTGTGGCCCTGCGCTGGGGACACAGAGGGAGCCCACAGTGAGTCATCGTGCAGCTTTCGTCCCATCAGAGAAGGAAGAAACTCATAATAAATACATAGAATCAGACGGTGCTAAGGGCTAGAAAGAAAACTAAAACCAGGGCAAGGGGGCAGAGTGATGATAGGAGTGGGCTCCTGCTCACACCGGAGGCAGGGGGGGCCCTCGGGAGGGCAAGAGGGGTAACAGGTGCATCTGCCGCGAGAAAAGCGTTCCAGGCAAGGGTCCCTGCAGGAGGGGGCACGGGGCCCAGAGGAGAAGCCCAAGAGACAAGAACCGTAAGATATAAGAGACCGGGAGTGGGGGGCAGATGATGCAAGTCCTCAGAGCAAGAAAGGGAATTTGGGGTTGTATTCTGAGTTGGGTGGTGGCGGAGAAATCACACGACCTGGCTTGTGTTTGGAAGGAGCACTATGCTCTCCGCTGTGATGAGTGAGTTGTTGGGGAGCCATGCAGGTGAGGAGGGTCCTTGGAGAAGGTGCGTCCAGCGGTGCCCAGAGGGTCATGGTGCCTGGGGTCGGGTTTGGAGTGGATAGGATTCACAGTAGCCAAATGAATGTGGGCCTTGCCGTGAGAAGTCCGAGAGGGCCCCAGCGGCTTTGGTCTGAACAACACAGAGCAGCGGGGGTGCGGTTGACCGGGATGGGGACAGCAGAAGCGGATTTGGGGGATGAAACCAAGAACATGGCCCGTGGGCATGTTGATTTTGAGATGCTGCTAAAGGCTGAATTGTCTCTCCTCTCCCTCTCTCACTCATATGCGGAAGTTTAACCCCGGGGCCCCAGAGTGGCTGCACTTGGAGATAGGACCTTTAAAGGGGTGGTTCAGTTAAAAGGAGGCCCTTAGGGTGGCTCTAATCCTGTTTGACTCAAGTCCTTATAGGAAGAGGAATTTCTGGATGTACGGAGGGGTGACCATTTGAGGACATGGGGAGAAGACCGCCACCCAAAAGCCAAGCAGAGAGGCCTCAGGAGAAACCAACCCTGCGGATACCTTGATCTTGGACTTTTGGCCTCCAGAACTGTGAGAGGGGAAATCCCTTGAGCTGCCCGGTCTGCGGTATTTAGTTACGACGGCCCCGGGAAACTAACACAGAGGCCATTAGCCCTCTCAGTGGAGATGGTCAGCACGCCGTCGGAGTCGAGGGAGTGGACACAGAGTAGGGGTCAGCAGAGAGGTGCTACTAGGGGCACCTGCGTGAGGGTGAGGGGGACCCACGGAAGGAGAATGAGAAGGGCAGCCCGTCATCAGGTAGGATGGGGGCTGGCCCAGGGAGGGGAGCGCCTGGGAGGCTGAGTGACAAAAGGGTCTAAGGCGAAGGAAGCAGCCGACTGTGGCGTGCGGGAGGACCAGACTCGATCCAGGGGGCATGGCAGAGGCAATTCTAGGGGACCCGCGGTGACAAAAGCCTGGTTGGCTGGGGAGTCAGGAGAGAGCGAGAGGAGGTGACACCTCATGCCCTTCTGAGGCACAGTCTTAAGGCCCCTCCAACAATAGAGGAATTCCTTCTACACTGTTTATAGAAGGAACAGCCAGCGTAGAGAATGGGCATTCCTACTGGCTCTCCCAGACCCCGTGCAGCCCTGTCTATGCCGGCGGGCGGATGGCCGTGCGGAATCGGGTCCTTCTGGAAAGGGCCATCTTCCGCTACGGTGAGCTACTCTGCTTCTCCCTCCATATGACTCAGAGCACTGCCCCCTGCCTTGACCTTGGTTTCCAGGAAGCTCAGAAGCAAATTGATGGTGTCCACCTCTATAGTCCGTTGCTTTGTTTTGCTTCCTCTTCATGCTTCTGTTTGTTTATTTCAGTCACCTTATTGTTCAGGTCTTTTTCTTTTTTTTAAGATTTTAATTATTTATTTGACAGAGAGATAGAGCACGCGAGCAGGCAGAGGGAGAAGCAGACTCCCCACCGAGCAGGGAGCCCGATGTGGGACTCGACCCCAGGACCCTGGGATCATGACCTGAGCCGAAGGCAGACGCTTAACCACTGAGCCACCCAGGCGCCCCTGGATTTACTTTTAAAGTATGTTTTTTCATCACATCGATGAAGGTGACACTTAATTCTCGAATTTTCAAACCAAACGAATCTCCTCATTTCGATATAAAAAAAAAATTTACAATTCGATACCTCGCAGCGGCTTAGAAAGAAAGGCACAAACCGAGGACCTAGCTGGAGATAAGGGGTCGCTGCCGCTAGGTAGCACGTTGGGCCTCGACGTTTTGCTAAGAATGAGGAGAAACTGTCACCAGCACCGCCTGCAAAGCGCTGTCTCCATGGGCCCTGCAGTGTCAGGAGGAGGACCTGCCCTGGCAAAGGGAACTTCCTCTCCCTCGAAGCAAACTCCCTTCCTCCTTTCATTCTACAGCCTTTTAAAAGGGTGCTTCTAGAACATTGTCCTAAGGATTTAGGCTTTTGGACTCTAAGAACCGGAAAGACCTGCTTCTGGTCACTTCCCTCAGTCTACCTTGGGCTCAGAGAAACAAAGTCCAGAGCCAGTTTGGTCTGGACCGGGAGGAAAGAGGGAGAGTAAGAAAACATATGAATTAATGCCTAAAACTATCCAGCCACACACCGAACCATAGATAATACCACCGCACAGGACGAGGTGGCTTCACAGTCTCCTTTGTCATCGGAGATTAGAAAAACAATAGGATTGTTTAAAAGCCCTTTTTGTCCTGCACGGAGGGACAGGGAGGTGACCCAAGAAACTGAAAATAATGGGACAATTGTGGGGCGCCTGGGTGGCTCAGTCCTTAAGCGTCTGCCTTCGGCTCAGATCATGATCCCAGGGTCCTGGGATTGAGCCCCGCATCGGGCTCCCTGCTCAGCGGGAAGCCTGCTTCTCCCTCTCCCACTCCCCCTGCTTGTGTTCCCTCTCTCGCTGTGTCTCTCTCTGTCAAATAAATAAATAAAATATTTAAAAAAAAGAAAATAATGGGACAGTTGTTTTCTTTTTTTTTTTTTAAGGCTTTATTTATTTATTTGATCGAGAGAGAGAGCATGAGCAGGGCGAGGGGCAGAGGGAGAAGCAGGCTTCCCGCTGAGCAGGGAGCCCGATGCGAGAGGCTCGATCCCAGGACCCTGGGATCATGACCTGAGCTGAAGGCAGATGCTTAAGGACTGAGCCACCCGGGCGCCCCGAACAGATGCTTTCTGACAGTAAAACTGTGCAAGTCCGTTCACAGTGGACGAGAGCATAGGTGGCCAATGCCACATGCTGGAGATAAAATAGCCGGGCACCAGCAAGACCTTACCTGCATTCGGTCGAACGTGTGGATACAGCTGAAACAAGCAAACAAACAAAACAGGAGCAGGCTGCTCACACATGGAAGATGGGAAAAGTGCCATCGTGGAGGTCATCGGCATGTATGTGTGAGTGTGATGTCTCCAGTCATTCTCCAATGTCATGTACGGAAGTATCACCTCAAGAGCTCGATATAAAAAAATGCAAATGCGTGAGCCCTGCCTCCGAGAGCCTTCTTCAGTGGTTTCGGGGGTGAGGCTGAGGCTGGTGGTCTGGAGCGCTGTCTGTACACCCCCTCCAAGCCGCCCCGGGGCCTGCGGGATGGGAGGCTGCCCCAAGCAGGGTTTTAGGTCTTGTCATCAGATGAGTGGGGTTTCGTCTGGAAGGTGAGGGCCAGCTCTGCACTGTGACTTCCCTGGGGAGCTATCCTCCTCTCCTCCTTGGTGACCACCTGGACCGAAAGGCTCCCAGAGGCTGCTGTCTTGCTGGCTTTCTTTTGTTAATTTAAATTTTTTTTATTTTTTTTATTTTTATTTTTATTTATTTATTTTTTTTTAAAGATTTTATTCATTTATTTGAGAGAGAGAGAGAATGAAAGATAGAGAGCACAAGAGGGAAGAGGGTCAGAGGGAGAAGCAGACTCCCTGCCGAGCAGGGAGCCCGATGCGGGACTCGATCCCGGGACTCCAGGATCATGACCTGAGCCGAAGGCAGTCGCTTAACCAACTGAGCCACCCAGGCGCCCTTAAATTTTTTTTTAAATCACTAGGAAAGAAAATGCCATATCTAAGGTGACCCATTTGCAGCTTGGCTTTCACACCGGCGTTGTGACGATTAAGATTAAATCCCAAGTCACGAAGCAGTATTTTGACAAACCTCCCCACCTTGTCCCCAGCGTGCTGCCCCTGGGGTGTCCTCAGCACGGAGATGAAGAGAGGACTGGATTTAGATTCTGTTCCATGGGTGAGTAGCCAAAGGGACCACATCCGCTACTGATACTCAGTATTTTTGATAATCTTGTATTTTACAAGTCATACCGAGAGCCAGCGGGCTCTCCTGTCAAATGACACATGTGAGCATTTGGAAGCACTGAGTGGGGAACCTGCCCGAGAAGCCTCACCTGCGCCAGGTGCCTGGACGACATATGGGGGGGCGTTGTGGCTGACTGAAGGGGACTGAGGGGGGCTGCTGGGCGTGGCGGGGGTGCTAGGCAGAGGAGAGCGTTTGGAGGAGGCTTGGGAGCAGAATCCATCGTGGTGCCTCCCAGGGGAGGCGGCGGTTGGGGGTGGGGCTGGCTGGACAGTATAAGATAGAAAGGGAAGCAGGGAGAGAAGCAAACTGAGCAAAGTGAATGACCAGGATGATTTCTGGTCTTTAAAAAAGCAGTTCTTAAAATAAATAAATAAATAAATAAAAATAAAAATAAAAAAATAAAAAAAAATTAAAAAGCAGTTCTTTACCTGAAAGACACTTTGCTGGAACTAAAAGCCACATGCCATGGCCCTTGGGCCGCCTTCTGATCCCAATAATTAACTCTTGCTTGGGATGCGTAGGTGCTCCCTGGAGAGGGGCTGGCCGACCAGTGTGTTCAGGTCAAGCTGGTTAAAGTCAGACAACTGGTTTTATTTTAATTTTTTAAAACTTTTTAAAATTTATTTATTCATGAGAGACAGAGAGAGAGAGAGAGAGAGAGAGAGGGAGAGGCGGAGGGAGAAGCAGGCCTCCTGCTGAGCAGGGAGTCCGATGCGGGACTCAATCCCAGGACCCCAGGATCATGACCTGAGCCGAAGGCAGACGCTTAACCATCTGAGCCACCCAGGCGCCCTTATTTTAATCTTTTTTAAAAAAATTTTATTTATTTATTTGACACAGAGAGAGAGCACAAGCAGGGGGGAGCTGCAGAGGAAGAGAGAAACGCAGGCTCTCCGCCAAGCAGGGAGCCTGATGCAGGACTCGATCCCAGGACCCCGGGATCATGACCTGAGCTGAAGGCAGAGGCTTCATCGACTGAGCCACCGAGGCGCCCCAGACAACTGGTTTTAAGCCCTGGCACTGTCATTCGTGAAATGTGGTCATGAAAAGTGGCTGAAATTCTCCAAGCCGGCCACAGTGGGTTGCGAGGACAATCAAGGGACACAGGTGTAGAAGGCAAGAACACGCGCTTGCCAGGCTCTGCTGTACCCAGCCCCTCGTCGTTACCACACTTGGATGGCGTCTGACAAATGTCAGAATTCCTGCACAGGTGTTCTCCAGGCCCCGGCCACCAAGAAGATAGAGAGGGAAAAGAAGAGTCTTCGTATCTTTATAGAGTAACAGCGATGGTAGCTTGACACAGAGCTACAGGGGGGAGCGAGTGGGACCACCCACCCAAGGATTAAAAACACCGAGGTCCTGGTCTTGAGAAAGGAGCCTGTGGCCCAGTTCTCAGAACCTGGGCATTCCTGTCTGGTTGTTTATGAACTTTAAGCTCATAATCTCACCACGGCATTGGTGCTAGGGACATGAGGCGAAGTTTGACTCCTACCCAAGGATAGCTTGACTTCTACGTGTGAAATGTCTTCCCTCCTCCTGAAATTTAATGAAGAGGTGGTAAAAGGAGAACCACGTGCATTCTTATTTTTACAAACCCTAGACTAACGTAATTTCCTGTGGGAAGGTAGTAACTAGGCACCTTTTTGTCAGGGAGGAGTTTGGGAGGATAAAGGAATTTCTGGGGGCCATGTTGGTTCTTGTTCAGCGGCAGCCAACAAAAGGCACCCAAAGAGCATCGGGAGGAGTACTTGAGAAGGGAGAGTTTATGGTCAATATTTTTGGAACATATCATCCATGATACCAATTATATTAAATGGTACAATAAATATACAAATTAAAAATTTTGTTATTTGTGATGGAAATGTAATCACATAGATGCTATGGACTAAATGTTTCTGGCCCCCTCTCAAATTTGCATGGTGAAATCCTCACCCCCAGTGCGGTAGGAGGTGGGCCTCTGGGAGGTGAGTAGGTCATGAGGCTGACGCCCCCACGAGTGGGGTCAGTGCCCTCACGGACGAGGCCCCCCGCAGTGCTCCCTGGCCTCTGGCCCCATGTGAGGACACAGGGAGAAGGCGGCCAGCTATGCACCGGGAAGAGGGACCTCACAGGGGGCAGGCACCTTGATCTTAGTCTTCCGAGCCTCCAGAACTGTGAGAAAAGTTTGTTTTTGAGCACTCAGGCTATGTTGTAGTTGCCTGAATGGACTAAGGCAAGAAGTTTCATTTTGGGGATTTTTTTTTTTTTTTAGTTTTAAGAGGGTTTACCTTGTGCTCAGGACTTTGACGGTGCTTCCTGAATGTGACTTCCTTAGATTCTGGGCAGATACTAGGAGTCAGGGGCTATTAGCCTGCTCTACAGATGAGGCGCAGAGTTCGAGCGTGTCCTTCTGAGCTGCACAGTGGTCAGGGGCTGGGCCAGGATTCGGGAGAGGGGACTGAGTGAAGTTTATGTCTCCTGCATGTCCTCCAGCTGAGTAGTTGGGCTGGGCACCGTGTGGTACTGATGTAGGAAAGAAGTTAGGGTTCCAAGCAAGAAAAATTCTTGAGATGTTTTTGGTGCAAAAAGGTGGTTTTATGAAAGCCCGGGTACAGGACCTGTGGGCAGGAAGAGCTGCACCGGGGTCATGAGCAGTGGCCCATTATATACTTTCAAGTTGGGAGGGGGTTAGGGAGAGCGTTAAGTCTCTAAGGAATTTTGGAAGCAAGGTTTCCAGGACCTTAAGGCGGCTAGCTGTTGTTAGGAAAAGGTCATTTATTACTGTAATTAGTCATGAGACCCTTCAGATGTATATCGGTGGGTCATGTGCTTGGGGGATGATTGTCAACATGTATCTTGGGCGGGTGGAGATAGAGGAAGTTTCCAAAGGAATTTTTATACGTTAAAGTAGACCTACAGGATCCTGGGCGGGGGTGGGGGGGGGTGGGGGAGTCAGGCTAGGATTGCCTTTTGCCCTGAGCAAAGTATTGACAGGGAGGCAGCTGAGTCCCTAGAGGAATGTCACTCTGCCTGTTTCAAGGACTTGTCAGTGGGCTGCAGGGAGTAAGGAAATGTAATAATTTTCCTTCTGCCTTTGTTTCCCACATCAGTACCGCCATCAAGGTGGGCGAGATGTGGGGGTGGGCACCAGGCTGGGCCAGCCCCCCTGCCCTCAGGGTGGGTGACAGCAGAGTCAGGCCCAGGCCTCAGCCACGGAGACTGTGTCGCCCCCTCCCCCAGCTCCCCGATGGTCTCTCTCGGGAGGTTGGGTCTCTCACATTTCCAAGCTTACGTCTAGGCCACAAGGGGAGGGCTGGGCAGGTTGTTAGAAGAGGCGCAGGATCACCGGTCCTATCTGGGAGTTGTGTGGCGGCTGGGAGACAGGACGAAGAGCCAGCGGAGCAGGTAGAAATGGGAATCAGTGAGGAGAAGAGACTGCCGGAGCCCTGACCTTTCCTCGGCCAGGGCGTGCAGCCAGGGAGGGTGCCTGGGGTGAGGGGCCCAGAGCCCCCCAGGACCGGTTCTGCTAGTGGGAATCTGGGTGGTGTGTGTTTACTTGCCGAGTGATTCAGCTTCTTTTCTTACCTTCTTTTCTCAGTGCTGGCTTGGAGAAACTTCTCCTCTTCCCACTGAGCAGCCTGCAATCACCCTGGGCCTGGCCTGGTTTTTCTGGTTGGACCAGAAAACGCCTGCTGAGGTACATTAACCCCTGGGGCTTGCGAGCATCCTCCTCTGGGCCTGGAGGAGAGGGTATTTCCTTGCACAGGTCTTGGCTGTCCTTGGAAATTTCAGACCATGACCCTCACTGGCTATGTCCATATTCACTGGATATGCATCCAGGCGAGGACTGAGTGGCCGGGGTTCGGGTTCCAGGACCCAAGAATTGAGCCTCCATTGCCAATGACAAGCCCTCACTTCGGCCGGTCATGGCCTCAGCGGTCCCAGGACATGATGGGTCTGAAGGCGATTTAAAAGAAGAAAAGCGCTAAACCAGCGCACAGAACCGAACCTAAACTCCCAACCCCGACCAGCAGGACCCAGTCACTGGGGGCTGGTGGGACTGCATTTTCTTCGGTCTTGGCGTATTCAAACTCTTGCCGGAAGTGACCGATCGGAAACAAACAGCCTGTTTACACAGGGCCTGAGCATCTCCTGGTGCTGGAGAGGGTGGTGCATATTTGCAAGAGGCCCTCCTCGGGGCCGGGCCGAATCGTGCGGGGGCTGAAGCTTATCCAAAGGAAGAGGACCGTCTTTAAGAAGTAAGAGACAAAATTGTATGTACAAGAGCAGATCCGAAGCAGGTATCTCAAAGGAGACAAGAAACCACAGTAAATGATGAATGCTAAAAAGCCAACAGTACCACAATATCATAAATCCAGGAAAACGACCTGAGAGTTTTTGTTAATTCTGTAATAACATTTTAACTCCATTTCGCGGTGCGTGTGCTTTGCTTCCTTCTTATGACTGCAATTTAAACACAGCATTTCTGTGGAGGGAATGGAGGGGCCCTTCTGCCATTCCTCACGCTGGTAGCGCCTGGCTCCGTCCATCTAGAACCCACGGACGTAGGGTGCTGGGCACCATCGGCGCACCGGGCCAGCACTGTGGGTGGTAGGAGCACCCTTGGAAGCCATTCCCACCCCTTCCAGTTACCAACAAATTACCTACACATGGCAGCAGACAATGTAGAAATTACTCATCCCAGCTGAACCGTACCCCTTACCCAACCTCCCCTCAGCACCCGTCCAAATATGCCCCAGGCGGCTGTAGCATCGCCAAGAGAACTGGAATAAACGGAAACTGTGAGAAGAAAGAGGCTGTGCTCCCCTCGATTGCAGTTGAAATATTTCACTTTTGCCAGGTTCGCAAAAAGCTGTGACCACATGAGCGCCCTCCCTGGGCTCCCGGGGAAACCCTGCTCTGCGCTCCACTGTGAGCCTCTGGAGCAAAGCCCGGCCTCTCTGCAGGGCCCTGAAGGGCTGAACTTGTTGCCAAAGGACAGCGTGGGCCTGCTGGGAAGGCCTCCACCTGCCCCGCCTCCCCCAGCCCTTCTGGTGCCTGCTTCTGCAGGTGACAGGAGACGCGACTGAGCCCAGACCCCATCCTCCCGGCACCATCTGCGATTACAAGCCTCTGTGCCTTGATTTCTCGGCAGCCTCGTTTGGTTCGTTTAGAAGAAAGGCACCCGTGGCTCATTGCCTTTCCCTAACGAGGAGCGGGAAGGAGCAGCGCCCTCAGGCGTTTGGGCCTGACCGGTCGGAGGGAGGAGGGAGGGCCTTGTGGTCGACCCCCAATGAGGAGGAGAGCGTGGGCGGGGAGGGACGCATTCAGGCTTGGACAAGTTCTATCTGCGAGCCCACAGGGAGAGGGCAGAGAGGGAGGGAGCAGAAGCCTTGAGTCTGGGGTTACTGTGGGGAGAGGCCTGGGGGGAGCTGGAAATGTGGGCATCATTGGTGTTCAGAAGTGGAGATGGCAAATGTAAAGCCTGAGGTTGGACGGGGTCCTGAGCGTCAAGCCGGTGGCGGCAGCTCAGATGGAGCCCTGGGGGCAGCAGAGGAGGCAGAGTGGGGCAGGGGGGAAATGGGAGAAGGTGGGGTCCTGAGCTGAATTGTTCACCACCCCCCCAAGTTCATAGGTTGAAGCCTTGGCCCCTGGGACCTCAGCAGGTGACTGTGCTTGGAGAGCGGGCCTTGAAGGACGCGATCAGGTACAGCACGAGCATGAGGGTGGCCCTAGTCCAAGCCGACTGGTGTCAGAGGAAGAGGAAATGCAGACACACAGAGACGCCAGGGGTGCGTGTACAGAAGATGGCCACGTGAGGACACAGGAGGCGGTGGCTGTCTGCATGCCATGGAGAGAGACCACGGAGAGAGGCCACGGGAGACACCAGTCCTGTCCGCACCTGGGTCTCAGACTTCCAGCCTTCAGACTGTAAGAGAAGAGGTTCCTGTTGTTTGAGCCTCCCAGGCTGTAGGACTGTGCCGGAGGCCCCAGCGGGACTCCCCTGGGGTGAGGGGTGTGGAAACCCAAGAGAAATTGTGCCCCATGGAGGGGGTGATCAGTCACGAAGCTGTTGGGGGTCAAGTCAGGTGAGGACTGGCCATGACCTTCCCAGTTTGCATTTTGAATTTTTGTCTGATAATAAATGGGCGGATAAATATTTGGAAATAGTTCAAATGTTGCAGAAATATATATATATATATGTATATATATAGAAGAGACAAGAAGGTTCTACAGTATCTGGTATCTTGAAACGTTTTCATTGTCTTGAACACACAGTAATAACAAGAGGTTATTAAGTTATTAAGTTAAGAAGGGGCTCCCGGGTGACTCAGTCAGTTGAGCGTCCGACTCTTGATTTTGGCTCAGGTCGTGATCTCAGGGTCGTGAGATCAAGCCCCAGGTCAGGCTCTGTGCTCAGCATGGAGTCTGCTCAAGAATCTCTCCCTCCCTCTCCCTCTGCCCCTCCCCTGCTCGTTCTCTCTCTCTCAGTACATAAATAAATAAAATCTTTTTTTTTTTTAAAGATTTTATTTATTTATTTGACAGAGAGAGACACAGTGAGAGAAGGAACACAAGCAGGGGGAGTGGCAGAGGGAGAAGCAGGCTTCCCGCCGAGCAAGGAGCCCGATGCGGGGCTCGATCCCAGGACCCTGGGATCATGACCTGAGCCGAAGGCAGACGCTTAACGACTGAGGCACCCAGGCGCCCCAAATAAATAAAATCTTTTTTTTTTAAAGATTTTATTTATTTATTTGAGAGAGAGAATGAGATAGAGAGAGAGCATGAGAGGGGAGAGGGTCAGAGGGAGAAGCCGACTCCCTGCCGAGCAAGGAGCCCGATGCGAGACTCGATCCCAGGACTCCAGGATCATGACCTGAGCCGAAGGCAGTCGCTTAACCAACTGAGCCACCCAGGCGCCCCCAAATAAAATCTTAAAGAAAAAAAAAAAGAAGCATGTAAAGAGAAGACAGACGTAGGCTGAAAACCAGACTGCTCAGCACCACAGCCCGACCAGAGAGGGCCTGGGGTGGGCTTCCGGTGCGGGGGTGGGGCACGGACACCCAGGACCATTTGGAGAGATGAGGAACCAGGATCAGACTCTGGGGCTTGAAGCACGGGCTGGAACAGATCTGTACAGACCTCTCTCCTGAGGTGTTCTTACAAACCTGGGAGGCCTGGGGACGAGGGAGCTATCGCAGGAAATGGAGGAAACCCAGCTGCTGGGCAGCCCCACCCTAGCCGGGGGACTGACACAGGCTGCAGGTGCCACAGTGAAGGGAGGGCACAGGGTGTCGGGGAACAAGAACTCTTGCCTTTTAATGTCATTGTAGCTGGACTAAATCACGTGGCCACGAGGCAGTTTAACAGGAGAAAATCTAATTTAACAGCATGCGTATGGGATCCACACAAACATGGATGTTCCGGACGGTCAGGCGACAGGAGGCACACATGTCATCCTGAACGGAGGAGGAAGGGCCGGGGGTCTGAGACGTTGGAGGGACGCACTTCACGGGGCGACAAGAAGAGCAAGAAGGGCAGCTGTTTGCTGATTAGATGGTTGCCCCACCATATAGATAAAATGTATCCCTGCTGAGAATCCTTATTCTGGAAAGAGCCCCAATTCAGATTCTTGTATGGAGTTAAGGGAGGGGCAAAGTTTCTCCGGAGCCCGCAGGGTCTCAGTTGCCGTCAGCTCAAGATAATCCTCCTGCCAAGCGGCCCCTTCACCCCCGACCAAAAGAAATACCGAATAGTTCTATCGATTACTTGTTGCTGTTAGGTCCAAACAACTCAGGAACAGCAGGTTGTGTGGTGTCCATCAGGTGTCTCTGTGTACCCCTGAGAAATCTTAAATAAGCCACAAATGCCCCTGCAAGTTTGCAGAGGGTCCCCGGGGTGCCCTGACGCACAGTTTGGGAACCATCGCCTGACGCTTCTGGGTAATGCCTTTTCTTCTGCGTGTCACTCAGGGGCTTACCTGTGATGTAGGTAACCTCGTCACAACTTGAGGGAGCACTGTCTCCGTGGACCCAGCAGCAAAGGATGACGGGATGAGGTCACTCTGTCGGGTCCCTCTCGAGTCCCGGCTGCTCTAGGACCGGGTGGACGGTGGACAGAGGCTCCGGGAGAGTCCGGTCGCTGAAGGGAAGGCAGGGTCAGGGTTCGTTGTAACTTTGAAGTCCATCTAGGTGGGGGCTTGATTTGGAATTGGCTGGTCACAGGACTGGTGGAATCAGCCAGGAAGGGATTTTGAGAGGGTATTGAGAGATTATTTGGGCTGTCTGTGAATACTGTAGATTGAAAGTTGATGGGCCATTCAGGAATTTTCTATACTGAAAGCTCAAGCAATTTGCCTGGAAGCAGATGCCAGGGGTGGTAAAGTCACGCTAGTGAACATAGTGGGACGGTATCCCTCCCTTAGACCAAGGTGTGTGTGTGTGTGTGTGTGTGTGTGTGTGTGGTTTCTGTTCTCAAATCAGTTCATCTTATTAATAGATGCATCTCTGATAAACAGTCAAGCTAGAGGCTACAACCATGTCAAAGTTTGTACTCCGTACCTACATCATCACCGTCCCCAGCTGTGCATTGATCAGGGTGACAAGTACAATTCAAGGGCCATTTTCCCATACTCAGTGCCCTATGTCCCAGATAACTTAAAAATTTCATTTTCTACTAGGAGAGCATGTCTGGTGAACTCAGCCATAAATATATATTATCAAATCAAAAACTTTGAACAAAGTCTCAAGGGAGGAAAGGGACACTGACCAAGGGAGGGGACCGTGGTCACTGTAAGATCACGCTGACTGAAGATTTTTTTTAATTCTTTTTTAAAGATTTTATTTATTTATTTGAGAGAGAGAGAATGAGAGACAGAGAGCACGAGAGGGAAGAGGGTCAGAGGGAGAAGCAGACTCCCTGATGAGCGGGGAGCCCGATGCGGGACTCTATCCCGGGACTCCGGGCTCATGACCCGAGCCGAAGGCAGTCGCCCAACCGACTGAGTCGCCCGGGCGCCCCTGACTGAAGATTTGACCGAATCTCAAGAGCCAGGCAAGTGGGGGAGGGTTGTTCCTAGAGAAGAGTAGACAAATCTTGAAGGAACAGGGTATGGGGAAGTGAGATGGAGGAGAGACAGCAAGATCCCACAGCGAGCTGGAGACACCTGCTACTCTTAGGAGGGGTTGCTGCCGACTCAGGCCAAAGTTCGGTGGCCTGGAAGGGAAGGACCTTAACTCTGTTAACAAACATTTTGTTTCAATGGATCAGTGGGGATGAGAAGTTGAGCTAATTATTTATAAGGCAAAGAATGGGAATTTGGGGGTCTGTGCCTGAGCTTGTCCCAGGTAAACAAGGGGCCATCTGTGAGTCCTACCAAGTCACGTGAGGAAGGGCATTCCTTGGAGTCAACCATTTACTGGGACACAAAAGGGAAAGGGGATTTCTTAACCCTCCGGCAAAATTCAACACTGTCAGTATTTAATATACTACACCGGGATGGCATCGGTAGGGGTGGGAGGGTGGAGATGCAAGCTCGGAGAGAAAAGGGTCTTGACCATCCAAGAAGAGCTGGTACTTGGTGTCAAATCCCTGAGTTATTTAGATTCAATTGGATACATTTTATTTTTTCAAAAAGATTTTATTTATTTATTTATTTATTTATTTATTTGAGAGAGAGTGAGAGAGAAGAGCAGGAACGTGGCGGGGAGCAGAGGCAGAGGGAGAACCAGACTCCCCACTGAGCAGGGAGCCCAACACAGGGCTCTGTCCCAGGACCCCGGGATCATGACCTGAGCCGAAGGCAGACGCTTAACCCACAGAGCCACCCAGGTGCCCTCAATTGGATACACTTTAAAGATGATGAAAGTTTTCTGAAAAATGTCAATATTCACAATGGGCTGGATTCCATACTTCACTGCTTAAACGTATGCTGGTGTTTACCTATTATCTTAGAAAAGACAAGGGACACATGATCTTGCAAAAATACTTTAGAAGTTATACAAGAGAAAATTTGAGGACAGCCGCCCCCCAGTGGGGTCCCAAGGAGAGGAGCCAGAGGGCAGGAAGGGCCTTACTGAGGAGCCAAGGTATGCGGAAAGAAGTAGACTTTTTTTTTGGTTCTTATCTGAAAAAAAGGCATAATTATGTTGACTTTTGTTTTTGTGCAAAACAGTGGGCTATTTACTTGTGGCCTATAAAATGAATTAGTGAAGATTACTGATGTTTTATAGGCACTGGATACAATTAACTTATTGCTCCTTTGCTGAAAATGCAAAAGCAGTAAGCAGTGCTGATGCCCGGAGTGCCTCCGACTTTGCTTAAATTCACACAGTTGCTTCATGTCCCTGAAGACAAGGGACACGGGCCATCAAAGGCATTTTCTTGGCCTTTTGGCTAAGATCAAGTGCAGAAAGCCCATAAAGGACTTAATGACAGATTAAATAGTCGAATCTTTACTTAAAATATAGCACTTATTAATTTCCTTACACACAATAAAAAAATCAGATATCGGGGCGCCTGGGTGGCTCAGTTGTTGAGCGTCTGCCTTTGGCTCAGGTCCTGATCCCAGGGTCCTGGGATCGAGCCCTGCATCGGGCTCCCTGCTCAGCGGGAAGCCTGCTTCTCTCTCTTCCACTCCCCCTACTTGTGTTCCCTCTCTCGCTGTGTCTCTCTCTGTCAAATAAATAAATGAAATCTTTAAAAAAATCAGATATCATACAAATAAATTCCAATTACGATAAGGCTGGTTTTCCGTGCCCCGTTTGAACGAGTGGTGCCGTCAGGTTCTACGCATGTGCAGGCGTGCTGCAGGCTGAGCCGCCGGGCAGCAATCCAGCTCTCCATCATAGGTCTTCAGTTCTAATTCCTTTGAGCTAAAGATAGCTGACGGGAGCAGGGTGTTGTCACGAGAAACTTTATCTCAAACTGTACTACTTACATAACAACTTTGTTTCTTTGTCATTCCTTCTGTAGGTGAGTTGGTGTAACATGGACACCCTATGGCTTTTAATGTGGTCTTTAAAAAAAATCTGACTTTTAACACCCTAGTCCTCTGAGTGTGAGGTCATACCTTCTGGAATCATTCAATCCGCATTAAATATCTTTTCTTCTTTATCTCCTGTTAGTGATTCAACCAGGTGGCTATGCAAAGCATCCCAAATGAGCATGGACTGAGTTCATTTCAGGCCAGTATGTTTCCAGGAAAAAAAGTTTGGCTTTTGTAAAAAAGCAGCTAATGTTATACTTCACAATACAAACATTGTTTGAAAAGCAAGTAGGAGTGTCTTATAATATGAGAAACTTTATATGAACTTTAATAGAAGGCAACCTAATCTTTTCTGGGGGATGATTTTTTTTGGGAGGAAACCACTTTACTGAGGGATATAAGCAGTGACTGTGATTGCTGAAGATTTTGATGTCATGGTATCATCAGTGGCTTTTAGTTGTCACTATTATGGTTCTTGCTTATCAATTGCTGTTAGGTTAGTTTTATTAATTTAACTAGTTTTGGGTTGTTTGGTTACAGGAATGCCTTAATTGGATTTTTGGTCTAGAACTTTCTAATAACTAAGCCCTGTACCCTTGGTGTTCACGTGTGTTACCCATCCCCTTCCAGGCAGGTGTGGATGGAGGCTCATGCGCGGGGAACTTGCTGGGGCTATGACAATGTGCTGCCTGTGAATCCACACAGATTAAAGTGTTTGCAAAATTCTCTCAGGGAAAGCATACTAAAATTATTGGATCATTTAGAGTTTTGTAGAGCATTGTTTATAATATCAAGTAGTATATATAGGCTGGTAGTCTTTTCTTTTTTATATTTTTTAACATTTTTTTAAAGATTTTTTTTTATTTATTCATTTGAGACACAGAGATACAGAGAGAGAGAGAGAAAGAGAGAGAGAGAGAGAGCATGAGCAGGGAGAGAGGCAGAGGGAGAAGCAGGCTCCCTGCTGAGCCAGGAGCCCGATGTGGGGCTCGATCCCAGGACGCTGGGATCATGACCTGAGCTGAAGGCAGACGCTTAACCATCTGAGCCACCCAGGTGCCCCAGCTGGTAGTCTTTTCTAATGGGGGTGTAACTAAATGATTAATATACATTTCTAGGGCAAGTTGAGTATCTACTTCTGTTCATCTCTGTTGCAGTCACCAAAGTCCTTCTTTTTTTATAGAAAAAACAATTTTATTCTCTAGGTCAAGATTCACCCAGAGAGAGTGGGCTGGCTTCAGATTTTCCTGCTGACAGGAGAAGGGGAGGAAGAAAGAAGGAAAGGGGGTGAAGAATCATTACAAGTTTCATACACTGGATATATATAATCACCTTTTATAGGTATATGTGGTGATCTGATGTAGTTCATGGAAATTCTCATATCTCTTCTCATGAAGAAATTTACATAAATGATGGATCTTGAAATAAAACTGTCTCCAGGTCTGGTTTCACAAAAAGAGAGAGAGGGTGTGGTACCTGACACTTGACACTCAGTTGGCATTGGACCCATCATGAGCAACCCCTCGAGTCTTTGACAGTGGTCCTCTGGAATGCTGCCACGGTCAGACTGCATCATGGACAGAGCAGGATAAGAGCCGGTCCCAGAGCGATACCTGAACCTGGCTGGCTGCCACCCCACCTGGTGTGGACATCCTTATGGGACACAAGATCTCATTCAAGGATTCAAGGCAATGCTCTGTGATAGTCATTCTCTTTCAGGTAAGGAAACTGAGAGCATTTTGCATCTTGGTAGTAGTCTTGGATTTGGGGACTTATGAAAGTTTCAGGAGTCATTACTTTCAAATAACTAGTGTTTTCAAAAGAACCACAAAATTCTGGGCGCCTGGGTGTCTCAGTCTGTTAAATGTCTGCCTTTTGATTTCAGCTCAGGTCATGATCTCAGGGTCCTGGGATCAAGCCCTGTGTTGGGCTCCATGCTCAGCAGGGAGTCTGCTTGTCCCTCTCTCCCTGCCCCTCCCCCCTCAAATACATGAATAAAATCTTAAAAAAAAAAAGGAACCACAAAATTCTATGGACAGCCAAAAAGGGAGTTGTCATGGAAATACATCTTCAGATTCACCACGTCATCCTCTGTTCTCTCCAAACTTAGCATAAATGGTGAATGACTCCTTGTCACCCATTCCATCCCTGCCCCATTATGTAGCAACAGCCCTGTGATTGGAGGATGGATCTCAGGGTGAGAAAACCTAAGCCAATCATAGCAGCTTCCTTGATAGCAATGGGTCTGAGCACTCCATGGAAGCCAACCAACGCATGGCCTTTCTCTGGTGGCCAGGAGTTAGCTCAGGAATGGACACACGAGTGGTTTTGGCCAACAAAACATCCAGGGAAGTTGGTCGGCAGCTTCTGGGAAAGACTCCTTTGTCTTTGAAGGGATGATGGTCTTTTCTCCTCACTGAATGTTAACATGTATGCACAGTTCTTGCTGGCGCCATCTGACAACCAACCACTGTCAGGAGGAAGGTTGCACTGTAGATAGCAGATTGGAGACTCAAAAATACCTTGATCTTTGGTGACTTTGTTTTTTAACCAGGCAAAGTCCCAGTAGATGGCACATTGGAATCGGGATAATGTGGGGGAGTCTAATAATGTAACTGTTTTAAAAAGTGTGCAAGAGGTAAGTACGGTACCCACTTGGAGTTAGTAGCAGTGAGGACAGCTGTTCTGTCCTGACCTCCACACCTTAAGTCCTGAAAGGGGAGAGGATCCTTCCCAGGACTTGGAGGCAGAGGGGCTACGTGAAGATTGCCTTCTGAGGAGTTGGGTCCATCTGTGGGGGCTGCAGCCAGCTTGAGGGGTTCCTGCAGGGAGACAGCTGGGAGACAAAACGCCCAACCTCACAGTCACTTCCCATTTGGATCTTCTGTTGATGCTTGCCCTTAGCAAAATTCAACTGGACGTCCATCCAGGCAGACTTCTGGGGTAGACAGCCCAGAGAGGGCTGGGAGGCAGTCTGGAAGGGTGAATGGAAGCTTCCTTGCACATCGCAGAGCAACTGGACCAAGTAGAGCCAGGCTTGCAGCTGCATGACACAGCAAAGTTCCTTATTTTAAAGTCAAGTTGAATTGGTTTTTCTCCTTCTGGGACCCCAAAGCATCTTAATATACACACACAAAATACTTTATGTACACAGTTATTCTAAATATATAAATATATATTGGCTATAAATTGAATGTGCAAACTCATAGAAGGGCCCAAAGCAACCTGCCTACTGGTGTCCAGGCCTAGACGTAGTGCCACTGGGATGTCACCTTGTAAGCAGGAAAGGACACCGATGGTGCCCCATGTGTGGCAAGAGCCTGCAATCGGCTTACTCTGGGAGACAAAGAGCAGGGCTATGGCTTTCCTCTTGTGAACAAAAAACTGATTGCTTTTGATAAAGACTGTTTTCCTGGCTTTGAGGAGGGGTGGAGACACAGGTGGAGTTAACTGTAAGCCTGCCAGCCATAATAGGAGAGAGTAGAGTCACTATGGACAAAACAATAGGAGCTTGCAAAATAATGTCCCAGAGCACAGGAGAGAAATAAATGCCTTGAAAGCATTTCCAATAAGTACAACAAATGGGACAATGCCTCAGAGGAAATCCAAACTTTAACTCACTGTAGCACTCTTCAAAGACACAGAGGCAGAGGTTTTGTTGAGAAACAAACAGCTCACGCATCTAGGGATCAAGAAGTGGGTGAGAAAAATGACTGATTGGAGAGCCTGGAAGTTAAAAAAAAAAAAAAAAGAAAACTGGAAATATTGAGATAAACAGTTTAGTGAAACACAACTACTCTAAAGTAGACATAGTTAAAGAGAGAATCAGTGAAATAGAAGATTGCACCAGGGAATTCATGCTAATGAGACAGACGAAAAAGGAAAAATGTGAAAGAGAATGGCATAATATGGAGGATGAAATGAGATGCTGAGATAGGCATCTTAAAAGAAGTTCCAGGATGACAGATGACAGAAGGGGTGGAGGAAGTGTCCAAATTATAATAGCTGCCAACTTTTCAAAATTGAAGAAAGGCATGACTTTCCAAATAGAAAGATAGTACCGAGGAGCAAGCAGGATACGCACCAACAAACCCCCAGCCAGATGCATTGCAGTAAGAATGCAGAACGTCAGGGACAGAGAGAACATCTAAGGGGTGCCAGGGAGGAAAAAAGACAGACAACCTACACAAAGGAATGATACTTAGACTAATAGCCGACATTTCACACTGATAGTGGAAGGTGGTGAGTGAACACTTTCAAAAGGTAGAGGAAAATGACTTCCAACCCAGAATTCCGCAAGTGACCAAATTACTATTAAGATGAAATGCAGAAGAGAGACTTCAGACTCAGAAAGAATGAAGAGTTTAGCACAGGCTTTTGATGAAAGAAAGACAAAATCAGTGGCTTTCCTCTCAACCTTGGATGTCCATTAAACCACCTTGGGGGGAAATTTAAAAATTCCAGGGCCCAGACCACACCCAGAGCCATACGTCACCTTATTCACGTCTCCCGAGGTGGGTCCAACGTTCAGCCCGCGTTGAAATCACTATGCTACCTAAAAACTTGAGGAAGAAGGAAAATGGATCCAGGAGAGGCTCCCAAGAGAACAGGAATCAATAAAGTAGGTCAGTTAATATAATGGACTCTTGTTTTGGGGGAAAAAAATCCTCCAAAATAATTTCGTCCGTTTGGGTGAGCTGGTTATTGGACAATCTAATTTCTCTGGCTTCATTCTATCCCAGGTGAATTTTTATATGATTCACCTTTGTTTGGAGGAGAAAGGTCTGTTCAGTGGCGTGAGTCCATGGAGGAAGGCAGCGGATGCTGTCTTGCAGCACACTGGAAATACCTGGGGAGTGTTTCAAACCTTTTAGTGCTTGGAGTTTACACCCTGAGGTTCTGCTTTAGTGCCTACAGGGTGAGGCCACAATGACAGGGCTCTCAGATCTCTGCAGGGTCAGCCAAGACGGAGACCCACTGAGTTAGGAATCCTCTGCCAAGGACATGAGAACAAGCAGAGGAAGCAGACTCAGGCACTGAACCGTTCTGGAAACCTAGAAATAATGGATTGCTGAGTCCTTTAAAAGGTACAAATATGGCTCATCTTCACAATTATTTTAGACAAAGAATTCTTGCATTAACCAAATTAATGTCTTTTGGACTCACTGGCACTATCTAGAGAATTTGTGTCTAGTTTGAAGAATTGCTGACTTCTCTTTTTCCTGGGCGCACTCTGCACTTCACGTCTGGAACCCCTGCTGGCTCGTGGGAGCGTGTTGGGTTCAAAACTCTTATCTCAGCTATGCTGTTACTTGGGGGGACTTTGGACAAATCAATTCATTGTTTGATGGGGTTACTTCCTTAACAGTGAAGTGGGGAGGCCTGACCATTCCCAAGTGTACATGCGGTTATGGAGTCACCTGATATCGTGCCCTCAGGAAGGCACAGGGTGGTGATGGAAGATAAGGCGGTTGGTTACCTGGGACTTCCGTGGAAGTCTAGTGACCTTTGTCCAAACATTTCTTTTTATTTCATCTCAACAGGCATTTATTTACATGGAGCACCCACTATATACAGCCTCTTGCCCTGACAGAGCCGAGTCTGGGATGAATAAGACACCATCCCTGCCCTGAAACTTGAAATCCGTCCCAAATAACCATTCCTGGAACAGGAGTTGCAAACTAAATGCCTAAGGAACAGACAACGACCCTGGGCGGGTGCAGATGTGCCTATAGAGGCTATTTGTGTCTGTGCTCAGATCAAGGTGTTCATCAACACAGCTGTGTCTCCTCCACCAGCGCATTTCTGGGCTGATTTAGGTGAGATCTGTTGACTCAAATAAAATAAAAGCTGGCGCACTTTAGAACGACTCAAGGACTCCCTTTTAAAGCTCAAATTCTGCTGGCTGGCTTGTCAGTGTTTTTGACACATTTACTGTGCATGCAAACCACTTGGGCACCTGGCGCAAAACACAGACTCCCTGGGCCTACGCTCAGAGGCTCTGGGTCAGTGGGCCTGGAGCAGGGCCCAGGAATCTGCATTTTGAGCCAGTGGTCCCACTTGGAGAAATGCGACCCTGATCTCTGCAGGGTTGGGCCCACCTTCCCCCAGGCTCCATCCTCCGATGGCCAGGTGTGTCTGCTGTGCCGCTTCCGATGCTGATGTCCCCAGAGCAGGGGTCACTTCCACAATGCCCTGAAATCCACCGCTTAGCTGACTAACTGCTGTGAGAATACGGAACTACGGTTTATGGTTTCTCTCCTGGAACACTCGACGAGTATCCATGGCACGTTGCTCTAGACTCGGTTGCCACGGTGACATTGTCACCTTGCATGGCCATCCCGGGCCAGGCTGATGGCACCGTTCGGGGACCCCGCTAAGGGTGTGCTTCTGTGAGGGCTGGGTTATTAGTGTGTCTCTGAGAGCGCTGGACTGGTTCGATCCCCTCGTTTTACACATAGGGAAACTGAGGCTCGCAAAGGCGACCGGCACCCCCCGGTGCCGCACTGAGACAGAAGCTGGCCTCCCCTGGACCCTCTGCTCCCTCCAGCCTCCCTTTTCCTCCTGGCCTCACCAGACTCTCCTGTGTGGACGCCCAGGGAGAGCCCGCACCAATCTGAGGGCTTCTCCTTCCGCACACAACGTCTGTGGTGTGTTGACTCGACGAGACCTTTAGTCTGGAGCCTGGGTCTGTGGCCCTACTGAGGTGGGGGTGGGGAGGGACCCCAAACGCCCCCCATCATCACCTCTCGCTCAGAGAGTGGCTCTACTTGGAGCAGGGTCACCCTCCCTGCTCAGGGGCTTGTCTTGAAGGGAACTTGGCGGGTCTGCAAACTCATCTCTTATCTCCCAGGAGGGATGTTAATAGGCTTACAGCACTCTCTGCCTCTCTCTCTCTCTGTCTCTCTCTCTGTCTCTCTCTCACACACACACACACACACACACACACACACACACACACACACACACACAGGCAAAACCTCCGAGACTACGGGCTTCCATTGGTCTACTCCAGCCAAATCATAGCTCAGGAGGAAAACGAAGGGGTGTCACCCAGGACAGTGTCAGCCTCAACCCATTGTGCCCTCACCGCCCACCAGAAAAGGCAGACAAGGCAGACAAGGGAGGAGGGAGGACTTGGGTGGAGGGCCCCCCACTGCGGTGGCCAGAATGAGCCTTTGTTCCTTGGGTTCCCAGGGCCTGTGGTCGAGGGGCTCAGACAAGCCAACCCCCAGTAGGACCAACAGTCACTGTGAGCTGGGGACGTGAGCTGCCAGCCACAGTCACATGTGACACAGCATTTTGCGTTTTAACCCAAATCGAATGTTGGCAGGGTTTTGTCTTACAAGCAAGAAAATGAACCTTAAAAAAAAAAAAAAGCAGCCACTCAATAGAAGAAGAGAATTATGAACAGTTGCCCTCAATGCATCCCTCCAGCACCTCCAAACTCCTCAAGGGCTGGGCTTGTCTCCAAACAAATGCTGCCTCAGGGGGTCACCAACACCGGGACATGGCTCCTGCAGGTGGCAGGTGCTGTCCACTCTGACCCTGCTGTGCTCTGCATGTTTGTGTCCTCCCCAATTCCTATGTGAGATCCTGACACCCTACACCCCGTCCCTGCCCCCGGTGATGGTATTGGGGGTGGGCCTTCGAGAGCTGCTCAGGTAATGAGGGCAGGGCCCCCCTGCACGGGGTTAGCGTCCTTATAAAAAAGACCCCAGAGAGCTCCCTGCCACCCTCTACCACGTGAGGCCACTGCAGGAAGACATGGCCATCTAGGAACCAGGACGCCGGTCTCACTAGACACCAGACCCACCAGCCCCCGGATGTTGGACTTCCAGCCTCCAGGACTGTGAGGGACAAATGCCTGCCGTCGTCTCTAAGCCCCAGCGTGTGGTACGCGGCTGCAGCAGCCTGAACTAAGGCCGACCCGGCCTCACACCAGCCCTTTCCTGCCCGTCCCGGTCGAACCTCCTGGCGCGGTACCTGCTGCTTGCAGCTCTGCAATGTCTTGCAGTCTGGCGTCCACCTGGAACTCTGGAAGTGGCTCTGAGACGGCTCTGACACCACCCTCCTTCAGTCCGTCCGCCAGCCATCATGCGGTCTTCATGCTCCCCGGACCTTGACTTTGCCAGCAGGTGTGCCTCCTCGAAATGTTTGCCTCTCTCGCACTGTGGCCCTTGCTTGCTCCTCCTTCACGCCTCCAAAGGTGTGCCGTCGAGGAGTCCCTGGTTCCATGCTCCTCACTTCTTCCCCTCGACACTCTGCCCGTTGGCATCGTTGTGTGTCTTGCTCTGACCAGCTGACCTTCCGCCTCCCCGTCCTACGCTCTGTCTCTCAGGCAGCTCTGGACTAGGAAGCCTGCCCGCCGCGTCCTTGGAGCAGCTGCTCCAGGGCACCTGCAGCTCCACGGCGACACGGCTGAGCAGAGGCCACAAGACAGAGGGTAGAAAAGACGGCTCTTTGCCCCTCGCTCAGCTCCAGCCCCGCGGAAAGCACCGGGAGCCACCGCCTCTCGCGTCCTGCCTCTGCCCTCCCTTTGCTCCCACGTCCACACAGCCAGGCCTCCCTGCTCCCCCAGCCGGGGGTGGCCTGTGGCCCAGGGGGCCCGGGAGCCCCAGCTGGTAGATCCTTAGCCCCCAGGTTTCAAGGGGCCTGGATGGGGGTGGGGTGGGGTCCCCAGTTGGTGGGGCAGAAGCAGAAGGAAGGTGTCTTTTCTAGCTTCTCGTTCCAGCAGTTTCCAGGGAGCGAGGAGTGTGTCTCGGTGGCTGCTAGCTGGGCAGACAGAGCAGGTCGGTGGGGAAGCTGTGGGGCACTGCTCTTTCGGGATGTTCGAGGGCAAGTAGGGAAGAGCTACCCTGAGAACCGGAGGCTCTGAGACGGGGACAGGGACGGGACGGGTCCCAGGGGAGCCTCCAAGACGCAGAGTCTTCTGGGTGACCCGCACATTCACCAAGCTGGGGTGCGGAAGGGGACAGAAGTCCAAGACGGCCAGCAATGACCGAGGAGAGGGACAGGGGGGCATTCTCATGGTCGTATCTGGAAGACTCACACACCTCCACCCTCTTGGGTCATTTTCATGGGTCCTTTTTATCTATTTTTATTTTTTTTAAAGACTTTACTTATTTATTTGACAGAGAGAGACACAGCAAGACAGGGAACACAAGCAGGGGGAGTGGGAGAGAGAAGCAGGCTCCCCGCGGAGCAGGGAGCCCGATGTGGGGCTCGATCCCAGGGCCCTGGGATCATGACCTGAGCCGGAGGCAGCCGCTTAACTGACTGAGCCCCCCGGGCGCCCCTTGTGGGTCCTTTTTAAAAAGTATTTTATTTTAATTCCAGTAGAGTTCATGTACAGGGTTATGTTCATTTTAGGTGTACAACAGAGTGATCCAACACTTCCATCCATCACCCGCCGCTCATCACGGCAGATGCCCTCCTCCATCCCTCATGCTTCGTTTTTATTATGCTTCTGGAAAGAGGTAGATGTTCACTACGATTCACTTTGATTTTAGACCCCATGCGTGTACTTTCAGCTTGGGGATCATGATGTTCTGTGAAGGAAAACATTTTGGAATTCGCAGGTCTGCTCTCAGGGACTGGCCCGGGGAGAAGGGGCAGGCGGGTTGCAGCCAGACCTGACTCTGGGTCTGGCCTTTCCCATGGGCGACCCTGGTCACCTTCACCGTGCCCACGGCCAGTTTCTTGCTGAGAGACGCTAGAATAATTGTTGCAAATTCCCAGGGAATGCCTACAACACACTTGCCCCACCCCTGATACCTCGTGCCTTTCTCCACCTTTCGGCAAGATGCTTGGTTTCTGGGGGTGACTGGTGTGGTTTATGAGTCACTTGTCCCTAGAAACTAGAGTTTCCCCAGCACCTGGTTGCTTCCTTGTTGCTAAATATGATCATTTTTTTTTTTTAGAGCTTTCTCTCCAAAGGGCTTCTGAGGGATATTCAGTGCATGAACTTCCTCGGGGAGTCCCCTCTTTTTTTCTGCGTGTCTTCTCATATGATTTACCATCCCCAACAGCTCAAGAATAGGCCCCTGATTTCCTGGTGCCCCGGCATTGCCCTTAATCAACACATGGCGTGTTCCCATGTGGAATCATCACCTGCTCCTCACGCCCTCATGATCCTCTCTTCTCCCCAGAACTCTGAGCAGGGACCCGATAATATTACTCAGATGTTAGTGTTGCAATAGGTAGTGGATCAGTCTGAAGGGTTGAGTCAAATCGGTTTTTATTATATGGTAGTCTTTCAAGCAACTGTCAATGTGCATTTTATTATTTTTTTTTGAATTTTTAAAATAGATTTATTTATTTATTTGAAAGAGAGAGAGAGAGAGAGCAGGGTGAGGGAGAGAGAACCTCAAGCAGACTCCCTGCCGAGCACAGAGCCTGATGCAGGGCTCGATCTCAGAAGTCTGAGATCATGACCTGAGCCCAAATCAAGAGCCAGCTGCTCAACCGACTGAGCCAACCAGGCGCCCCTCAATATGCATTTTAGATTATGTCTCCCAAAGAAGAATTCATGGCTTGTCATCGGGATCTCCCTCAAATGACACAAAATTCAGTGTTGTTTAAATAGTGTGTGTCCTGGGACCCACTTATTCTACTCGATCTTTAGGAAAGATGTTATTTACTAATGTCGTGGTGTACTAAAAGTCATCACCATAATCTAATGAAGAATAATCGAGAAAATATGGATTTTAGTTTGATTTTCAGATTCAGTGCATGGAGACAAATAGTGAGAAGGGGAAAATTGAATAAACTCTGATGTCTGAGCATATCCTCTTTGTGGTAAAACCCTGCCAAAGGCTTGGAGTAAAGACAGAAGCCTTACCTCAAGCTCACGCCAGGTCTCATCCACCCTCAGCTGCAGTGCACACTCTCCCTTGCTCTCTCTTCCAGCCACACTCACTGCTCACTCACTCTCACCTCAGGAACCCCACACATGCTGTTCCTTCTACCTAGATGCTCTTCCCTCCCCTTTGCCAGAATCCCCCTCTGCTTTGGCCTCAAGGCCTTCCTTCCTCAATGAAGCTTTCCCTGATCCTTCGAAGGGCTCATGCCCCCACAATTTTTATGGTTTTGTAGCACGTGCCCCTTGCAGTTGGCCCGTGGGACTGGATGACATCTGTCGGCGGTGTTCTCTCTATGCACCTGCTCCTGCCCGGTAAGCAGGCACGGGTCAGGCAGAGGCCGAGTGTGCCGGATGAAAGACTCATTGTCGTAAGTGCTTTTAGGTTTATCGCCGTAAATAAATCTGTAGAGAAGGCACCACCGCCATCCCATTTTATGGTGGCTTAGGGATAGTAAGTTTATTGTCCAGCGGCCAAAAAGTGGTGACTGTTAGAGTCTGAATTCCAAAGCAGACTCTTAACCGTTGAGCTAAAGATTCCCCCCACATTTTCTGAAATTAGATCTGGCCTTGACTGAGTTATCCAGACGACTGTCCTACAGTTGATTTCCCTCAGGGCTCCTTGAACCCTGGTTTTTAATCCAAAGGGGGGCAATGCAGTCCTTCCGGGCTATTCCCGGGAGGTGGGGACTGCCCAGGAGCTGAATTCCTGTTTCCTTAGGAGGGGCTTTCTTGGAGGGAGGGTTCAGGGGAACAGCTCCCAGGCCTCCACCCTGGGAACACTTGTGGAGCGCAAGTGCAAAGGGCATCACTGTCCCACACAGAAGTAAGCATGGCCTGTGTCCTGTTCCATGGTGGTGGTTTCATGGCGGGGGTTGGGGGGGTGGTTTCGTCTGCTTCTCCAGTGAAATGAGTGAATGAATTCTATTAGCCTTTGCCAATAATGGCTGGGCGCCACTGTTAGAGCCCGGTTTCTATGTTAAATGGGACTCTCTCATGAGGCATAACTTAACACAAACCTGATCCATCTTTTACACTTTAGTGAGAATTAGTATTAGCTTGCTGTCCTCCTGCCCTCTGACAGCTAGCCATATAGAAAAGAGAAAGGCAGGGAAGCACCTGGGTTACAAAAGGCTTAGGGACCTAAAGTCCCAGGAGGGAATGAAAGGGCCCTGAATATAACCTTTGTCCAATTTGCAATCTTTGTTGGATGGGCCCTGCTTCCATTGAAAGCCCCAGAGAAGTGATCTGGTGCCCAAAACTATAAAGAATGGGGACGATAGTAGGAGCAAGTCTGGCTTTGGGGTCAACTCACTCCTGCCTACTCCCTTCTCTGTGGCAGACAATGGCGAGCAGGTGTGATCCCAGCTCAGGAAACACGGCATGTGTGTGCCAGGCCCTCCGGGTCCCCAAGTGGCTCCATATATGCCTGAGACCTGCCCTGCTCTGAGGTTTCCCAATACTCTTTTGGCTGCCCTGGCTCCTTTGCCTTGTCCCCAAGTCCTATTTTCTCCTGACGGAGCGGCATTCAGCAATTGTTATGTGCCAAGCCCTGTTCGGGACCAGGATGTCATGGTTGGACTGAGTGGCAGTGACCTGCCCTAAGGGGGCTGCTGGAGCCCACTCCTGGGGAACGTGCATCCTGAAGCCTCACAGCGCCGAGCAAGGATCATGCACCAGGGGTTCTGAGGTCCTGCCCGTCTCCTGTGTGGTGTGGCTGCCTGGCCCTGGACTCCCCGTGCTGGCCCCAACAGGTGATTCTAGTCCCTGCAGGACTCAGCTCCCCGCTTGCTGCCATCCCGGAGCCTCTGTCTTACACATCGGGCTGTGAGCTTTGCGCAGACCCCGCTGCCAGACGTATCTTCCTAATTTTACTGTGAATTGCCTTGAGCTAAGCTTCAAGAGCAAACACTTCATTAGCATGTTGACCTAATCTTTGTACGACTCTTGGTCCAGGTCTGGGATACAAACTGTGGCTGTGACCACTCCGGGGGCCAAAAGCCAGCTGGAAATGCTGATGAGAGCCAGAGAGGCCCCTCCTGCAAGAGAGAAGGGTCAGAGGGCACCGAGCAGGTCCTCCAGGGAGGGGAGCAGAGCAGTGCCCAGGCTGGGGACAGCCACCTGGCAGCACAGGCGCCATTGGGAAGGAGGTACTTGGACTTCGCTGGCATTTGGTGGGAGTTTCAAGGTGGCTTGTGCAAGTCAGTTACATTTAACAGCGTTTCAATTGGGACTGCGTTTGGGGTGATTTTACAATGCTTTACAACACTACATTAGGTCCATCCTGCTCCTGTAAAGTGGATGGGGCGCTATTTTCATTTTATGGAAGGAGCTGTGCAAAGAAACGCCTGTTTCCCGGTCACGTAGCCAGTCACGACCAAGCAGAGAGGTCAATTCCAGAACTGCTAGTTCCCAAGATGTTGGCAAAGTCCACAGGATGGAGTCCTCTAGGCTGGGGCCTCTGGGCTTGTCTCGCCCCCTCTCTGTGTGCAGGGCACATTCTCCAGAGAGAAAGAATGAGCACAGAGGCCCAGGGAAGTGGGGAGACTCGGGCAAAGGGGGAGCAGGCAGAGTTGGTGAGACAGCAGGTGAACATGTTTGTTTGCAGCCCCATCCCGGGGGCATCAGGAGGTGCCCAGACCTCAGAGAGGACATCTGTAGGCTGCTGGCTGATCACCTGGCTCTCAGGTGGGTGCCCTGAACAGAGGTGAGCTTCTCCAATGGAGCTTGCAGGATGTCATTCAATCCCCTGTCCCAAAGCAGCCCTCCTGGTCACCCAGACAATGGAGAGGTGGCTGGGTCACTGGTCCTAGAGCCCATTTGCTCATAGAAACATTCCCTGGAGACATCCATCCTAGTGGGAAGTGGTACACCCCCCCTCTCCACGAGAGGGGCCTGGGAGCTTGGGGGAGCCCTGTGTGTGAGAACAGGGACTCCCTGTGTTTAAGTACAGATGGGGCTGCACAGAACTAAAAGGCAGGTGAGAAAGCACTGGATCCTCCAACAAGGGAAACTGATGGGGGCCCATGGGGACAGCTGGTGTCTCCAGAGGTTATACCCAGGGCATACAATGACAAACGAATGACAAATAAACCCATTGCTCAGAAGGAGCCAGCCAGCAAGTGCTCCTAGACTGAGCTCGTTCTGAGTGGAGGGGAAAAACTCTTGCATGAAGATGCATCACCACCATGGCCCAAGTTCACTGTTAGGTAGGGAGGAAGTGAGCACAGGTCACATCCCAGAAGGAGCACAAACAGACCTCAGTGCCTCCTGGTCAGGTGCATGGGGAACACAGCGTCACTGCTGTGGCATTTCTGCCAAAAATGCTTCACCTGAATTTAATCATAAGGAAACACCAGGAAACCCACATGGAAGGACATTTTGCTACATAACTGGACAGTACTCCTCCAAAGAGTCAAGGTCGTGAAAGGCAAAGAGGGACCAGAATAAAGGAGACTAAAGAGGCATGACCGTGACATGCCTGGAAGACAGAGTGAGAAAATCTGACGATTATCTAACTGGATTTCTGCAGGGAGATAGTAGAGACAGTGGGAAGGCCGCAATAGTCGAAAAGGTAATGGTTAGGAGCTTTCCAGAATGTCAATAGACATCAACTCTTAGGTCTGGGAGGAAGAATAACTCCAAAGCAAATAAATAAAAAGGAAATCCATATCTACACACATCATAGAAAAGCTTCAGAGGACCAAAACAGAAAAGGAAAGTCATAGACATAGAATCATACTTAAAATGGGGAAGGAACAGGAGTGTCTACTCTCCACCTCAGCTCCGCACTTTACTAGAAAGATGCACACAAGGAGAAAAGATTGGAAAGGAAGAAGTAAAATGATGTTGTTTCATAGGCAACAGGATTGTGTATGCCACATGGGAAATCCTAAGGAATCTACAAAGTACAAACAAATGGATACAACTAATGAGCAAATAGAGGAAGGTGGCAAAATGCAAGGTCTTTTTTTTTAGAGAGAGAGAGTGTGGTGGAGGGGCAGAGAGGGAGAGAGAATCTCAGACTCCCCGCTAAGCGCAGAGCCCGACACAGGGCTTGATCTCACAACCTTGAGACCACGACCTGAGCTGAAATCAAGAATTGGATGCTTAACCAGAAAATGAACTTAAAAAAAATTGTTCACAATAGCATCAAAAAATGAAATATGTGGAGATAAATTTAACAAAATATATATATATGAAACGTCTACCCTGAAAACTAAAAACCAATGCAGACAGAACTATAAAAATATCTAAGTAGGAGAGGAGAGATAGAACATGTTTTCCGATCCAAAGATTCCATTGGAAACAATACTATGTCCATTGTCCCCAAATCACCCTACAGATTAAATGCAATCTCAAACAAAATCTCAGAGTCTTTTTATTGTAAAAGTTTTCAAAATTCATTCTAAAATTTACATGGAAATGCAATGGACCCTGAAGAGCCAAATTTTTTTTTTTTAAGATTTTATTTATTTATTCATGAGAGACAGAGGGGGGGAGAGAGAGAGAGAGAGAGAGAGAGAGAGAAGCAGAGGGAGAAGCAGGCTCCCAAGGAGCAGGCAGCCCGATGCGGGACTCGATCCCAGGACCCCGGGATCATGACCTGAGCCGAAGGCAGACGCTTAACCATCTGAGCCACCCAGGTGCCCAAGAGCCAAATTTTTAAAAAAAAAAGAATAAAATTGGAGGACTCATACTACTTGATGTCAAGATTTACTTCAAAGCTATAAGAATCAAGACAGAGCGGTATTGGCCTAGGATAGACCAGTGCAACAGAATAGTGTCCAGTGATAGACCCGCATTTATCTGGTCAATTGATTTTTGACAAAGGAGCCAAGGCATTTCAGTGGAGACTGGAGAGCCAGGAAGCTGGAATAAAGGGATATCAATATCAGAAAAATGAACCTCAGCCCTCCCCTATGACACGCACAAAAATTAATGCACGGTGGATTATTGACTTAAATGTAATAACTAAAGGTGCAAACTTCTATCTTTGGGCAGGCAAAGATTTTTTTAGGCAGGACATCAAAAGCACTGGACATGAGAGAAAAAAAGTTGATCATTAGATTTCATTTAGGACCTTCCAATAAAAATCATGAAGCAAATTAACAGGCAACACGAAGACTGGGAGACAATATTTCTAATACAAATATCCGACAAAGGACTTGCATCCAGAATATATAAAAAGCTGCTACAACTTGACAATACTCAGTATGTTCATAGTCTTCTAATTTCAGAAACACAGTTTCCTATAAACTTGTTAATGCTTCAATAGTAGATAGAATCCAAGCATGTGTTAGCTGGATTCTCTGTTTAGAATCTTAGGCAGGCTGTAATGGAGGTGTCAGATTGGCTGCATTCTCATTCGAGGTTTGACTGGGGATGGATCACTTCCAAGCCCACTCTGACTTTACAGTTCCTTGTGGTTGTTGGGCTGAGGCCTCACTATCTCATGGGCTGTTGGCCAGAGGCCATCTTCAGCCCCTAGAGCCATCCCCAGATTTTTGCCCTGCAGCGTTGTCCACCATGACTGCTTGTTTCCTCAAAGCCAGCAAGAGAGTGAGAGCAAGGTTGGGGTGGAGGGGAGGAAGGAGAGGGAGAGGGAAAGGAAGACAGAGAGGGAGGGACTCCAACAAGAATGCTGAAGGCTTATGTGATTGGAATCACATACCTCTGGACACCATTGTGGTGTTCAGTTGGTTAGAAGCAAGTTTCACATCTCTTCACACCGAGGGGAGAGCACTGCACAGGGTGTGAACCCCAGGACTGGGAGTGGGGGGTTGCAGGGGCCACTTCAAGAGTCTGCCTACCACAAATGCAAGTGTAGATCCAAGTTTTATTTGACTTCCCAGAAAAGCTGTAATATACCAGTAAAGCTAAAACAAATAAAACAGAATTGAAGAATGTCAAGGACACAGAAATTATTCTGTGAATAGAACATCTTTTAAAAAAATTATCATGAATACTTTTTCTGAGATTAAAATTATTGCATTCATAAAGGAAACACAGTATAATATGAAAGAGAAGCTATAAGAGAAAAGGAAGACGAGTATGTAAAATATCAATCTAATCGTTGATATAAAATTTCAAAAATTAAATTATAAATAAAGGTAAAGAGGGGCGCCTGGGTGGCTCCGTCAGTTAAGTGTTTGCCTTTGGCTCAGGTCATGATCCCAGGGTCTGGGGTTGAGCCCCGCACTGGGCTTTCTGCTCTGCGGGGACCCTGCTTCTTGCTCTCCCTCTGCCTGCCACTACTCCTGTTTGTGCTCTCTCTCTCTGTCAAATAAATAAATAAAATCTTCAAAAAAAAGAGAGAGAGAGAGAGAAAGGGAGAGAGAGAAAGGAAGAAGAGAGAGAAAGGGAGAGAGAGAAAGAAAGAGAGAGAGAGAGGAAGGGAGGGAGGGAGGGAGGGAGAAAGACAAGGAAAACTCTTAGAAGGTAGAAGCTCACCATACTTCCAGTTTTTTCTTCCACATAAATCAGTAAAATCATAAAGAGAATATACTCAGTATTTAAGAGTTATGATAGTAAATTCCAGAAGAAATGAGGTGATCTTAATAGCCTTTGGGGATTGGAATGGGTAGGGGTGAGGGAGAGATAAACTGTTTTATGATGACCCTACATTGTGTGTAATCATATTACTTTAATTTTTAAAAGATACATTTAGAAAAATAAGACTATTTTAGTCAATAATGGCACCAGGGCTGCAACCAGAGAATGAATAACAAATCTAAGAGGATGTACAGTTCGGTATACTTTGGCAAACATAACATGGTCTAGATTTTGGCCCCCAGACGTATGGATTCAGACCCCTGGCTTTTGAGTTGAGTTGAGTTGATGCTTCTGCAGCAGTAGACTCATATTAATCAACATAACAGAGACTGATGTATAAACCATAACGCTTATAATTTATAATAAATTATACAATAAAAGAGACAATTTTTTCACTCTGGACACTTAGCTTGGGAAACCAAACCATAACCAGAAAATTGCAATGGTAGATCTGGACCCAAAACAAAGGAGTTAGTTGAATGAATGGGATGTGCAAGATGTTTTGTTGGGTAGTCTTGTCTGGAGTATGGGAATGGTCACAGTCCTTGCCCTGGACTGTGCTTTATGAACCCAGTCAATACCTGTCTATGTGACCATCTTTTTTCTCTGCTTCCTTAGGCTGATAAATCTGCCCCCACATTCACACACCTAATCCAGATTAAGATAGTACATCATTCAGGTCATTGTTGGGGCACCTGGCTGGCTCAGTTGGTAGAGTATGTGACTCTTGATCTGGAGGTTGAGAGTTTGAACCCCATGTTAGGTGTAGAGCCTACTTAAGACATTACATCATTCAGGTCATTGTCAAGTCAAGCTTTCCAGGAACTATTCCATACAATTAAGAAAGTTTTGCTTATCTTTGCCCTCATGAGATATTTCTGTGTTTCAGTTTCACTGTCAGAGGACAATCTTAGTAGTTTTTAGTTTCAAGTGCTTGAAAAGCTGCTCACCTGTATTCCCAAAGCACCAAAACAGTTACCAATAGTGTGTTAGCTAAAGTAATCCTATTTTCATTATTCATTTATTAGTCAAATTAAACAGTGATAGTTGAAAATAAGTTTGTTTAGGCCTTTAAATTCTCCTGTTTCCATATCTTTAAAATAGTCTTTTCACCCTAGTTATCTGATAGTGATGATTGAGTATTTTTTAAAGCACTTCAGCTCCCTAAGAAGAAAGTTCATAAAGAACTATGAGCTCAGTTCCCTATAACATAAAGAGAAAAAATAAATTACCTCCTCAGCTGCTATTTCTTCAAATATCGCTCTGTCCCTTCTCTCCTTTCCTTCTGAAATGCTTCACTTTCACTGTATCCTCATGTCTAGTACCCTCTTTTGTTTTTTCCAGCTTTTGTCTCCGCTTACTTGGATCTGGATATTTTCTTCTAGCTTATCTTCCGGTTTTTAATTCTCTCTTCAGCTGTGTCTAACCTGGTATAAGACACACTCGTTGTGTTCTCAATTTGTGATGTATTTTTCAGTTCTAGAATTTTTATTTTGTTTCAAACTGTTCTCACTTTTTAAAAAAGGGTTCAATGTTCTGCTAAAAAGTTTCAATCTTGTCTTTTCTAACCTTGAACACCATAAGCATAATTACTTTAGAGATTGTGTTTGATAATTCTTTTATCTAGAGCCCTTGTGTGCCTCTTTCTATCGTCTGTTCTTTTTGCTAGCTCTAATTTATGTTGTCTTATCTCCTTGTGTTTCTGGTCATCTTTGATAGAGTGCCAAACATTGTATCTCAGAGACTGCTCTGAAATAATTTGAGGCCTGGTAGGATGTTTCCTTTCTCCAGACAGGAGTTTCTTTTATTTCAGGCAGCTACTTGGAGGTACCACCAACCTGGGATCACCTTAATACAATTTTAGTGGCTGACATACTTGGGACCATTTGGGTGACTTGAAGCTGAGTGGTGGTCCATGTGGGGGCTGAGTTACTTTTCTTTCCTTCTGACCTCTAGGGTGTGACCCACTGGGTTCCCAACTCAAGGCTTCAAGGATTTATGAAAACCCAAACTTGGCAGGCCTGGAATTTCTGGGACAGAGCCACCGATAATGAATCACAGGGAGCATCTATACATTCCCAAATCAGAGTCACAAGGGACAGACTCTGCATCATTCCCAACCTTGGGCAGAACCCCATGGGGAGATGTTTGCAGTCACTGGGGAACAGTGTCCCGAAGTCTGTGATGGGGGCTGAGGCCGAGGGGACAGGAGGAGGGGGAGGCAGCCGCAGAAGGGGACGAGGAGTGACAGATCAACAAGGCAGGGGTACCTCTGTCCCTGTCTCTGTCGCTGTTTCTCTGCATGTAGGATGATCCATCAGAGAACCAGCACAAGTAGGAAAACCAGCCAAAGGGCTGCACTGGGCAGGTTGCCCAAGGGCCAGTGAGTGGCCGGTGTGTACTTTCTGGGCAGGGGAGAGGGCTGCATGGTGCCTGATGTAACCCTCTCTGCCTGGCACTGTGGGGATGTGCCTGGCTCCCCCCGGGCCAGCCGTGGAGCTCTGCCCCTGTTTCTTACCTGTTTATCTTGCTTGGAGGACTCACAGGCTTGCAGATATCCACAGTGTGCAGAGGTAAAAGGTAGAGCTGGGGAGAGGAGCAAAGGTAGCAGGAGAAGGAGGGATCAGGGCTGTGGTGGAGTCCCAGCTGCCCACACCCCCAGAGGGGCCGCCTGTCTGCCTGAGAGGAGCCTGGGCTCCAGGGTCCACGATTACAACCAGTCCTCGGCCAAACCCAGCTTGTCTGCACGGCCTCATTATCGGAGGTGCTTTCCTGGCCCTCCCCGGGGGCCTTCGATCTTGGATGTACTTGACCTGCTGGGGGCAGACCATGTGCCCCCTCACAGAGGATGGGGGAACAGGAGCAGGAGCCTGGAAGGATGGAGGCAGGGTGGTGAGGGCTGTAGATGGCACCCCGAGGGTGGGCAAGGGGGTGGCGTGGGGGTTCCAGGGGCGGGAGGGGGCTGCTCATGGCCTGTGCGAGCGCCAGGCTGACCTGGGTCACGGCGGCCCACAGACTCACTGGATGGAGGGAGCCTGGCCCACCGCTGGGACAGGCTGCAAAGCTGCAGCAGGCCCTCCACACCCCCCAGCCCACAGCGGACCAGGAGCTGAGCCTGGGTTAGTCTGACTAATGATGGAGAAACTGCCCTCCTCCTGCCTTCCGGGGGTGCTCTGTGTTCCTGCCACGCACCCTGGCTCTGTGTTCTGTTTGCTGGACCAACGAGTCCCAGGTCCTCCACTGTCCACAGAGCCTGATCTGGGGCCTCGCTTCCATCAATGACAGTGGGACAAAAGGCCCATTGTCCCTGGCTTCTCTGAGTGGTGCTGCCCTTACAGGTGTATGAGGAAGGGAGTACCCATCTCCCCAGGGGTGGGAAGGACTCCAGGGGGAGCCTGGGGGAGGGCCGCCAGGCTGTGGGGTTCCCTGTGGGCGCACTGTGCCACTGGGGGCTGAGGTGCATGGCGCTTATAGGGGCAACTGGCAGGAGACCCACAGAGGTGTATGGGGGGACGCCTGCTGGGGGCAGCAAGTGACGGCAGTCCTGGTGGGACTCTGGCCCCTTGTATGTCCTATTAGGGAACGTGTGTAAATGTGAACTGGGACTCAGGGGGCTGCCTACCCAACTCCCCACCCGAGGTCAGGGATAATCTGGTTTTCCTCGTGCGCACGGGGATGGTGACAACTCCCGCATGGCCCGTGCAGGCCCCCACCAGGGCAGTGCCCAGTGCATTACCAGGCCTGTGTCAATATTTGCCATTTTTTCTTGCATTTTTTTTTTCAGACACTAAACACTCCTGGATTCAGGTTTACTCTTCAGAGGAAAAAGTGGGTCAGGGAAGTTGGATCCAGAATAATGTTGCTCTGAGGGGCTTTCCAGTTTCCCCACTGACTGCAGTCAGGAAGCCGAGGGTCTGAACTGAAAATCCCACACAGCAGGCTGGAGCCAGTTGGACCGAGCCTGAGTGGGGGCATATGGGGTGCCGTGGGCACTCTCAGACTCTCTGCCCTGTCGAGGGCCCCCCCCCACACCATCCAGAGCCAGTTCCCTCCCTTGGCCTCATGAGCATCATGCTTGTCCCGGCACATGGAATTCTCCAGGCCACCCAAACAGAATTTCATTTGGCTGAAATGCACCAGCATCCAGCGATCTCTGTTCGTTAAGGTTAAAATTCTGTTACCGTGTCCCGAAGAGTCAGGGGACATTAGCAGTAGGGCCCCGTGATCTTGGCAAGCCACGAAGAAAACAGGGCGTGGTGTATGCTGGCCCCTCCCCACACTGGATCTAGTGCTTCATAAGCAGAGATTCTGGTTTCTTCACTTAGCCCCCACCCCCTGGGTGGACACCCATGGTGGCCAGCCCCGCATACATCCCCCCATGTCCTAGTGAATAGGACAGATAAGGCGTCCAGGTAAAAGTATTCAGCTCTTCATTTTTTCAAAAAAAGATTTTATTTATTTATTTGACAGAGTGAGACACAGTGAGAGAGAGAACCCAGGCAGGGGGAGTGGGAGAGGGAGAAGCAGGCTTCCCACGGAGCAGGGAACCTGATGTGGGACTCGATCCCAGGACCCTGAGATCATGACCTGAGCCGGAGGCAGATGCTTAATGACTGAGCCACCCAGGCGCCCCGAAGTATTCAGCTCTTCAGACTCTCTTGAAGTGAGGAGTGGTCACAGGACACTTCTGGGAAACAAGACATAAGCAGGAACCTGCCAGGGCATCTGGGGACCCTTTCCTTCCCTGAAACAGGCACCCCTTCTCCCATTCTTTCTTCCTCCCTGGGCCACAGAAGCAACGCTTGGGGACGGCAGGAGCCATCTTGCAATCACAAAGCAATGATCGATCTGGGGAAGGAGAGCCAACAGGAAGGATGGTTGACTCGATGAGATACCACCTCACACCAGTCAGAATGGCTAAAATTAACAAGTCAGGAAACGACAGATGTTGGCGGGGATGAGGAGAAAGGGGAGGGGGTGGCTGGGTGATAGACATTGGGGAGGGTATGTGCTATGGTGAGCGCTGTGAATTGTGCAGGACTGTTGAATCACAGATCTGTACCTCTGAAACAAATAATGCAAGATATGTTAAAAAAAAGAAAGAAAAAGAAGAAGATAGCAGGAGGGGAAGAATGAAGGGGAGTAAGTCGGAGGGGGAGACGAACCATGAGAGACGATGGACTCTGAGAAACAAACTGGGAGTTCTAGAGGGGAGGGGGGTGGGGGGATGGGTTAGCCTGGTGATGGGTATTAAAGAGGGCACGTTCTGCATGGAGCACTGGGTGTTATGCACAAACAATGAATCATGGAACCCTACATCAAAAACTAATGATGTAATGTATGGTGATTAACATAACAATAAAAAAGGAAGGATGGTTGAACAGGGAGGTGGCAGGAGCAAGGGTCCCTGATGGCACGGGGGGCCACCGCCCCAAAGCAGGGCCTGGGCTCGTCAAGGTGCATGTTGTTTGCGGGTGAATGAGAGTTCCTACAGGAGGCTTTCTACCGGGATCGGGATAGACTGGGGTTGAAGTCAGGAGGACATGTTGGCTATACCTGTATTTTTGCTCACGAGGACACAGAAGGGGACCCCCAGGAGGAGAGTTGACCCCTGAAGCACTGTGAGGCCCGGCCTGCCCCCAGACCCCCCCCCCACGTGGCTGGATGCGCATCTGGGCCGTGGGCTCTGTGGAGTCCACCAATGAGATGCACAACATAGAGGCAACATCTCTACTTCTCCGGACCTCAGGTTCTGCTTGTCAGGTTGCCTTTCTTTGTTCTTGCTATAAATTAGGGTTTCTTCTGCATGTGGCCTTCTCTTTGCCCAGCTTAAGGGGACAAGGTGGGGTGGGGGTGGGGAGGGGAGAGAGAGATTTCACTGGAAAACCTTTCCTGATTCTGATAAATGACCATGAACTGTTGGGGCAACAGCGGGAAAGCGTTTCCATATAAAACAGAACTATTTTTAATCGGAGAAGTGTTTTGTTTTTCTTCCTGTTGTACAAGAATGCGCACGAAGCCTATACTGGGGTTGGTACGAACTCGGTCACCCCGAACCCAAATATTTACATTCCAGGTGACTTGGTCTTGCTCCCAGGTCTACTGGATCAGGAACCAGCACATACACGGGCAAGAAGGTCCTACCCGAGATGGGGATGGCTGGGGGCTCCTGAGGGCGGTCACATGAGGCCTTTGACCCTGCTTCCTGGGTAAACCTGCCGAGACATCGCGGAGTCATTCTGCCCCATGGCCCTTGCTCTGCAAACACTCAGCCTCAGGACAGACCCATCCGGCTGTGTTCCGTGAATGACACAGGACATAGGTCACACGGTGAAATGTTCCTCTGCCTCCTTCGGGAAGAGCCACTCTGGGCTTCCCGGGGACGGTCGCCCAGGGAAACCCAATCCTGGCCACCACTGTGAGGTCCTGTTGCTGTGGATATCCATGTTAGCAGCCCTGCTCTGGCCTTCCCACCCAGCAGTGGGGGGCATTCTCATCTGCCCCTCCTACTTACCATCAAGACTTATTTCTATTACTCCTGTGGACAACCTTGACTGTTCCTAGTCCAGTTTGGGGGCAGGAGATGGAGGAGACCGGCTGAGGCTTACTCTTCTCTACACAACAGAGGTCGGCCCCACTGGGCTGTACGCACTGTGGAAGTCAGGGCCATGCTGTTGCTTGGAATCTCCGGCTCAAGGCATGGGGCTTGTATACAGTAGGTGCTCAATGCTTGTTTCACTGAGAAAAGGGGCTGCTTTTGGCTTGAAGGAAAGGACTTTTATTTGCATTTGAAACCCCAAAAGAAATGTGGTGATATCCTAATAATGTAGGCATCTTGGTTTAGTGTGAGGATTTCAGGCAATTCACATCACAAAGTGTGTGATTCTCAGAGTAGGCCCATTTGGGGCAAAGTACTGAAGAAGACACACACATCCTAGACAGGTCACATTTTATCAAGACTCAGATCTCAACCAATAGTAAAGATGCAGGATGTCTGGGTGGCTCAGTGTGTTAAGCATCTGCCTTTGGCTCAGGTCATGATCTCAGGTCCTGGGATCCAGTCCCGCATCGGGATCCCTGCTCAGTGGGGAGTCTGCTTCTCCCTCTACATCGGCCCCTCCCCTGTGTTCCTGCTTCCCCTTTCCCCCCTTTCTCTCAAATAAACAAATAAAATCTTAAAAAAAGTAGTAAAATGCCCCATGACTTTATGTACCTCTCAGCAAAAATAACAACTACAGAGATGTTAGAATGTGGCCTTGAGTCAATGAAATAGTTACTTATCTTGACGTGGGCTATCATGTTGGAGAGATCAGATTTATATGCATGAAATAAATTTTAAAACCAAGACAATCCCCAATTATGAACTCCGGCATGATGCGGCAGAGGGCATCGGGATTCAGAAAGGAGAAGTGCCAGCCAGTGCTAAAGGAGATGGGGGGAGGTTTGAAAAGAAGATGAAGTTATGAGCCCTGAAAGGGGAAGCTTGGGATGAAAGGCGAGGCCAGGGAAGTGGAGTCGTGGGAAAGCTCCGAGCTTGGTCATGGAGAGGAGAACAGGGTGGGGAGGGCACAGCAGGGTAGTGGGTGCTGAGGAGGCTAGCCAGACAGCAGAGCCCGCCACGGGGGGGAGCAGCTCCTTCCCTGTACACGGCACCCAGCAGGCACGGCGCTCCCCACACACAGTCACATCTCATCCCCATCATGGCCCCAGGAGTGAAGCGGGCCTCCCGGGAGCTGAGCCTGTGACAAGGACACAGGCATGAGTGGTGGACTCAGGAAGAACCTTCAAGAGGAGCAAGTCCAGGAGCGAGCGGGCAGGCCAGGCAACCAGTAGAAGATGAACAAGGTGGGAATTTAAGTCAAGTCCCAGCCTGATACCATGGGGAGCACTGGAGTGTCCCCCACACCTCAGAGTAAGGAAGCTGGGCTGGGGGAGTGCCGGTGGCTGTAAATCCCTAGGCACTGAGGACTCACTCAGCTGTGTGGTAACAGCTGCCTCCCAGGAGAGAAGGGGGGCGGGGGGTTGCTGTTAGAAGCAGACCCTCACAGAGGTCAGAGAAGGCATGTAGGTGTGGTGGGTGACAGGGTCAGAGAGCATCTGGGAGCGGCATCAGTGGCCTTGGCCACAACAGCCATGCTTGTATGCAGTAGGTGTTCAATGCTTGCACAAGTGGAGTATCAGAAACACATGGAAAGTGATTCCGGTCCCCACGGGGGACACTGTGAGGAACGAGAAACGTGTTCTCTTACTCTGAATAAAGCACTTCCTGAATTTATCCATTTAGTGAACAATTACTTGTTTTTTTCCCCACTTGTTAACCTTAAAAATAAAACTGCTAGTTATTTTGCCAGCAAAAGATGGGTGTATTTGGGAATAACAAAGAATTGCAATCTGGGACAAGCTAGAATAGAAGAGAGGAGGCTCTTTTATAGGGAATTGTGGGTGGGGTGAGGTTTGGGAAACACTGTTGTAAACAGAAGGTCCATTGCAGTAAACTGGGAGCTGGACGTGTAGGGGCTTTCTTCATTGGCTGGGCTGTTGCCCTGGGAGGAAGAAAACTTCCTTCCTCCTGCCCAGGTAGTAAAGTAGTAGCTTCAAGCAAGGTGCTCTTCTTGTTGGCTTTGCAATTGAAGATGAGTGGTAGGGCTATCAGGCCCCCTGCCAGCCCCCCTACTCCATTTTAGTGAGATTTCTCTTTATTAATTTTCACACATTCCTTTCACAACAGCCAGCTACTGGGTAAAGGGTTTGGTTATATGGTAAAGAAACTGAAATTAAAGTGGGAGAGACAAAAGCATCAGTGAACTGTAGAATTTTTCAATTATTTTGTGTTCCCTTTGTTCTACATTAAGATGGATAGATAATAGATAGATAGATAGATATGAAATGATAATGTTGTAAGGAAAGTATAAGACAAAAAACAAGTTAGGAAATAATATTCACAACTAGTACTACAGAAAATGTGCTGTATCCCTAATACTTAAGAGCTGCCAAAAATCAGAGAAGGGAAAGACCAACCGTTGAACCCTACCTCACACCATATACAAAAATCAACTCACAGTGGATCAAAGACCTAAACATAAGAGCTAACGCTATAATTCTCTAAAAAGAAAACATAGGGGTAAATCTGTATGACCTTAGATGTGGCAACGGTCTCTTAGATATGACACTAAAAGCAGAGGCAAGAAAAAAATACGTAAGTCAGAGTTCACCAAAATTTAAAAGCTTTATGTATCGAGGGATGCTTTCAAGAGAGTGAAAAGACAGTCCACAGAATGGGGAAGATATTTGCAAATCATAACTCTGATAAGGGTCTAGTGTCCAGAATACGTAAATTTGGTAACTCAACAACAAGAGGACAAACAACCCTATTAAAAAAAGGGCGAAACATTTGGATAGACATTTCTCCAGAAGAAGATACACAGACGGCCAACGAGCACTTGAAAGGAAGCCCAAAATCCATTGGGCATCAGGGAATATCACAACCACAAAAAGATGTCACTTCACACCCATTAGGGTGGCTGCAATTTATTTTTTTGAAAAAGGAGAGAACAGAAGCAGTGGTGGGGAGCATGTGGAGAAACTGGAACATTGTACCTTGCCGTTGGAAATGTGAAGTGGTGCAGCGGCTGTGGAGAACAGTCTGGAGCTCCTCAAAATTACACATAGAGTTACCACCTGACCCAGCAATGTCACTGCTAGGTATACACCCGGAAGAACTGAAAAGAGGCGTTCAAAAAAAACTTGTACAAAAATGTCCATAGAGAGACTATTTCCAACAGCCAAAAGGTGGAAACAACCCAAATGTCCACTGACTGAGGAACAGAGAAATAAAATGTGGTGAACCCATTTGCTGGAATATTACTCAGCCAGGAACAGGAGTGATGCACGGGCACGTGCTACAACACGGGCGAGCCTGGAAAACTTTGTGCTCAGTGAACGAAGTCAGACACAAGAGGCCATGTATTGTGTGATTCCTTACATGCGAAAGGTGTGGAAGAGGCAAATCCATAGAGAGAGAAAGCAGATGAGTGACTGACGGAGGCAGTAGCGGGACTCCTTAATAGTTTGGGATTTCCTCCTGCAGTGATGAGAATGTTCTGGAACTAGATGGTGGTCATGGTCGCACAACATTGTGACTTTGCGAAATGCCACTGACTTGTACACTTTAAAATGGATAAAATCATAAATTTTATATATTATGGGTTCATTTGTAAAAATCATGCCTGCTGGGAGTTTCTAGGGGTGAGGCCCCCATGCTCAGCAGCACTGGAAATTATTAACATGGTAAATTTTGGTTCATCTTACAGGTGGGACATTTATGTTTTAATTTGAGAAACTTCATTAATGAGCTCAGGTAGCTTTCCAGATGCTTTTTCAATTTTGTATTTGATTCTTTTGTACCCTCTCCTGCCTTAGTTGTAAGGACTTTTACATTTCATATTAACCTTTCATCCATCATGCATCCTACCCATAGTTTCTGGCCCTCCAGTATCTTCAATTTATGTGCCAAAAAAATTCCCTTGGGCTTTGACTGAAATGACACCAATGATGACGGATCGGGGGGCAAGGGGAGGATTCTACTGCCCTAATTTTCTGGCCCACAACTGTCTCGGGTCCCCAGTGCACACACATTGCATGTGTTTCTTGTTCAAGGTTCACTATTTTGTGCATGTCTTACCCTCCTGATATTCCTTGTAGATGCTTTACAGTTGGGCCTGCAATGGCCCTGGGAGTCTTTCCCGAGCGTTCACACACTTGTGGCTGGTGTGTGGGATCCCGATCTCACACCAGCCCCTGCAGGAATGTGACCTTAGAAACCGTGGTAGTCCCTCAGCAAAACCTGCCTCAAATATTTTCCACGAGTTTTCTGGAGCCCAGCAAAGAACCGACAGGAAAACAGAGTCCTGCAACAGACTCACCAGTTTACTGAGTAAAAACTAATTGTAGAAAATAAGCCGGCGCTAACGAGGTCTTCCCTGTAACCAGCTCTCAGACCAACAAGGAAGGGAGGCATGGTGAGCCGACGCCTGGGACAATGCGCTGGAGGGTATAAAAGCCGAAAGACAGCCTGAGCACCTCACACACTCACACGCACACCCTCCTCCAGCCCCACCGCCCCCACCATGGCCGCGTCCACCCTGTCTGTCTGCTCCAGCGACCTGAGCTACGGCAGCCGCGTCTGCCTGCCCGGCTCCTGGGACTCCTGCCCCGACTCCTCCTGGCAGGTGGACGACTGCCCAGAGAGCTGCTGCGAGCCCCCCTGCTGCGCCCCCAGCTGTTGCCAGTCCAGCGGTTGCACGCCCAGTGGTTGCGCCCCAGCCTCCTGCCTGACCCTTATCGGCACCCCCGTGAGCTGTGGGTCCAGCCCCTGCCAATCAGCCTGCACCAGCTCCTGCCAGCCCTCCTGCTGCAGCTCCTCCCCCTGCCAGGAAGCCTGCGGCGCATTCATCGGCTGCACCCCTGTCTGCTGTGAGACCTCCCCCTGCTCGGCCTCCTCATGCTCCCAACAGTCCAGCTGCCAGCCCTCCTGCTGCAGCTCCTTCCCCTGCCAGGAAACCTGTGGCGCGTCTGTCTGCTGCACCTCTGTCTGCTGCAAGCCCCTCTGCTGCACCCCTGTCTGCTGCAAGACCTCCCCCTGCTCAGCCCCCTCCTGCAGGCGGCCCAGCCCCTGCTCCTCGTCCTGCTGCAGGCCTTCCTCCTGCGTGTCCCTGCTCTGCCGGCCCGTGGGCTCCCGCCAGGCCTGCTGCGTGCCCCCCTCGGCCCAGAAGTCCTGCTGCTGACCAGCTTGAACCTCTGCATATGGTGCTGCCACCTTTGTTCCTGGGCACAAATGTCCTCTCTCAGGAGCCCAGACGCCCCTCTGTGGGCACCAGGACCACCCCTCGGCCCCTTGGTGGGCACACAGATGCTGCCTACCAGGGATTCGAACATGCCGCCACCCCTTTCTGCCAACAGATGGCCCACAAGTCCTTCAACGGAGGTGGACTGTGGCACCCCGGGAACCCTCTTCTGTAGGATCGGTTCCTTGTGTTCCGCACGACAAAGGCCAATTGCTATAATCAATAAAATGTTTGTGTCATGACCTAGAGACTGGTGTTTGTTTTCTCCTCCTCCTCAGAGACCACTCCAGACTGGAGCTCTGCCTGGTGGAAGCAAACAATAAAGACATAGTCTCAAATTCCAAGTTCAAAGCACCTGAGAGATGTCTGAATGTGGACCTGCACGCTCCACGTCCCTTCCCGGCCCCGCGGCCCACCCTCCCCACAGTGAGGAGCCCTCCAAGCCTGGGCCCGGGGGGTGAGAGAGGTTGCACAAGGCTTAGAGCTCCAGCCCACGCCTGGCCCCCTGCCCATGCAGGTTAAAGAGCTGGGGAGCAGCACGATCCTAACTGGTGGGCACTGGAGGGTCCAGTACCTAGCACCGTGCTGACTCCCTTGGAGAGAGGTGTCCACACAGAGGACCTGTGTGGTCCTGCATGCATGCTGGTCTGGGCACAGGGGCTGATGCTCTGCAGCACCAGCAAATCCCTGTAGACCCCAAGAGGGGTGCAGGGGTCGGTTCAGACATCATTCACTCTATTCAAGATCTCAAGGCCTAATTGAGGAGACAGGGAGCAAAAAGATGCCTTGTTGACAAATCCTCAGGACAGTGGAAGAGGATGAGGCTGCAGTCTCAGTGGACCTCTAGCACTAGAGGATCAAGTGGCCACCAGTCAGACCAGCCAGGTCAGCATCAGGCTCCCTACTGATCCCTTGTGCCAGGAACAGACGGAAGAAGCCCACAGGAGCAGAACAGCAAAGGCCCAGCAGGTGGAGGGAGGAATAGAAGGTATCTCCTCAGAGAGGCTGACTTCACCCCTACCCCAAGTTAGCTCTACCCCAGGGAAGAGGAGACAGAGCAAAAACCCTAAGGGGGCCTTTAAAGAGAAAGGGGCTGGGTTGTAAACCCGCCTTGACTCTTAAATCCCTCAGTTGCCTAAATTTATCCAAAATCTGTGCTCATTACTTGTTCTTTCAAATTTTAAGAAAAACATGACCATCTGCATAGATACAGAGACCTCAGTGGATTCTTCACGGCACAGAGTTAGAGACCTGGAGGAAGATTCCACCTCACCCGTAACCAAAAAGAGTGAAGTACAGGGATGTTGACTCACATGGAAACCAGCAAACCACAGTGTTGCCAAAATAGTGCATGGGAGGGCCAGGCGGCTGTCCCTGCAGGATGCACCCCTGCTCTGGCCCCGCGGCACGAACACATCCAGGACCTTCTCATGGTTCCTGCAGGAAAGTTGGTCACAGCTGCTTAAGACACAGTCAGCCGGTCACCCTGCAGCCAGGGTGTTTACATGGTCAGCTGGACTGCTCACAGATGGGGCATCTACATGGTCAGCCAGGTTGCTCACAGATGGGCCATCTACATGGTCAGCAGGAGTGCTCAGAGATGGGGCATCTGCATGGTCATCTGGACTGCTCACAGACTGGGCATCTACACAGTCAGTCAGACTGCTCACAGACGGGGTGTCTACACAGTCAGCAGGACTGCTCCAGGCTGGGGCGTCTATGCAGCCAGCCAGACTGCTCACAGACTCGGCATCGACACAGTCAGACGGCTCACAGATGGGGTGTCTACACAGTCAGTAGGACTGCTCACAGTTGGGCATCTACATGGTGAGCCAGGCTGCTCACAGACAGGGTGTCTACACAGTCAGCCACACTGCTCCAGGCTGGGCATCTACACGGTCAGCCAGACTGCTCACAGTCAGGTGTCTACGCAGTCAGTCAGACTGCTCATAGACAGGGTGTCTATGCTGTCAGCTGGACTGCTCCAGGCCGGGTGTCTACACGGTCAGCCAGACTGCTCACAGTCGGGTGTCTACACAGCCAGCCAGACTGCTCACAGACAGGGTGTCTACGCAGTCAGCCAGACTGCTCACAGACAGGGTGTCTACACAGTCAGCTGGACTGCTCCAGGCTGGGCATCTACATGGTCAGTCAGACTGCTCACAGACAGGCGTCTACATGGTCAGTCAGGCTGCTCACAGACAGGGTGTCTACACAGTCAGCTGGACTGCTCCAGGCTGGGCGTCTACACGGTCAGCCAGACTGCTCACAGTCAGGTGTTTACGCAGTCAGCCAGACTGCTCACAGACAGGGTGTCTACACAGTCAGCCAGACTGCTCACAGTCAGATGTCTACGCAGTCAGTCAGACTGCTCACAGACAGGGTGTCTACGCAGTCAACCAGACTGCTCACAGTCAGGTGTCTATGCAGTCAGTCAGACTGCTCACAGACAGGGTGTCTATGCTGTCAGCTGGACTGCTCCAGGCCGGGTGTCTACATGGTCAGCCAGACTGCTCACAGTCGGGTGTCTACGCAGCCAGCCAGACTGCTCACAGACAGGGTGTCTACACAGTCAGCTGGACTGCTCCAGGCCGGGCGTCTACACGGTCAGCCAGACTGCTCACAGACAGGGTGTCTACACAGTCAGCTGGACTGCTCCAGCTGGGCGTCTACACGGTCAGCCGGCCACCATTGCCCAGCAGTGGAGATGGTGAAGTCAGAGGTGACGGGTGTCTTTACTTTGGGAAGCTTCTTTAACACGTGTTCACAATGCAGCGACAATGTTAAGTTGTCAGATCTCAGTGAGCCCTTCTGTGGGCAGCCCCCGGACCCGGACGCCCCGTCACCCATCATGCCTGAGACTGGGATGGTCACAGCCCTCAGAGGCATCACTGAGGAGACGGGGCAGGCCTCCCCTGCTGTCTGGTGGTTGGTGCCGTGGCCACGGGGGTGCCTGGAGGGAGGGTGTCTGCAAGGCCAGGGCGTGACGCGCAGTGGCTGGACACCCGTGATGGTGAGACCGGTGGCCGGCAGTGGGGTCTGCATGGGACCAAGCATGAGGAAGAGCCGCGCATAGGAGGTGCTCCGAGAGTCCCTCCTGAATTTCCCATCCTTATAACCCGTGACCTCACAATAATGGATGTTTCCAGATACGTGGATATGTGGTCCTGCTGCAGGGAGGACCCCCTCGAAGGCGCTCCTCTTAGACTATTTCTTGGTTCTCACGCAGCTCCCCCCTGGCACCCTGGTGTGCCTCGGCTCCCTTGTGCTGATGACCGTGCCCTCTCTGTGTGCCTCCCGCCCATCTCCGGGGCGGCCCCAGCGCCCTTGCTCTTGGGTGGCCCATGGCCACACCACAGGGGCTAAGGCCGCGCCGTCAGGGGCAGGTCTGGTTCCCCGGCCCGGAACAGTGCAGGCTCCCCGCAGGAGCACACAGGAGGGCGGCCGTCCGGGGCTGTGTGGCAGAGGCTGGGTCTGTGCCGTGGCCACGGAGACAGACCGCACACTCGGTGGCTGCAGCAGCACCCGCGGACTCTGATGGCTCGGAGGCCAGAGTCTGAAGCAGGCCTCAGGGGCTAAAACCAAGCTGTGGCCAGGCTGGGTCCTCCCGGAGCGTCCGCCCAACCTGCTCACTGTCCCTCCCAGCCGCCAGCGGCGCCACCTGCTCCGTGGGGCATCTACACGGTCAGTTGAACTGCTCATAGATGAGGCGTCTACACGGTCAGCGGGCTACCGTTGCCCAAGGAGAGAATGAGTCGGAGGGGACGGTGCTCCAAACCCGCAGTACGGTGTCCCGCTTCCCACGGCCTCCTCTTCCGTGGCAGCCCTTCCTCTCCCTTCTCCCAAATCCCTGGGATGACGCGAGCCCACCGGGCAATCCAGGACGGCTCCCATTGCAAGACCCTCAGTTCACCCCATCTGGGAAGCCACCTCGCCTGTAGGGCTGTATCCACCAGTTGTGGGGATGAAGTGGACATCTCTGGGGCCACGGAAGTTACCCACAAAGCCCTGTCCCCCCAAATGGGAAGAGGAGGTATACTCTTCTAGGGAGCGTACACTTTTAATTTTTAGACCAGTTTGGCTCTGCATATTAATTGCTGAGCAGGAGACCTTTTTACCTAAAAGGGGTCAGATCAGAAAGTTAGGGATTCGCCCTCAGTGCCACCCAGCAGAGTAAGAAATAACCTCACTGGTTCAAGGGACAAAGTGGGACAAAGGAAGCCCTGGGGCCCATCAGGCTGAGCTAGGAGCGCCCACTCGCCCAAGAGGCCACCTCTGAGTGGTCAGCGCCCTGTGCATGGCCATCTGGTAACCTGTGGCTTCTCTGCAGATGGAGCTTTCCTGGATTCTGGGAGCTCCCCCTGGAGGAAGCAGTTTAGGGAAAGGCACTAAGGGAGAGACTGCACACACTCGGGTGGACTTCAAATGCACTCTGGGATTTAATAGACCTTTGTGTGGGTGGCTGCAGAGCCTGGGCACTCCGCACCAGCCAGGTGGGTGCTGGGTGAATGGCCCAGGTCGGGGCCAGGGACACTAGGGGCGACTCTCTCCGCCTGGTTAGCTGTAAGATGGTCAGTCGGGTCCAGAAGGTCTGAAGTGGATGATGTCTGGGCTGCCTGGTAGGAGTTCGGAGAGCAGACACTTCTGACCGCACGGAGGAGGGGTCCTAGGAAGCCATGGGCTCAGCAGCAGTTAGAGGTGCCGCAGGGGGCAGGCCTGCAGACCAGGGTGGGGCAGGAGGGCTGGCAGCCCCCAGAGGACTGGCAGGAGGGAGCCACATACACAATGGGCTTGTAGCTCACGGGCAGGCACACAACTGGCTTGCAGCTCACGGGCAGGCACACAGCAGGCTTGCAGGTCACGGGCACGCAGCAGGACGTCTGGCAGGGGCTGGGGGTGCAGCAGGTCACCTGGAAGGAGCTGGGCACGCAGCAGGACGTCTGGCACGGGCTGGGCACGCCGCAGGACGTCTGGCACGGGCTGGGCACGCAGCAGGACGTCTGGCAGGGGCTGGGGGTGCAGCAGGTCACCTGGAAGGAGCTGGGCACGCAGCAGGACGTCTGGCACGGGCTGGGCACGCAGCAGGACGTCTGGCAGGAGCTGGGCACGCCGCAGGACGTCTGGCAGGGGCTGGGGGTGCAGCTGGCCTGCTGGCAGCCCGTGGAGCAGCTGGTGAAGTACATGGCGGTGTGGGGCTGGAGTGGAGTCAGGGTGGAGGACAGGGCTGGTCTGGAGGCTCCTTCCCCAGGCAGCCTTTATACCCGGGCTGTGGCATCCTGGCAACAAGCCACACAGGTGCCTTCCTCCTGGTTGCCTGATTGTTTTCCTCCTCTTCCTCCTCTGTGCGTCTCTTCCTGGAGTTTCTGGGGGAAGTTCAGGAAACTGCAACAGCTGGAGGCTCAGTGTGACCCAGCAGCCCTGTGATTTCTGGACTCAGAGCCCAGGTTGGATGGTGAAGGAGCATCAGCTGGGGATAGGAGACCCCACATCAGGATGTTCAAGGTCCTCCCCAAGCTTACATACCCTGTCCTCTGTCCACATAAGCACCATCCTGCTCACCAGACCAGGGGTCCCCCGTTTTGATTTGGAAACTTCGTGATCCAGAAGGTCTTCCCAATGGACCAGAGCCAAGCAGCTGGGCTCCTCATTGGGGACAGCCGTGGCCATGTCATCCACCATGTCAACCAGTCCCAGCTTTGTGCCGGGCACCATGCTAAGCCTTTTACCTGGATCAGCTCATCACTGACCAGTCACCAATCCTTGCCGCCATCCAAGGGGTAGGTGATACCCCTCTTACATGGAGGCGCAGTTAGATTCCATGATGTTGGCGCGCTCTCACCACTGGGGTGAAGAAGCAGGAATTTGAAGCTGCGCAGTTTCACTCTGGAGTCTGCGGTCTTTACCATTGTGCCAAATTATGCTGGGGCTTTAGGGGTTTTCTGAGACTCTTGGATCCGTAGTTAGAATTAAAAAAAAATCAAATTTGGGGTGTTGCCTGGATGACTCAATCGGTTGAGCATCTGACTCTTGATCTCAGCTCAGGTCTTGATCTCAGGGTCATGAGTTCAAGCCCCACGTTGGGTTCCATGCTGGGCATGGAGCCTACTTGAAAAAAAATGGGGGAATTTTGTCCATTATTTATGTTTCAATATTATTCTCTTCTCCTCCTTGAGTTAAAATTGCTTATTGTTAGACTTGCTGATATTGTCCATAGACTGTCTTCATGATTCTCAGTTCTGTTCTTTTTTTCAGATTGGGTAATTCCTACTGATGTGTCTTCATATTGACAGTCTTTCTTATTCTATCGGCCCGGGACTATGATGCCTGGACTCAAGCTGTGTGGTCCGCACTTGTCCACCTGCACCGGCAGCCCAGCACCCACCCTGCAGGACTTCCCACTGTTCCAGGAACGCGCCCATTTCTGCAGCAGTGTCCTCATGCCCCCACGGCTGCTTCTGCTTGGAACACCACCTCCGTCCCATCCACGTCACCCACATGCCAGCTCAGCATCGCCTCCACACAGAGGTCCCCAAACCACTCGCCAGCACGCCTATTCCTCTCTACGTGCTGAACCTGTTTTCCTTTCCGGGACTCAGACCGCTCTGGAGTCATTTCATGCATTAACTTTCATCCTCTCGTTTATTCATTGCCCCACAAGGCTCATGAGGCCAGGACGTCTCTGTAGCCAGCACACAATATATATCTGTTGCATGAACAAATCAATTATTGTATAGATTACTAGGAGGCAGAAGTTGGTCACCTTTCTATAAAGGGAAGATAGTAAATATTTCAGGCTTTGCAGGGGCATGGTCTCTCTCATAACCACTCTGCATTATAGTGCAAGCCCTAGACAATGCGTAAGCAAATGAGCATGGCTGTTTCTAATAAAACTTTATTTACAAAACAAGGAGCAGGCCAGATTTGTCCCACAGACTTCCCTGCTTCCCAGTTTACAGATCCCTAGTTTAATGTTTTCCTGTGCAAAATAAAAGCTCAGAATGCATCACTGCCTCAAAGTCACCACTGACGGGCATGAGACAAAAAGGAATAAGGGACGCGGTACCGAGTGGAGCGTGGTGTTGTGTGCACATTACTGCCTGGAGAAATAGCACGAACCCCACGCACAGGCAAACCAGAAGATCCTGTTTACAGAAGAAGAACTTGGCCTCTAAGCTAAATGTATTATAGTGGAGCATAACACAGGAGAGTGCGTCCCACAAGATGTTGGGGGAAACATGGTGGAAACAACTATGAGGAAGTCAACAGTTGTGCTTCTGTGTTGCCAGGACGCCTACAGCTCGGGTATAAAGGCCGCCCGGGGAAGGAGCCTCCAGACATCACCGCCCTCCTCCCTGACTCCACTCCAGCCCCACGCCACCATGTGCTCCACCAGCTGCTCCACGGGCTGCCAGGCGTCCTGCTGCACCCCCAGCCCCTGCCAGGCATCCTGCTATGTGCCCATGAGCTGCCAGCCCGCCGTGTCCATGCCCGTGAGCTGCAAGCCTGCCGTGTATGTGGTCCCCTCCTGCCAGTCCTCGGTTTGCCTGCCCGTGAGCTACAAGCCCCTCGTGCTCATGGCCCCCTCCTGCCAGTCCTCCGGGGGCTGCCAGCCCTCCCGCCCCACCCTGCTCTGCAGACCCATCTCCTGTAGCACCCCGTCCTGCTTCTGGCCATGAGCCTCCCACCCAGCTGCTCCCAGGGCACAGGGGGCCACACCTGCTCCCCTCCTGGAACAAGTCTTCAGTGGCCTCCAGGTTCTGCACAGGGCCGATGAAGAACATGCCCAACGGACCCTCTGAAGCCTGTGGCAAGGATGTACCAGGATGCTCTGGATCCCTCTGTGACCCTGCCTGTCCCCTCTGGGAGGCCCTGGTTTCCAGGGTCCTCTGTCTCCAGCAGGGAACCCACCCTGTGTGAGCCAAATAAACCGTGCTTTCCTGATACAGCTTGTCCCTCTGGTTTATCTTCATGTATTTTGAAGTTCTTTTCTTGAAGACATAGGCAACCATAAGCAGAGCAGCCCCTCCGCAAAGAGCCCTCTCTCCAACTGCTCAGCTGGAGGTGGGCGGTTCTTGGAGGGTGCAGGGGGAAGGTGTCCTCCCCACATCCACCACCTGAGACTCATTTGTAGTTGGGGAAGGGCAGAGGAAAAACTGCCTGCACTGAACAGGGGATGGGAATTGGAGCTCTATGACAGGGAGGGCAGGAAAATCTCACACAAACCCACCCCAACTACAAAGTGGAGTCTGGCCATTGCCAGGAAGTCTGGCCATTCCCTTTCTCAGGAAGTGAGAAAGCTTCACCCTCCAAGATCCAGGCACATAGGGCCTGCTCAAGACTGACCCTGGGATAGGACAATGGAGCCCTCCTGGCCCCAGCTCAGCCTGGCTGGTACAGCTGCAGGAGCAGTGGCAATCCCTGGGGGAGGCAGGCCTGTGTAGAGGTCCCCTCCATGTACCAGGCACACAGAGAGAGCTGAAAACTTAAGGCAGAGCAAAAGTACTGTGCCCCTAGCCCTGGCCTGAAGTTCATGCCTGGAAACCGACCACAAAGGAATCCAAAGTCTTAGGTACCTTGAAGGTCATCACAAAAACAGCAAAACCCAAACCAAGGTCAACATCTGAGCAGGTTGATCCAAACTTCCCCTAACACAATGATGACCTGCCAGAAGAGACTCACCCATTTCCCGGAGGAAACACTGTTTATGTCCATTTCAATTAACACATGATATCTGATATTCAATAAAAAATTAGAAGACATACAAAAAAGCAAGGAAAAAAGATCAATCTATTGTCAAGGGACAAAGCTGGACTGAAAGCTCAACAAAACTCGACTCAAAAATGACCCAGATGTTAGAGCTATCAGACAGAAACAGTAAAATAACTATGATGAGTGAAGTAAGTTAGACAGAGAAAGGCGAATACAGTTGACCCTTGAACAATGTGGGGGTTAGGGGCACTGACCCCCTGCAATTCACATATAAATTTTAAATTCACATATAACTTTTGACTCCCTGAAAGCTTAACTACTAATAGCCTACTGTTGACCAGAATCATTACTGATAACATAAATAGTCAATTAACACTTATGTTGTATGTTCATGTATTATATTTGTAGTCATACAATAAAGTAAGCTAGAGAAAAGAAAGTGTTATTTAAAAACTATAAGGAAGAGAAAATACATTTACAGTACTGTACTTTTAAAAAAAAAATTCATGCAATTCAAACTCATGTTGTTCAAGGGTCAACTGTACTGTATGATCTCACTTATATATGGAATCAAAATAATAATTAATAATAATAATAATAATTCCAGAGGTGGGGGCAGGGGGTGGGCGAAATGGGTGAAGGTGGTCAAAAGTTACAAACTTCCAGTTATAAGACAAATGAGTTGGGGAATGTAATGTACAGCATTTCTATAAAAGAAAAACACCAAGTTAATATGTTTAAAAAGAAATAAAAGAACTATAAATATGAGAACAGAGTGAGAATCTATTAAAATAGAAGAAACAAACAGACTTGAGGGAAACAAAGAAAACTCCTAGAAATAAAAAAAAGTCAAGTAATAAAAATTAAAAATTTAGTTGAAAACTTAAAGAGAATATTAGACACAGCAGAAGAGAGAATTAGAGAAATCAGAAGGCAGATCCCAAGAAAATATCCTGAATGCCCCAAAAAGAGTTTAAAAAGTAGCAAATATGTAAGAGAAGTTAAAAGATGTGCTAAATGATTGGGGGGACATGTGTGGTAAATTCATAAATAAAAGCATAGGAATGATAAATGTTAAATTTAGAATAACAGTTACATTCAGAATGGACTAAAGCATTGAATCATGTGGGGGATGTAAGTCTTCAAATAAATAAACAAATAAAATAACTAAGATTAATAAGTTAAATAATCAAGGGTAAAACATGGACTACATGTATGAACAGATGGAGAATTTCAGCAGAGAGATGGGTACTATAAGAAAGAGTCAAAAAGATTATGTAAAAATCAAAATACAATATCAAAAATAAATTCTTTCAATGGGCTCATCGGTAGACTTGACACAGCCAAGTGTGGAATCATTAAATTTCAAGATAAGTAAATAGATATAGTCCATATTAAAACTCAAGGAGAAAAATAGTAGAGGGAAAAACAAGAATAAAACATCAAAGAACTCTAGGACAATATTAAATCATCACTAATGAATGTAATTAAGGTCCCAGAAAAACAGGAGAAAGAGAATAAGGGAGAAGAAATATTTAATTTCTTAAAATTTATGAACTTTCTAAAAATAATGAAAGACATAAAATGATAGATCCAAGAAGCTCGGAGCACCTCAAGTAGGATAAATCAGCCCCCGACTCCTACAAAAAATAATGACCTGGATACATCATTAAAGTCTGACTATAAAACCAAAAGAGAAGAGGAAATCTTGAAGGCATCTGCATGAAAAAGACATGCTCCATATATAACAAAGATGAGAATTTCTTCAGAGTCTAATTAGAAAGCATACAATTCAAAAGACAATGGAAAGATATCTTTAAGATACTAAAAAAAAAAAAATCTGTCAACCCTATGAAGGTTTTAAGAAAGTATCTTTAAAAATTAAAGTGAGGGGCACTTGGGTGACTCAGTCCATTAAGCGTCTGTCTTCGGCTCAGGTCATGATCCCAGGGTCTTGGGATCGAGCCCTGCATTGGGCTCCTTGCTCAGCAGGGAACCTGCTTCCCCCTCTGCCTCTCACCCACCCCCCAAGCTTGTCTCTCTTGCTCATTCTCTTTCTCTCTCAAATAAATAAAATCTTAAAAAAAATAAGTAAAAATTAAAGTGAAATAAACACTCGCTCAGATGAACAAAAACTGAAGAGATTAACCAACCACAGACATGCACTACCAGAAATATTAAGAAAATTTCTTCAAGCCACTGATTGGGAGAGCAGAGAGAAACCTGACGTACACAAGGAGAAAAATGTCTCTAGAAATGATTCTAGAAAGAAGCTCAATATAAAAAGCTTTACAAGATAATCGACTGTCTAGAGCAGACACCGTCGCAATGCACTGGGGGTTCTGCACATGTGAGGAGGTAAAGGAGACAACACCCCCTCAGACGATGTGACATGGAAGTACACCACTATAGAGTCCCGACACTGCAGAGGAACGGCATAATAGCATTTGGGGGTAGATTGTGTTCTATTAAAGGTGTAAATTATAAACTCTCGACCAATCCACTTTGAAAAGAGGTGTAACTGATGAGGCCAAAAGTAGAGATGACATGGGATAATTAAAAATACTAAACCTGAAAAGAAGAGAAAGAGAAAAAAGAGCGGATGGCACAAATAGAACACAACCAGCAAGATGGTATTTTATACCTCAGTATATCAACAACTTCCATTAAATGTAAAAGGTCTAAACATCAAAATCAAAAGACAGAGATTTTTACTTTTTTATTTTTTATTTTATTTTATTTTTTTTAAAGATTTTATTTATTTATTCATGAGAGACAGAGGGAGAGAGAGAGAGAGAGAGAGAAGCAGAGGGAGAAGCAGGCTCCCAAGGAGCAGGGAGCCCGATGCGGGACTCGATCCCAGGACCCTGGGATCATGACCTGAGCCGAAGGCAGACGCTTAACCATCTGAGCCACCCAGGCGCCCAAAAGAGAATTTTAAATTGGATAAAAAAAAGCAAGACCAACTATCTGCTATCTACCAGAAATCCCACTTTAAATATAAAGCCATAGGGTGCCTGGGTGGCTCAGTCGGTTAAGCAGCTGCCTTCGGCTCAGGTCATGATCCCAGGGTCCTGGGATCGAGTCCCGCATCGGGCTCCCTGCTCAGCAGAGAGCCTGCTTCTCCCTCTCCCTCTGCCTGCCTCTCTGCCTACTTGTGCGTGCGCTCTCTCTCTATCTCTGTCAAATAAATGGATAAAATCTTTTAAAAAATAAATAAATAAATGAAATCAGGATTTACTTTAAAAAAATAAATATAAAACCATAGTTAATTATTTCATATAAATGTGTTTCTATATATGCTTATATACTACATATGTATATAAGCATGATGTGTATGTTTATGTATATAATACATGCATAAGCATAATCAAATATATATATATTTTTAAAGATTTTATTTATTTATTCATGAGAGACAGAGAGAGAGAGAGAAAGAGAGAAGCAGAGGGAGAAGCAGGCTCCCCACTGAGCAGGGAGCCCGATGCGGGACTCGATCCCAGGACTCTGGGATCATGACCTGAGCTGAAGGCAGACGCCTAACCATCTGAGCCACCCAGGTGCCCCATAATCAAATATATTGTTGGTATTATCATTTTGAACAAACCATTATGCCAAATCAATTAAAAATAAGAAAAATAAGTTATTATTTTACCTCCACTTACTCCTTCTTCATTTTGCTTCCTTACTTTATATGGATCAAAGTTTCTGACCTATATTACTTTCCTTTTTTCTAAGGACCTTCTTGCAAAGCAGGTTTACTGGCAAAAATTTCCCTCAATACTTATTTGTCTCAGAAAGTCTTTATTTTCCCTACACTTTTGAAGGATAATTTTGCAGGGTATAAGATTCTTGGGTGACAGGTTTTGTCTTCTCAACACTTTAAATATTTTGCTCTCCTCTCTGAGGAGAAGCTGGTGTAATTCTTGTCTGTGGTCCTGTGTAGGTAGGTGGTTTTTTCCTTTGGCTTCATTCAGGATTTTTTTCTTTATCTCTGATTTTCTGCGGTTTGGAAATGATGTAGTTGATTTTTGCACTTACGCTCCTTGGTGTTCTCTGAGCCTCCTGGGGTGGTGGTTTGGTGTCTGACGGTAGTTTAGGGGATTTTTGGTCATTATTGCTTCAGGTACGTCTTCTGCTGCTTTCTCTCTCACTTCTTCCTCTGCTGTTCCCACCTCACAGAGGTCATACCTTCCATGTCGTCCCACAGTCCTTGGGTGTTCTGCTCTGGTTTTTTGTCTTTGTTCCCTTTGTGTTGCAGTTTTGCAGGTTTCTGTTGATATATCTTCCAGCTCAGAGATGCTTTCTCAGCCATGTCCAGTCCACTAAGAAGCCCATCAAAGCCATTCTTCATTTCTGTTACAGTGTTTTTTGTCTCTAGCATTTCTTTCTGGTGCTTTCTTAGGATTTCCATCTCTCTACGTTTGCCCATCTGTTCTTGCACACTGTCTGTTTTACCCAACAGAGCCTCTGGCATATTAGTCAGAGTTGTTCTGAATTCCCAGCCTGATAATTCCAACATGTCGGCCGTGTCTGGCTCTGTTGTGTGCTCTGTCTGCAAATGTGTTCTTTAGCCTTTTGCCTTGTGATTTTTTTCTCGATAGGCAGACATGACGCCCTGGGTAGAAAGAACTGCCGTAAATAACCTTTAGTACCGTGGTGGTGAGGTGTTGCGGGGTGGGGTGGGGGAGGGGGATGCGTCCTGTAGTCCTACGATCAGGGCTCAGGCTTCCGGGGAGCCTGTGCCTTCTCAAGAGTTTCTCAGTCTCCCCCCCTCACATGAGAGAAGATAGCTAGAGGGGCTGAGTTGGGTATTTTCCTTCCCATGGGTCAGTTAGGCTGATAAATCCCTCGATGGTTAAGCTCTGGTTAATAGTTTTTTCTGAGGGAGGCTTGTTAAGAATGCTCTGCTGTATTTCAAGACAGTTCCTTTACCCCTCACCCCGCCAAAAGCATGAGGGGATTTTCCTCTACCACCAAGAGTTCTAGGAGGTAAAACTCACCAAAGTGCAGGAGCCCCCCCCCCCCCGCCCATGACTGGGTCCCCTTGAGATTTTAATCTCTCAGGTTTGTCTACGTTTAGCCTCCAGCAACTTGTGAATTGTAGTCCAGGTTTCCCTGCCCTGGCCCCAGCCCCAGCAAGTTGTGGTTCTCCATATTTGCCTGTAGGTGCCTCCACTTTGCGGGGTGGGGGGGCAGTGGTTTGCCCTGTGACCTCACTTCTCTTACAGATCTAAGAAGAACCATTGGTTTTTCAATTTCTTCTGCTATTTAATTGTTGTTAGGACAGGGTGGTGACTTCCAGCTTCTCCCATGCTGGACCAGACTACCACGACTCAGAGAACAACCCCCATGAAGAGGTGCTACACGGTCAGGTAGACAAAACTACATGACCAGCTGTGGCTAGCCAGTCTCTATTACCAGCACAGAGGGCGCATGAGTGTGGGAGCCATGGGGTGAGGAGAGGGAGCTATGCTTTTTACTGAGACCTGTATAGTTACCTGCTGCTGCTGAGTACCCAGCCTTCCAGGAATAGAAGCCTGCTGAAGGCCAGTTTGGAGGCGACATCTCATGAGGAGGGTGCACCATCCTCCAGAGCACCGTCAGACACTCCACATCAGTGGCCCCCTTTTTTTTTAAAGATTTTATTTATTTGAGAGAGAGAGAGATAATGAGAGCAAGAACACAAGCAGGGGGAGTGGGAGAGGGAGAAGCAGGCTTCCCACAGAGCAGGGAGCCTGATGCGGGGCTGGATCCCAGGACCCCGGGATCACGACCTGAGCCAAAGGCAGACGCCTAACGACTGAGCCACCCAGGTGCCCTCATCAGTGGCCTTTATATGGTATTGAGTCTATAATAGATAGAAAGCATGAGTCTAGAAACCAAGGGATGGAAACCAGGAGGGTCCCTACTTACCATTTCACCCAGCGACCCACTCAGGGAATTTGTGTATGCCGACCCCACCGCTGTGAGCTCCATGGGTTTAGAGGTCCTGGTTCCCAAAGGGGACACAACAGGAATCCCACTGAAGTAAGTATTAGTTTTCCACTGTTTATAGGTTAGTGTTTCAAACTCATATAAACGCTAGCAGTGTATACATTACATAAATAGACAAGATAGGTGTCTATCCACACACAGAGTTTTGTAAGGTGCTTATCCTTCACCAATTTGATCCTCTGGGTAAAACATCAAGGACACTTCTTCCACGACCACACGCATAGATCTCCCCTGTTCTTCTTAGTGCCTGTGTGGTATTTCCTTATACGGAGATGCTAAAATAACATTATTCCTCTATTAATGGCCTTCACCTCGTCTCTTGTTGTTACTGTTGCTATCACAAACAGTGTGATCACGTACATGTATATCTTTTTTTAAAAGATTTTATTTATTTATTTGAGAGAGAGAGAGAATGAGAGAGAGAAAGCCCATGAGAGGGGGGAGGGCCAGAGGGAGAAGCAGACTCCCCGCTGGGCAGGGAGCCCGATGCGGGACTCGATCCCGGGACTCCAGGATCATGACCTGAGCCGAAGGCAGTCGCTTAACCAACTGAGCCACCAAGGCGCCCCGTGTACATGTATATCTTTGTGCAAGCATTTCTGTTGGGCTGATTCCTGGGAGAAATATCCACTTTTTAAAGGAAGAGTCAGTGGGCTCAGAAAGACTGGATGCCCAAGGCTATAGCGAGTGCACAGCCGAGCAGGTGTCTACAACCAGCCCTAGACCCCACTGAGAACTTCCGTACCGCCCACTGCTCAGGGGGCTCTTGGAGACAATGAATGAATTGACTGCAGAAGCCTCCAGAGGGGGCTGCAGGAGCATCCCACCCTGCTGACAGCTGCTGCCAACATCTGACAATATGAAACCTGCAGTCACTGAACCTGGGGACCGCGAGCCTCCCCTTGGCCGAGCGACACTTCCCACATTGGTATCCAGTAAACACACGGAGCCCAGGAGCCCCCACACGTGGCGCTGCGGCGGTCTTGCGGTAATGAGGCGAGGCTGCTGAGACAGACAGCAGGCAGGCAGAGTGCCCCGAGGGAGCGCACTTGGTAACACACACCCATGCACCCAGGTGCGTCCAGATCCATTCCACCGAAGGCAGGGCTCTGGAGGAAAAGAGACAACGCTGCCTCCTGAGTGGGTGGCCTCGAGAGAGCTCTTCTGTCTTGTCCCTTTCCAGCAGGCGGGGGGGGAGGGGGGGGCTGACCTGGAATAAGGCTTCTCTTCTGGTATCTCCTCCAACCTGTTTTGTCCATCTCTGGTGAAGGAAGTGCTGCCTAGCAACCGGAGAAGGGCAATGACGTGTGTGGACTATTCCCACTCCCATGACACTTGACCCTGGTTGATTATTAGCGCACATACTGTGGAGGCGACAGCCCTCCTTAAAGGAAAATGAGTTCTATAAAGTCACCAAGGGGCAGTAAGGGGGCTTTGGGAAAAGCTTGGCACCCGAGCAGCTGCCAGATTTTTCAATTCTCAGAAATAACCTTTCTTCCCAAACCGGAGGGACTCCTTGGGCAAGCAGACAATAGGTGTTAAGAAAACTCTTTGAAATACGATCCATTCCATTTACTTTCTAATCTGTAAAGCTGCAAAGCAAACAAGAGATTTCCTGGTTCCCCTGACATTTAGAGCCTTTATGCTTTGTAAGTGTATTGAGCAAATACAAAATAAGATGGTGTAGGCGACTGTGACATGGTGACATCGCACTCTCATCTCCTTCTATAAGAACGTGTTAATAATTTACATCTTAACTAAGAGTTACTGTTGACACGGGGGCGGGGGGAAGGCTTTTCAAAGAGCCACTTGGATCACCAGGCAAATAATCCTAGATAAGCATTTGCTGACCCTGAGACTCAAGTATCTTGGAAACTTTAAGGTATGCCCTTGGGAAAGTTAGTCTAGTTTCTCCCCTCCCACGGTAAACTGGCACCAAAAAACCCTCCAAAACAAAACAAAACAATCAACAAAAAACAAAGAGAAACCCCACTTGTTCATCCAAAGGAGACAGGGTGCTTTCAAAAAGCTCACAGTCCCAGACTCAAGAGAGGGATTATATTTGCTCAGTGCTGTAGGACAAGCCTCAGGGATTCCTGCCACGCTGCAGGTCAAAATTCCTATAAAAAAGAAAGGGAAAGAAGTCATCCTATATTCCCACTTCCTAGAGAACCTCTGTTCAGACTTTGGTACGTTAAAAAAAAAAATCCTTTCTCTGTATTTTGTGTGGTGTGTATTGTGGTGGGAGGGAGTTTGTGCTTTTTACAAAGTTCTTTTTATTAAAAAAAATTTTTTTTTATGTATTTGACAGATAGAGAGAACACAAGCCAGGGGAGTGGCAGAGGGAGAAGCAGACTCCATGCTGAGCAGGGAGCCCGATGCGGGGCTTGATCCAAGGACCCTGAGATCATGACCTGAGCTGAAGGCAGATGCTTCACCGACTGAGCCACCCAGGCGCCCCTCTTACAAAGTACTGGTCATGCTGTTGGTCTAAATTGGTTTCCTGCTTTTTTCCCACAAGCCTTGTTCGTGATACAGACCTATGAGTAAAAGGGATCACTGTGCTAGCCCTGATCCTCCAAGTATGGGTTGTCGATATTGTTTGCACAATTAAAATGATCTGCTGTATTGAAATAGGGAGGAAGCCTAAAACTTAATGAAGACAGACCCAGGCTTCGGTGGTGGGACGTCTTTCCAGCACCGCAAAAGCCCCGAGGAGAACGGTTTGACCTTGGGATTAGATCTCAGTTCCCAACTGCTCTCCCCAGATCTCAGGCTGGTGTTTCTGATCATTTCTGTGACGTTCTAAGAGGATCGGAAGGTGTGATTTTTAGCCTTTGCAATCGAATGACTGAAACCCCAAGGACAGACTGGGATCCTCCAAAGCAGCTCAGGTGGCTTCCTTGTTTTCTCCGCTGAGACCTTGCTTCCCTTCCCGGTGAGATCCTCGCCTTGCTTTCGTGCTGCTTCTCAGAGCTGACAACCAGGAGCTCATGCCTAAGCGCAGGAGCCACCACAGGCTGCGCTCCAAGCCCACAAGGAATGAGCCGCAAGCTCCCGTCTTACCCACGCTGTGGGCCTGCCAGGCTGTGGGGGTTCTGTCTCAGAGCTCACCCTTCCCCCCAAGAGGGTATGTTGAAGGCTGAACTCCTGGTATCTGTGAATGTGACCTCATTTGGAAATAGGGTCTTTGCAGATGAGGTCACAGTGAGTGAGGGCCTGCCCATAGGAAGGTCGGATAGCGATGCAGAGAGAAGGCACGTGAAAGGGGTGCCTGGGATGGGAGGGAGGCAGCTACACGCTAAGGGACACCAGGGACCGCTGGCTGCCACCAGAGGCTGGAAGAGGCGCCGAAGGACTCTCCTCGACAGGTTTCAGAGGGCGCACGGTCCTGCGGCCGCCTTGATCTGGGGCTTCTGGCCTCCAGAGCTGTGAGACAGTGAATGTCTGCTGTTCTAAGCCCCCGGATTGGTGCTGCTTCGCCACAGCAGCCCTAGGGCACTGACAAGGACAGTAAAGAGAAAAGGCAGGACAGTGTCTGTGACGGTGGCAGCCCCTAACTAGCTCGTGGGAACCCAGGCCCCTGCCCTCTGGGCAAGCCGGTGCCTCCAGGAGCTCCACGGGGTGGGCGAGGGGCTCCTGCAGCATCCTTCCTCCCAAAGCACAGCCTGGGGGTCACTGAGCCCCACGAGGCCGTCCCATTAGTGGCAACGAGCCTGTGTCAGCCGCCTGTGACTTACCTGCCTTCAATGTCATTTCTCTAGTGTCCGGGGCCAGCTGCGGAGGAGGCAGTCAGGGTAGCTGGATCTTGGGGTTCTGATCCCCGCCATGGGCCCCCAGGAGTGTGTGCTGGGGTGGGAACAATTCCCAGACAGGGGCGCCCGGGTGGCTCAGTTGTTTAAACATCTGCCTTCGGCTCAGGTCATGATCTCAGGGTCTGGGGATCGAGTCCCACGTTGGGCTCCCTGCTCAGCGGGGAATCTGCTTTTCCCTCTACCCCAGCCCTCACCCTGCTCATGCTCTCTCTGTCTGAAATAAATAAATAAATAAATAAAATCTTAAAAAACAAGAACAACTCCCAGGCGAGCAGCTTGGGGGGAGGAGAAAGCAGCAGCCTGGGAGGGAGTGGCCTGAGCCAGGGCAGCGGTCCTGACGGTCACCTTGAGCCTGGCAGGGCACGCCCCTCGTGGCCATGTCCTCAGGCCCTGGCTGACCCTCTTTCGTAGGCCACTGTAGGAACCACAGCCTGGAGAGCAGGACCCGGCCCAGGATGCAAAGGCCCTGAAATCACAGTCCTGATAGGATTCAAACTCACACTGAGCCTCGGGGTCGGCGTGCCAAGCTGGATTCCCATGCACGGGCAGCCGAACGTGGAGCGCTCCAGGAAGGCAGCCCCAGACTCTCTGTGCCTTGGCTCGCTGTGGGTGGGGTTGGGCACGGTGGATGTCTTTTTTTTTTTTTTTAAAGATTTTATTTATTTATTTGAGAGAGAGAGAATGAGAGATAGAGAGCACGAGAGGGAAGAGGGTCAGAGGGAGAAGCAGACTCCCTGCTGAGCAGGGAGCCCGATGTGGGACTCGATCCCTGGACTCTAGGATCATGACCTGAGCCGAAGGCAGTCGCTTAACCAACTGAGCCACCCAGGCGCCCCACGGTGGATGTCTTGATGCCGCACGGAGTATGCCAGGAGGAAGGGAGGAGATGGGCGCTCTCTGGGGTCTTCTGTGGACCCCAGCATGTGTCCTCACCTCCTCCAATCCACACCTGCTCCCCGTGGGTGTCGAGGGGCCTGAGGTGCCCACCTGGAGTGGGGAGGCAGAGGTCAGAGGTGCCCCGAGCCTGGCGGCACAAGCAAGGGCAGCCCTCCACCCTGCAGTCACCGTCTGGGGAGGCTGGACGGTGCCCCCGCCATGCGACCCATGTCCTAGTTCTGGAACCCATGAATGTGTCCTGATAAGGAGGAAAAGGGCCTTGCCGGTGTGATTAAGTTAAGGATCTTGAGATGGGGAGATTGTCCTGGATTATCCAGATGGGCCCTAAATGCCTTTTCAGTGTCCTTCTGAAAGAAAGGCAGAGGGCGGTTTCACACACACACACACACACACACACACACGCGCGACATGTGGGAGGCCATGTGACCACAGGGACAGAGATCAGAGCCAAGCAGCCACCAGCCGGGGATTTCCGGCAGCCACCCAAAGCTCCAGGGGGCAAGGAACAGAGTGTCCCCTCACCAGCCCCAGGACACTGATCTTGGACTTCGGTCTCCAGAACCCTGAGAGGGTACATTGCTGTGCCTTCCAGCCAGCCATCTGTGGTGCTCTCCTGTAGCCGCTCCGGGGAGCTCAGCCCCTCTCACGTCCTGCAGGCTCCGAGCCAGGACTCTCCGCCGCACACACGGAGCCCCACAAATTGTGCAGCCCAGAAGAAAACTCCTCTAGATGGGACCACCACTGCCAAGATCAGCCTCACGGTTTCCTGCCTCCAAACACTGTCTCATTGTTCCTGCGTGTTGATCCAGAGTGGTCTGTCTTCTAAGGGGATCTTCGTTCATCTGCCGCGTGCAGACCCTTTAACGTGTAACGGTGGCAAGAAGGGTCTGCAGCGGGGAGAGTGACTCGCTGATTTGGGGCCGGTGGGCAGGTGCCGGCACTCACGTGTCTGGAAGCGACGATGCAGAGTTTCGGCGGCGAGGCCGCTCTGGCCAAGGGGAGTGCCCCTTGTGGGGTTAGCGTCTTTCCTCCCCGTCCTTGCGCGATTCTTGGTCTTGCCTTTGTAGGGCTCATGCCTGTGTACAGAGGAGCCCAGCCAGCAGCGGGCCTCGCGGTGATGCCTCTGGGAAGGCCCACGACGAGAGGATCCTTGGTGTGTTGTCACAGTAGCTCGGGCACGGTTCGGTGTTCTGTCGCCCATAAACCCAGGCTGCGGGTCCCTTTGCCAAGAGTAAACCCTGGCTGGTGGCGACAGGGTGTTGTCAGGAATGTTAGGGCAGAAGCACGTTTCATACGGTAAAGCTTCCAGAACATGCAGTGGAATTAGCAGCCCGAGGACATGCTTTTGCCTCCTCCTCCCAGCACCGAAATCCTGCTGCTGAGGTCAGGGGAGCCCAGTCTTGGCATCTGGCATTTCTCCAGCGAGAACGTCCTTCATCCAAGTCATCAGGCTGTAGTCTTTTTCCCTCCTTCACGATTGCACCCGGTACCACCTCCTCCAGGAAGCCTGCTTAGAGTAAATCATTCCATGCTGAAAAAGGCTGAGATCAGGACGCAGTAGGATTGAACCCATGTAGCCAAGACGGTCGGGGTTGGCACCAGGCTCCGTCCCTCATGCATCATCGCGGGAAAGTCACCCGCCGCCCCCGAGTCTCTGCGTCATCAGATGGTAGACGAGGACAGCAAGGGGACGGGCCTCCGTGCTGGGAGGCGTTTCACGTGAGGCCCTGGGCCTGGGGCGGACACGTGATTAGCACGCGGTGAGCATCTGTTGTTGCCGCAGCTGCCGGTCAGTTCCGCCCCACTGCTCAGGGCTGGGCGGCAGGCAGGCTCCGGGTGGGGCGGCCCTCGGTGACGCTGCCCTGGGGTGCTCACGTCCTGCACCCTCCCTCCCCCCGGAGTGGGGGCTGGCGCTGGTGACTTGCTTCTAACGAGCAGAATACAAGAGCGATGGAGTCTCACTTCCACGATTAGGTTTCAGGACTGGCTTGCGTCTCGTGGGACTCTTTCTCCACCACCTTCTCTGCTTGCATGCTCCAACGAAGCGAGCAGCCCTGTTCTGAGCATCCTGGGTAAATCTGTCACACAGCAATAGCTAATGACATGGGGCCACACGCTCTTCATGCACAGTTGTTTATTCAGTCAACAAACACATCTCTTCAAGTCATTCCTTGCTTATTAACCCCAGCCACGTACAAGGCACATGTGGAGATCCACAGACGAAAACAAGAGCCAGTCCTACTCTTTGAAGAAGCCCCCATGGTGTCTGCAGAAGAGGTGACGGGGACCACAAGGAACGGCAAAGTGCAGTGTCTGCCCGGGAGGGGCTGGCAACCTCGCAGACAGAGCTGAGGGTGGAGACAGCGCTCAGCTGGACGGCTCAGCACTGGCAGGGCTGAGCCTCTTGTCCCTGAAGCAGCTCTGGTCCTTCTGTAGCTGCTCCAAAGACCCTCCAAGTGGGCACCTCCCTAGAGAGGTAAGCCCTGGCTCATGGAGTCCCCAGGGCCCTGGCCAGTGTCCATCGCATGGATCCATGCCTGGTGGCATGCAACTGTAGGGGAGCCGAACTCTCTCGCCCTCAGGATCTCCACCTGGGCCCCAGAATTCAGCGATGTAAGGCAGAAGAATATGAGAAAAGCACACAGTCATTAAAAAAAAAAAATTTTTTTAAAAGATTTTATTTATTTAAGAGAGAGAGGGGCGCCTGGGTGGCTCAGTCGGTTAAACGTCTGCCTTCGGCTCAGGTCATGATCTCAGGGTCCTGGGATCGAGTCCCGCATCGGGCTCCCTGCTCAGTGGGGAGTCTGCTTCTCCCTCTCCCTCTGCCTGCCACTCCGCCTACTTGCGCTCTCTCTCACTCTGTCAAATAAATAAATAAAATCTTTAAAAAAAGAGAGAGAGAGAGAGAGACAAAGATAGCCACAGAAAGCACGAGCGAGCACAAGCTGGGAGGAGAGGGAGAAGCAGACTCCCCGCTGAGCAGGGAGCCCGATGCGGGGCTCCACCCCAGGACCCTGGGATCATGACCTGAGCCGAAGGCAGACGCTTCACTGACTGAGCCGCCCAGGCGCCCCACAGGCACTTATTTAATGCAAGTTCCGTGGGCCGTGGGAGACTTCATAAGGAAATGAAGACCCAAAGAACGGGCAACACCTACATGCATTTAAAGCAACTGGTTGAGCAAAGAGGCGAATGTGAACATAGCTACTGTATATGGGAAGGGAAAGGGAGGTCAGAGTTATGTTAACAAGGTCTGTTTGCATAGAAGTTCTTACCTCTGCTGATGGGAATGCGTCCTTCTTCCTGCCACAGAAAGGGCACATCCCGTGGGACTTTCATCTGCCGCTTTTAGGAAAGAAGGGGACTCAAGAGAGCCTATCTTTACATGTTTTCAAGCACCTTAAGCTCAAAATCATCCGTATGCCAAAGTGGCAGTTTGGCGAGGCATATCCTGCCACCCATATCAGCGGTGGGTTATTAGGAAACTCATCCTGGTTTCAGTGAGCCACACAGCCACCCAGAGGTCACCCCGTCCTCGACGCACTGGATTTGAGATGGTCTGGTGTGCAAAGGCCCCGTCAGACTACCTCCTCCCCACTCCACCCATGGTCTCGAAAACCCGTTTGTCAAGTAAGAGAAGACAGCCCTCCCCGGTACAAGGTCAACTGGTGAGGGGTGGTCAGAGGGATGGTGAGCAGGTGTTCCTGCCCCACCTAGCCACACGCTGGCTGCCCAGGCTCGGGCCTGGTGTCTCGTTCTTGGCCCATCGGACACCCACCAAGCCCTCAAGAGACTGCACGGAGTTGCTGAATATTTGAAGAAAGAAAATCCTGGTTTGCGTGCCAGGTCTGCCTGGCACGACGGTGCCTTGGGAGAGGCCCTGACCCACCGGGTGGCTCCTGAATTAGGACAGCTCCCGGTGACTCCGCTGGACCCCTGCCGGAAGCAGAGAAAGCTCGGGGCACATCCAAGCCATCTTTGGCCCTAAGTTCCCTCGCTGAAGGTCAACATGTCTGGGAAGACTTCTGTTTTATCTTTAAAGGCTGCAAAATATTGCTGTTCCATGACATAGACAGTCCCTGTTCATTTTAAAATAAAAATAAAACTTTAGCTCTAAGGAATGGCCACTCTGAGATGCCCAGTTTGACCATGTGGTGGCAGGTGCCCCCCTCACCAGCCCCCGACTCTGCCCTAAAGCAGTTCCTGCCCTCTGTCCCTCCGGCCAGGAAGGGAGGGGAGGGAGGGTCAGGCACTTGTAAGCCTCCCACCCTCCCCCCACAGAGCTGAGGGGTCAGGGGCTGACGTCCTGGGCTGGAGTCCCAGCTCTGTCACTATTGGCTGTGTGACCTTGGGCAAGTCTCTTGACCTCTCTGTGCCTCCCTTTCCTACTCACAGGGCTGTTGGGAAGGTGAAGTGAGCTGTTAAGTGTGGTCTTAAAACGGCGCCCAGCAGCTGACAGCACTCCGTAGGCCAGGATAGGGTTGGGGTTCAGGTTCAGGTTAGCTGGCGGTCCATTTCCTTTACCCCGAGAACCGCTTTCCCTTCTTTCCACTCATCACCTTCACCTCTGCCTCCAGACTCAGATAAATTTCTCTGCTGCTCTATCTTCTCTTTCCCCAGCTCTCCCTCTTTTTATGTCCTATTTGTGACCCTAGAGTGACTTCAGGGGTTGGGCGTTTGGCATCAAAACCCTCAGAGTCACGCGGCCCCAACTGTTGGGCTTCCGGTCCAGGAACGTCTGCTTGCCGCGGCCGCAAGCACCCTTGGGCCCTGTGTGCAGGGAGCGGGCACGTTCGTGAGACGGATGGTGGCCTCCGCCTGCCAGCTTCTTTCTAGTGAGATGCATGAGGAGCTCCCTCCAAAGCACCCAGGGTCACCTGTGTCAGAAGTGATCAGTCACTAACATGTGTCACCGTGGGGGAGGGGTGGTGCCCCCAATAGCCGCCCACTTCGGCTCCCCAGCCTCCTGGGGCTGAGGCTGCAGACACACAGGAGATGTGGGGACGGTGCAGGGATGGTCCTGCTGTGCTACCCGGTGAGGGAAGCAGGACCCGAAACCTTACCCTTTCATCTTATGCGTTAACACAAGGCACACTTACTGGCTCAGCCCCCAGTACCACAGGCCGGGAGCTTGTGAACAATGGAAATGTGTCCCTCACACTTCTGCAGGCTGCCTGGTTGGCTGGGGGAGGGTCCGGCTCTCACTGTGTCCACACAGGGGAAGGCAGGAGGGAGCTCTCCAGGATCCCTTTTATAAGGAAGGACACTGAGCCTTTGGCCCCACCCTCCCCACCCAAGCACCTCCCGAGCACCCTGCCTCCTAATATCACACCGGACTGCAGGGCTTCAAGATGTGAACTGGGGGGGCACACAAGCATTCAGACCACAGCACTTACCTACGGAAAACACTGGAAAGACACCAACATGTTACAAGTGATTTTTTTCTGGATGGTGAGAGTATAGGTGGTTTTAAGCTTTTGTTTTTTCCTTGGAATTAAAAAAAAATCAACATGAACATATACTCATTTTGTATTGAGAACACACAATAAAAATACGTCCAGGGATCGTGTGGCGCTGACTGTGGCTGAGGGGAGTGCAGGGTGAGTGGGCTCCCCAGCAGGGGCCCTGGAGCTGGGGAGGGGGTGGGGGGCTCACCCAGGGAGGGGTGGACCTTCCCCTTGGGTACACTGGGGAGGCTACAGGGGTACTTATGAGCCGGGAGAGGAGCACCACTTAGAAGACCGGGGTGACTGGGAGCGACGGGAGGGTGGTGGGGCCCCCCGGGGGCATCGCCAGCCTACGTCCCACCGTGAGGGCCTTCCGGAGCGCCCCCTGCAGGGAGGGTCTTCATGCACAGTCTGATCTGCATGTCCCTTTAAGGAGCCAGCAAAACGAGCGTGGTGACCACGCCAGGTTCAAGCACCCCCTTGTGCCACCCATGGAATTCGGACCCTGCAGCCTGCTCTCCTTCCAGGCTCTGGCAGGGAGGGGTGGGACAGGAAGGGACAGGGCTGGGGGAAGGGGGTGGCCAAGCCGAGGTCAAGTGTGTGGAGGTGAAGCCCGCTGAGCAGCGGGGTGTGGGGGAGGTGACCTCCTGGCCGGGTGGCCGGAGGAGGAGAGGAGGTCAGGGTGGGAGGCCAAGTCCCCAGGGAAGTCCTGGGGGCAGAGGGTGGAGAGGGATGGCATGCGGCAGTGCAGGGGTGAAGGCCGAGGGGGTAAACAAATAAGAGCCTGTGCTGTCATTAAAGAGAAGCCCTTCCCTCCCAGGTCCCCGGGGGGTGTGCGGTGAATCGGGTCCTCTGAAAACACATTGCTGACGTGCTAACCCCCAGCACCCATGAAAGTGACCTTTGGAAAAGGGGTTTTGCAGGTGTCATCAAGTTCAGATGAGGCCCCCCTGAATTAGGGTGGGCTCTGAGCCGATGACGGGCGTCCTTACAAGGAACTGGAGACACACAGATGTGCAAGGAGGCCACGTGACCGCCGAGGCTGGGGCGAGGCAGCAACGACCCCCCCCCCCACCGCCCCCCCACACAGCCTTCAGAGAGAGCATGGCCCTCCAGACACCCTGGTCTCAGACTCTGGCCTCTAGACCACGAGGGAACACATTCCTGTGTTTAGGCTCCGGTGCGTGGCCCTTCATTACGGCAGCCCCTGAAAATGAATGTCGGTCCTCACGGACACTGCCCATCATAGGGGGCCCGCCCAGTCCCCGATGGACATGCAGTGAGCCCCTGGCCCCCAGGAAAGCCTCCTTGCAGAGCACCCGCACCCCCCCCCACCCCGAGACCTGCCTGAACAAAGCGAGATCGCAAGGCAAAGGTGGGGGAGATGGGGTGAGGTTGGTATTTGGTTGTATCCACGTAAACCTCACGCTGTCCTGTCTCCTGGGGCAGGGTCAGGAGACCCTTGCTCCTCCTGGCCACATTCCTGCTCCGGGATGAGCCAAGCAGCCCAGCCCCAGTGGCCGATGCCAACCAGAGAGTCCCGGACGAGATGCTTTGTCTCCTCCACCTCCGCGGGCTACTTCCTGCCACAGCAGGGGTGGGGGTGGGGGTGGGGGTGGGGGTGGGGGTGGGGGAAACCTTTCCAGGCACACTGTTAGGCTCTTCAGTGAGGCCCAAGCCCCCAGGCATGGCCCTGCAGGGGGCCTAGAGACCCCCTCCCAGCAGCCGCGGGGCTGAGGCCAGGCCTCTCTTTGGGCAAGGTCATGTTGAGCATTCCAGGCTGTGACCTTCTGTCCTCCGGGATCCCAGGCGCCCCTGCCACACCTGTCCCATCCCCTTTCCTTTCACGTCTTCCCTGTTGACCTCATAGTCCATGGCTGACAGCACGTTTGCCTGCAGAACCCCAGTCCCTGGCCCCGGCCCCTCACTCCTTCCCACCCACCTGGCAAAACACTGCGCCCCCCGGGCCCTGCAGGAGACCCACGGCTCACAGGCAGGAAGCACTACAAGGTCATGCTTGCCGGCTCAGCTAGCCTCAAGTGGCCTCTCGGCTGACCCACGCCGCCCTCTGTGTGGGACAGCAGGTGTCTAGCCCGGTCCCTGGTGGCAGCCGTCTCCATGCTGGGTCTCTGTCCTGCGCCACCTCCAGCCCACAGCAAGAGGCCTCCCTCTGCAGTGGGGCCGAGCAATGGGACCTCTCAGCTTTCTGCCTTCCAGGCTCAGCCCCGCACCCACAAGAGCGGAGAGGAGAGGGGGAGCTCCTTGGTCACTGCCCCCTGCCCCTGCTCTGCACTCCCCTGGCCTCGCTCTGTGAGTCAGTCTTTCCTGGGTCCTCCCTTCTGGTCCCTGCCGGCCCTTTACATGCTCAGTCCTACCCGTCTTTAGTGGGGACCCTCCTCCCTGTGCTCAGGAGCCCCTAGCCCCACCCTGCAGCCAGGCCTCCTCAGATGAGATTTTTGCCCCTTCTTTCATGCCCAACCCCTCCTGTAAGCCCAGAACAGCCGCTCAAGGGCTGGGGTCTGTCCTGTGTGAAGGTTTTCACCCGTGTCTCCACGTCTCCCTTCTCCTCCTGCAGGTACAGAGGTCACACACCCGCCCTGACGGGGCCTGAGTCTGACAGAGGGAAGCTCTCGGATCCCTTTAGAGGGGGCAGCGTGGCCCCATACTTTGGGGGGCCCGGGTACAACATGAACATTCAAGTAGTAGTAAGACCTCCTGGATGGCAGCAGCAGAGTATGAGCCTGGCGCAGGGCCCTCTGGGGGCAGGCCCTTTTGAGCCCAGGGCCCTGTGACCTTGGGGCTATGTGAGTCGGGGACCCTGTGACCTCAGGGTCTTTGGACCTCGGGGCCCTGTGAGTTCTACCCTGGGAGATGGTCGAGGTCACGGCCTGTGAGGTCAGCCTGGCCGGGGGCTTGCCCTAGAGAAACCACTTGGTCCTCACAGGGCAGAAGGGGGCAGGGTCACCTCGGGGACGGGGGTGTCCCAGAGCAGGTGTTAAATGAACACCGAGGTGGCTTCAGTGTTGTGGTGGCCTGCCTCTGCGACATGAAACCCGAGTCTGGAAGTGCCTCACGGTCACCAAGCCAAGGGTCGAAGGACAACCCACCACAAGCAGCCAGTGGGGCTTTGAGCTACAGCCAATCCCATAACTTTCTTGTCGCTTCCGCGGTTTGTCCGTTTAAGTCTTGCCCCCGGCCTCTGTTGGGGAGCGCTCCAAACACCTCTGCTTGGCACGGCCCCGATCAGATTGATTTTCGATCAAATAAGTCCGCTCTTAAACGTGTTAATATGTCTCCGTTTATCTCTTCAGGCAGGAGGTGAAAGCCGTGCCTATCTGCAGGCCCGGGCACTGCACCGACCCCCGGAAGGGGTGCGGGCGGGCCAAGGACCTGGAAGGGCCCCGGGGGGTTCGGTCACTCAATATGCAAATGAGGAAAGAAAGGCCCACAGTGACAAGGCTCCAGGGTCCCTTGGGGAGCGGCGCTAGGCTCCACCCTGGCGCATTACAGGCATGGTGCTGTCTAATCCCACACGGCCCTGGGGACGGTGCTCCTATTAGTCCACTTTACAGATGAGGAAAGTGAGGACCTATGCCAAGTCCCTGAGGCCGCGGAGGCAGAGCTGGGATGGAACCTGGGTCAAGGCAGATCTTGAGGCTGGGGGCGTGGCTCTAGCTGCCTGGATGGGCCAGAACCCACCCTCTCCCTGCCACAAGCCCAGGGACAGGCCAGGACTCCGACTCTCCAGCTCAGCCCCCTCCCAGGCTCGGAGCCGCTCCCCAGGCTGGTCAGGCCCGCCTGCCCTCCGGGTGCAGGAGGGCAAAGGCTCGAGGAACAGGCCCCAGGTGTTTGAGAAGGACCTATGTCACGAGAGCAGCCCCAGGCGGAGCAGCCCTGGGCCGGGGTGGAGCTGGGTAGGTCGCTGCACACACAGAGCTGGAGCCCTCTGCCTGGTGACTTCGGGGAGGGGGGAGCCCAGGGGAGCTGGAGAAGCGGGGGGCCCAGCGCACATGGTGCTGGCAGGGGTTAAAAGCAGCGCTTGAGAACCTAAGCGTGTTGGGGCCTGACAGGAGACACCGCAGGCTGGGGGCATTGTTCTCAGGATGCTTTGATCCGGGACTCTCACTGTCTCAGGGCAAGGAAGTTTGGGGCTCTGCATTCTTGAGGTTTCTCAGCAATCCCCTGGAGCAGCGGGCTGGGTTCTCACCACGCCACTGTTCCCTGGGGAACGCTTCTGGTTTTGGCAGTTAGCTCCCGAAGGGCCGAGGGGCCAAGCGTGAGGCCCAGCTGCATGTGGGTTTCTCTCCCATTATGGTGGGTTCCCCGTGTCCCGCAGAGAGCTCAGGCTCAGTCCCAGCCCCGAGCGCCCCTGCATGTGCCTGGATTTGGGAATCAAGATACAATGCGGTCAGTCTGGACAAGGCTGAGCCCCAAATCCAACGATGGGTGTCCTGGAATTAAAGAGACATCGACAAAGAGACACACCAGGAGACAGGCAGAGACTGGGGTGATGCGTCTACAGCCAAAGAACGCCAAGGGTCACCAGCCACCCCAGCGGCTAGGATAGAGGCTGGGGGGCGTTCTGCCCTAGGGCCCTTGGAGAGAGCAGGGCCCCTGCAGACACCCCCCCCCCGACTTCCGGCCTCCAGCCTGGGAAAGGAACTTCCTGCTGTTGGAGCCGCCCAGTCTGTCAAGGGACTGAGACCCCGATCCGGCCCCACCTCCGCCAAGTTGTCTGCGGTGTTCCCCCCCACCATGTTACATCTCTGTGACTCCCCCCACCGGAAAGAAAGTGGAATAGGGAAGGGAAAGCCACACGGAGTGGCAGGGCCTGGGACCCCCAGAGAAAGGCCCTTGGGTGCAGGGGGAGGAGGGGAAGCCAACTCCGGATTATCTGGTCGGCCCGGCAGGCCACCCCCGGCCTGCCAATAGGCCCAGGAGACAATGTCCAAGCAGAAGGGCCAAGACCGGAGGCAGAGGCCAGGAAGAGAGCTGTGGGCTCTCCCCGGCCCTCCCATCAGCCCCCTGTCCTGCCAGGGCCTCCCTAGGTTCGGGTGTCCCGGCTCCACCCTGGGGGGACTCTCCGCTTGCCCAGAACTGCATCCTCTCCCCTCACCTGCTGGATATTTCCACCAGGCATCTGCCCAGGCTCCCTTCTCCTCCCCAAACCCTGCCCAGCTTTGTTCTCCTCTGTCCTGGGGCATCTCCAGGGTCAGAAGGGAAGGGGCTTCTCTCCCGAGGCTCTGGAGCTGCTCGCTCATTCCTGTAGCCCCTCCTGGCCAAGCCAGGCCTTCATCCTCTGACCCCATGCTGCTACCCACCTCCCCACTCGGCCCCCTGCAGCCCTACCCGTGGTCTCCAGGGTAAAGACCTGCTTCAACCACATGGGCAGGTGCAGCTCCAGCCTCCCTCTTTGCCCCGCCCCCTGCCACTCTCCACCTGCCCCGCCAGAGCCGTGCCTTCCTGCTAGCCTGTGCCCGCCCACTCCCTTTAGCCTGCTCTCCAGACCGGGAAACCCCTGTTTTTCTGTTGCCTCCTCTAGGAAGCCTTCTGGGAAGCCCCCATGTTCAGAAGGAGCCCTCATGCAGGTGTTCACACATGGGTTGATCGCCGTTCGTGCACCTGTGTCCCCTGCTGTCCACAGTGGCCTCCCCGCACACAGGGACTGCGGTTCCGCACATGAGCCCCTGCTCAGCACGGAGCTCGTTCTTGGGGGGGGAGGTCAGGCGAGCAGACAGAGGACTCAGCAACGGGCCGGGGGCTAATTCTCTTCCGTGGTCCATGTCCTGTTTCCCCTGCTGTCAACCCAAGGCAGGGTCTTCCCTTGCCCCCGGGCTGCCGTGCATTAGGTGATGATGGCAAATTTGGTGACAATCACTAAACGCCTATCTTCAGGTTCTGAAACAGCGGACAGAGGAAAGGGGGTTGTCCCCAGAGACGAGTCAGAAGGGCAAGGTGGGGAGGCGTGGGGGCCGGCATCGCTGGCTGGGGTCAGGCCTGCAGGGAAGGAGGAAGAAGCCGGCGGGTCTCCTTTCCCGAAGCTCGCCCACCATGCAGCCCCCTGGGGAGGGGCACCTGAGGGCCTGGGAAGCCCCGGGGCCCCATAGGCAGTTTCGGCTCTGTTGTCCTGTCGTGCCTCGAGAATCATCGAGCTGCTCCTCGCTGCCTGCTCTGGCTTGCTATGTGGGGAGAGCCTGATGAAAGTCCCGTCCGCATTACTGCACGGCCGCAGGGGGGTCGCGAGCGCGGCAAGGAGCCCACAGTCCACGTGAGCTGCTCGGAGTCGGGTGCCGCCGAGCGCAGACAGCACCCACTTGCCGGGGTCCAAGCCCGACCTGCCTCCAGAGGATACGGGGAAATGGCGCCTGTGTTCCCAGAACCTCAGGGGGCTGCTGGCTTCTCTCTCCTGGCCCCCAACGGCAGCCCTGCTCCCTGGTCAGCAGCTCTCCACCCGAGATCCTCGCTGGGCCCACCAGCCAGCTCCCACGCTTCAGAAATATAGGCTAAGAAAAGGCACTTTTTTCTATCGCATTATTACCTTTCTAAAAAATGTGTGTGTGTAAACATATATACGCAGATAGTTATGGGCTGAATTGTGTCCCCTTACAATTCGTATGTTCAAGTCCTAACCCCCAGGACCGCGGAGGGTGACGTTACTGGGAAAGACAGTCATTGCAAATGGACTTAGGATGAGATCATCCTGGAGTAGGGTGGCCCTAAATCCAATGTTTCCAGTGTCCTTATAAAAGGGACATTTGGACACAGAGAGAGAGACATGCACACAGGAGAAGGCTGTGTGATGCGGAAGGCAAATGAGGCATCTACAAGCCAAGGAACCCCAAAGTTGCCAGCAAACCCCTAAAGCCGGGGAAGGGGATGGAGCTGAGCGTCCATCGCAGCCTCAGGAGGAGCCAGCCCGACCCACACCTCAGTCTTGGACTCCTGCCTCCAGACTTCGAGACGAGACATTTCTGTTGTGTAAGCCCCTTAGTCTGTGGGGACTTCATCACAGCCGCCCCAGGACATTACTACATGTACATACACGAACAAAATGCATGCCTCTTGAATACATACGGAAAGTATAAAAATCGTAAAGAAGAAAATAACCCTACCTCTCAGGGATGGCACACTTTTTGGTATAGGCCCTTCCAGTTTTTTTTTTTTGCCCTGTGTGTGGGTACCAAACTTAGTTTATACTGCACACTTTTCCTGTAAAATATTATCACTATTTTTCCACGTAATTAAATGTTCCTTGAAATTGTTCTATAATATTCCACCAAATAGCTAAGCAAGCTTTATTTAGATTGGTTCCAACTGTTTGCAATTTAAAAGTAATCCAAAATGAATACTCCTCGTGCATAAACCATTTCCTATATTTCTGGGCATTTCCTTAGGATCATTTCTAGAAATGAAGTTAGGTCTGATGTAACCTCCAGACAGGGTTTCTACAGAGACATACTTCCAGAATCCTGAACTCCCCCGTGTCATGTAATGGCACAGGTTTGAGGATGATGGCCTCAATTGTTTGAACCCAGCCAGATGAGTCCGTCTAAGAGCCCAGGGATTAGTCAGTGACCTTGGCCTAAGGTTGTCAGTATACAAAATTCCCATGACCAGAGAGATGCTTCAGAAATGAGCCTGCAGCCTTCTTACTGCTATGAAGACTCGGGGGACATATGTCCTCACAGAGGCCTAAGGGAACAAAAGTCTCTTTGCTCTTTGAGAGACATTCTGGAAGCCAGCCTATTCTCCCAGATGGCACAGTATGAAGATGTGATACTCGGAACTGTGGCAGCCTTTTTGTCACCATGAAGGAGGCCTGTGGACAGAGCAGACAGAGTATGTCAGCAAATTCTCAATGACACCGTTGAGCACGTTGGTCAAACCAACCCATTCCCAGACTTCCCAGGAGTGAGAGCCCAGGTATCTCATATTAAAGCCAGGGGTTGAGTTAATACTTCCATCACACAGTCGTGGCGGATGCGGCCTCTGCCAGTGGCCACATACAGGGGAAAACGCTAATAAGGGCAAGCTAGCCCTTTCCGTTCTCATCGCGCCCTGCACGACCTGCTTTGTCAATGCTTGTCTCCACCATCCTATACAAGGTGGTGATATTAGTAAAAGGAAAGAGCTCTGGGCGCAGCCTGCATGCGACCCGGAATGTGCTCATCCTGGATTATCCGGTGGGCCCTAACCCCAGTGACCGGCATCCTTATTAGAGGGGGAGAGGTCACAGAGAGACAGCCATGTGAAGGCAGGGGTGGAGGCTGGAGGGTTGGAGGGGTGCAGGGGTGCACTCACAATCCGAGGAATCCCAACAATCCTTATAAGAGAGAGGAGAGACCTGAGACACACAGACATGGCAGGGGGTTAGGGGGCACATGGAAACAGGGGCAGGGGTCCTAGTGCCACGTCCTCGAGCCAAGGAACTACTCCAAGGGTTGCCGGCAACACCAGGGCCTGGAGCGGGGCTTGAAGCAGATTCTCCCCCGGGGCCTCCAGAAGAAACCAGCCCGGCCCACACCCTGATTTCAGAATTCTGGCCTCCAGAGGGGTGAGAATACCTTTCTGTTGTTTCCAGCATTTTTCGGTCTTTTGTTATAGCATCCCAGGCACCTGATATGTCTGGGCATGCTCTTTGACTCTGAATCTAAAGCAGCCCCCCAACAGAAAGCCCCATGGCTATAGCTCACCAGGACAGCATGTCTGAAGGACTTCCCGTCCAGCGCCCCTCGTGCGTGTTCCGTGGCACCCAGTGCCCCTTGAGATGAGGGGAAGCAGGGCTTGAGAGAAAAAGTGTCAGGCCCGGCAAAGCTGGGGACCACCTCGTAACACTCCATAGTCCCCTGTTGTAGGGACAGTCATAGGAGCAGGTCACCGGATCTGAGATGCCCCAGAGTAAACAGAAAATTTAAAGCCGGAGTTTTTAATGGGTCGAGTTTCCGTCAGTAGGATCTTCTCTTTCATTAACACCTACTAATATGTCAAAGAAGAGGGGGTGCAGACACACGCGGGCCATCCCGGGCTAGTCCACTGTGCTCAGCTTCTAGACGTTGAGACTAGCAGGTGGGCATGAAGTCCCGTGGTGGGCGCTGGCCCGTGGGTCCCAAGGCCGGTCTGCCTGGTGCCACGCTGTCTTCCTGGGAAGGGAAGGGGACGCTGGAATTTCTGGCAGATCCGAGTTACGTTCTCAGACAAAGGAAAGTCAAACTTCTTTTTCCCTGAACAAAGCTGAGTTGGATGCAATGGCGTAGAGTTTATTTTGTGGCGGGGGGTGTGCTGATGGGGTCTGCAGCTTTTTCTGTCTAGAACTCTGTGTCCCAACACGCGGCCCTCCGCGCTGCGCGGCCATGCTCCCAGGCCGGGAGGGGAGAGCTGCGCCCTCGGACCCGGGGCCGGCGAGAGGCTGTTCGGAGGACCCGCCACGTCATGGAGTGCTCAGCAGCCTTCAAAGACTGTGCAAAGCAGAGAAAGTAATGTGGGTCATTAATAATGTTTTTTATTGTTACATGTTGAAATGGTAGTATTTTGGATATATGGGGTTAAATTATCCTATTGGAATAAATTTTACCTGTTTCGTTTAACTTTTAAAAATGTGGCTACGGGCAAGCCTCACACTACATCCGTGGCTCCCACTTGTGGCCGACATTAGGTTTCTGACAGACAGTTTCCTGACGTGCTTGACCGAGGTAGGAAGGGAGGCCTCACCCTGGCCGCCTCCCTTCCCTTGGCTTCCTTGGAGGCGAGATGTCAGCTTGCTGGGCCTGAGACTCGCAACGTGAGCTCCCAGAGCCTTCCCAGTGTTCACTCTTTGGGTCCAGGGTCGCGACTGGGGCCATGTGAGGAGGAGCCGTTCATCAAAACGTCTTCGGTTGTGATGGCCCACGGGGCGGGTGGGGAGCCTTCACACCGTGCCAAGGAAGACAATGCCCATGTGTGCCCTCCTTCCACTCACTCTGCTTTATGGAGGGTGGCGGTAAGAGTCCACACAGTCTTTGGGTGGACCATGTCGGGGGAGCAAGGTGTGTTGGGCTCATTATCCTCCAGCCTCTGGTAGAAACAGGTCTGTGTCTGCGCTTGGTACGTGGAAGGCCAGGAGTCATCTGTGGGTCCTGGAAGGACAAGGGCTGGATTCGGGCTTCCTAGGACCCCACGTGGCCTGAGCACCAGGTAGTGGGTGTATAAATGCCTGCTGATGGAAGACAGGGGGCCCTGGTGGCATTTTTGCCAGAACAGGTCCTCCTTACAGCCTCTGGAAGCTCACTCGCTTCCCAGAGGACTGGGGATGTGTTGAGGGCCTGCTGTGATTATGTCCCACCGACACATGCTGCAAAACACATTTCCTTTAGCTGCTAAAGGGCTCTAAGGAGGTAGAGAAGACACAGGGCAGAAGTGGGGCGACTTGGTGCGCTCTGGCCAGCAGGGGGCGGGGTGGCTCGCGCCTTCTCCCCTGCGTACTCCCAGAGCAAGGATGTTTGGCAGGGTCCCCGGACCTGTGGCCCTGAACCCTTGCTGAGAAAGGTCAGGCTGTACTTGGGGCTTCATTTCTGCTATTCGTTGGAGGCCACCATGGATGGACTGGAGGGCTCTCAGGGACTTGAGATGATGTAAGAAAATCTTTTTTCTTAAAAAGATTGCTTCCTTGTTTCAAAATGAACGGAGCCATGCTCAAATAATAGGAATGCATTGAGAGATGGTCATGGAGAGACACTGCGGCGTTAGCTCAGCATTAGAAAGGAGAGGTAAGCCAGGAGCCGTGAGAAACCACCAGCCCTGGGGCGTGCGATCTGGAGAATTAAGGTACATGCGATAGATTATAAATCAGATATTGATAAATATCTTTTTATATTTATATAAAATATATTTTATATTTTTTCACTGTTTCAATATAATTTTATTTACAGTTGTTACATCAAAATTCACATTTACAGGATCCAAAGAGTCATTCCACGTCGCAGAAGCGAAGGCCCGTGACTGCTCCTCTCCCTCTGCCAGGACATTCCAGAAACTTCCCTGGGGTTTGTCTGCTTCCTTTTATTGACACTTGTTTGTGTGCTTTCAATTTCTCAAGCCAGTGTTGCAAATGCCTGCTTTGGAAGATGCCCTCCTTGCCTCCCTGGTGTTTCCCTGCGGGGTTCATGAGCAGCCCCGAGGCTCAGCGGGGCGGAACAGGGACAGCTCCCACCCCCATGAGGAATGAATCCCCTGGGCACGAAGGTGCAAATGTTGGACCCCAGGTCCAGAGAGTTAAACAATTTTAAAATTCCTGCCCACCTTTAGGGACGTCTCAGATGCATTTGTCTCATCCTGAGCCTCTTCTTCCGTTCTGGCTTCCCTTCCTTCCAGCGCCCGTGGCCCTGGGGTCCAGGGGTCCTCCTCTCGAGGGGGCGGGGTCTGCTTCCTCCCGCCAAGCACCTTCCACTCTCACCTCACATGGGTTGCATCTAGAAGACATTGTGGTTTATTGCATTGTGTTTTATATTACCTAGATTGTTCAATTGCCTCTAATTTTTATGAGAAGGGGAGTGCAGTAAAATGCTGGCATCACTGAACAGCACTGATGCTGGATACTCAGAGATGGCAAGCTCTTGGACTAAGCTGCTGGCTGGTGGAGGAGCACAGCTGGATCCTGTGCCAAAGGGTCGCGGGGGAAGGTGGACAGCGTGGCGTCCCTGGGCCAGAAAGGCCATCCTCCGGTGCGGCACCAGCATCCGCCCCTCGGGACCCGGGATGCAGCCCAGCTGCTGGAGCTCCACCCCACACGTGTTGTGCACAGACGGGTCGGTTCTCTGCACCAAAGGCTGTCTGTGATTCCTGTTGGCTGGACCCTGGCTGAGCCGGAGCAGGACAGACGCCTAGGTTCAGAGAGCTTCCAGACGAGGGAGCTCTAGCCCTTGCCTTGACTGCAGGCTAAGCTGGCAGCCACCCAGCTCTCTCCCAGAGGCCTCAGCTCACACAGACCCAGGAACACAGGGTGCTAGAGACACCGAGAAGGACCCGTATCCAGGAAATGGGGGTAGGGAGGCAGTAGAAAGCCTGAAGCCCATCTCTTGTCGCTTTGCTAACAACTGCTCTGTATTCTTGGGTATTCAGGAAGGTGATGTGAATGTCCCCTGCCCTTGTGTTGAGCACTGCAACAATAAAAAAAGCATTTTCTTTTCTTTTCTTTTTTTTAAGTAAAACCGGTTCGTGCTAAATGCCCTGAATCCTGCTGTGGGAGTCCTAGCCTTCTCATTCTTGCTGAAGCTTCCCCGAGCCTGAGCAAACAAAGGTTGGCAGGCTGAGTTCGCACATTTGGGAGCAGAGGGTCTGGCTGAGTGATGGGACCCCACACGTGGGCACAGGCCGGAGGGATGGGGAGCCTCAGGCAGAACTGACTGCAGGGTGCTGCGGTAGTATAGCCTTACACCCTTCCTGGACCCCAGTGTGGCCCACAGCCCCAGCACCCGGGCCATCCGGACAGGCCAGGCCTCAGCCTCTATCTAGGAGGGCATCTGTGCATCTGGGCTCAGGATGCATTGTCCTCAAAACAAAGGCAACGCCTCCCAGATTCCTTTTCTGCCCTCTGCCAGAAAGCCTCACTGCCAAGACACACAGGAATGTGTGCCCGCCTCCAGCAACTCTAGCCGAAGGGCCTGGCCGGGGCTTTGATCTGGGTCCTGGAGCGCAGTGTGGGAAGCTCGCTGCAGCTCGGGCCTGGGAACAAGCCCAGGCATCCCAGCTCGCTCCCTCCCCTGCAGCGCTGGGTGCAGGGGCCCAGAGGAGAGCCAGAGGTACCAGGACGAAATGCCAGTCTCACTGGGGGAAGGCTCCAGACATCCAGGTGCAAACCGTGTCCCAGCTTCCAGCCTGGATGCTCGAGAGTGCCCATGCTTTCCCACGAGGTCACAGAACGCACGTTCCTGGCTCTCTGTCACCTGTCGTAAATCAGCCCATGCCTGCTGGCCACTCCTTCAGTCACCCATCCACCAAACGCACCGAATCCTCACCCCCCCCCCCCGGCGGCATGTTTCATGCTGGGAAAGAAAATGCATCCATCAGAGCCTCTGGCTGGCTGAACATTCCGAGCCTCACCCAGAAGACACGTGCGAAACGGAGGCTCAGAGATGAGACTTTCCTAGCCTCTGCAGTTGGTAGACGAGAGACACGACATCCTTGGGAATGGAATTTTTTTTTTTTTTAATTTAGGATTTTATTTTTTGGAGCAATTTTAGGGTTATAGTAAAATTGAGAGCAAGGCAGAGGAATTTCCCATGGACTCTCTGCCCCCACATTTGCACAGACTCCCTATTACCAACATCACTCACCGAACGGTAAGTTTTTCACCAAGGAGGGCCCTACGTTGACACATCATAATCGCCCAGAGTCCATAGTTTGCATATGGCTCCCTCTTGGTGCTGTATGTTCTATGGGTTTGTACAAGCATATCGTGGCATGTATTCACCACTATAGCGTCGCAGAGAGGGTTTTCACTGCCCAAAAAATCCTGTGCTTTGCCTGTTTATCTTCCCCACCCTCGATCCCTGATCTTTTGACTGTCTCCATGGTTTTGCCTTTCCCATAATGTCATATAGGTAGAATCCTACAGCACGCAGCCTTCTCAGACTGGCTTCTGTCACTTAGTGATCCGCACTCACGGTCCCTTCGTGTCTTCTCATGGCGTGATGGCTCGTTTCCTTTTAGCACTGAGTAGTCTCCCACTGACTGGATGGACCAGTTTATTTATCCATTCACCCGCTGGAAGGACAGCTGGGTTGCTTCCAAGGTTTGGCGGTTATGAATAAACCTGCTATAAACATCCGTGGGCAGGTTTTCATATGGACATAGGTTTTTCACTCCTTTGGGTAAATACCATGGAGCATGAATGCTGGCTCATATGGTAAGAGTATGTTTCATTTTGTAAGAAACCGCCCAATGGTCTTCCAAGGTGGCTGCACCATTTTGCTTTCCCACCAGCAGTGAATGAGCACGCCTGTCGCTCATTGTCCCTGTCAGCATTTGGTGCTGTCTGTGTTCTGGATTTCGGCTAAGCTAGTAGGTTTGCAGTGGCATCTGGATTGTTGTTTTAATTTGCTTTTCCCTGATAACATATGATGTGGAGGGAAATGAACATTTATTAGCCTATGACTAGGGTCCTCCGTGGGCACCAAAAAAGTCATCCTTCCAGGATATGCTGAATGTCAACTATGGTCCTGGCTTCTATTTAAATAGCGTATGCACATATGTTAAATAAAGAGAGTACTTGATATGTAACAAAGTATGTTTTTATAAATAAAAAGAATTAAAAATTTAGAAAAGGAGGCGTATCACTTCAAAAAAAAAGATCGGAATAGAACTTTGCATTATACATTCTCTTAAATGCACTTTGAAAGAACTACCCCTGGGCATTCTGGAAAATGCTCCGAAACCAGTATTGCAAGTCTGAATAGTGTTACACTAGAAAACGAAAGTAAATATTGATAGAAAGCCTATAAATTTAAAGATGTTTCTGTGGGAAGATAAAGGGACAAAGGCACCGTGTGCACCCAGTAGAAGGCTTAGCACTTCCTGCTGAGCATTGTACCTTGGATACTCTCGTGGGTCCTTTGCTGCTGGTAGTAAATTTCTTTTTCTTACTGAAGGACAGACAGACTTATCTTGGGGTGGATGGTAAGAGTACATTTTGTCTTGTGAGAAAGTAGAAGGCAATGGAAAAAAAGAATGTAAGGGAATGATTTAATTGTGAGATTATATATAAGATCCTTAGTTAAGGAAATAATAGGAATCGTGTGCTCTATAGCAAAACTATTTATTTAAATAAACTTTTTATTTATTTAAATTACTTTTATAAATAAAAAGTAAGTTTAAAACAAAGTTTATTATTTTGCTTAAAAGTTTGTAATTTTCAGGGTACCTGGGTGGCTCAGTCGGTTAAGCGTCTGCCTTCGGCTCAGGTCATGATCCCAGGGTCCCGGGATCAAGTCCTGCATCGGGCTCCCTGCTCAGCAGGGAGTCTGCTTCTTCCTCTACCCTTCCCTCCTGCTCATGCTCTCTCTCTCTCACTTTTTCTCTCTCTCTCTCAAATAATAAATAAAATCTTTAAAAATAAGACTAAAATAAAATTTTGTAATTTTCAGCTCTGATCTCATGACTAATAACATAAGGGGGAAGAGGGCACGTGGTAAGATAAATCCCAGGAAGACAGAGTCCAGTTGAAACAGAAGCATGCCAGCAGGTGTGGGAGAGGGTGGGATGAAGAGCTGCCCGGCCTCCACGGTTGGATGATACTAGGATGGCCTAATGGACTGGAAATGACGTAGCAGGTGATACTGGGCTAAGTTCTGATGCGCTGTGTGAATGTGGGGTCTGGTGTCAGTTTTGCTGACCAGGTGGCCTATTCAGGGCTAGATGGGTCAGGGTCTGTGCTGGACGTGGTCACTGCCTCTGGAGCACATGGGCCAGCAAGAAAGACAACGGACAAGTGCCAGGAGGTGCAGCAGGACACTTAGTGGGGAGCATCCCCCACCCCTCGGGCTGGACAGAGGGGCAGCGCCCATGTGAGCCTGGCATAGGAGAAGGAACAATGCAGGGAATGGAGACGCTGTCCCGGCTGAGGACAACAAAGACCCCGAGGGGAAGCGTCTGGTTTCTCCCAGTCCCCAAGGGACCCTGTGCGCAGGCAGCAGTAGGAAGCTGATTCACGCTGACAAAGCACTTCCTCCTTACTATGCTCTAGCACAGGACCAGGAAATAATAACACGCGTGCTTATGGGCAAGGACATTCTGACAATCCTCAGGACCTGCGGTCTGCGGGTGAGGGTGAGGAAGGAGGATGTGATGTGCAGCCACCTTCTCTCGGGGCAGGGTGGAGTGAGGAGGGGCAGGGCGGGGACTCAGCTGGTGTCTAGATGTCTGGTGTTGAGGGCAGTCACCCTCTCCAGCCAGGCCCTGAGCTGCAGGAGGAGGAGTGTGGGCTTTGGAGTCAGGCAGACCTCACTGCGAATCCCAACTCTCTGCTCACTGGCTGTGCTACTTGGGGTGGCGACTCAGCCTGGCCTGGCCTCAGTTTCCCCTTCTGCCAAATGGGCATAAGAATCGCAAGGTTAGGATTGTCAGGACGATTACAGAGGGTGAGTGTGTAAAGCATCTCACACCGTCTGGCTGTTAATAGGAGCTCGAGAAATTAAAGTTGTTGTTAGTATTTGCAATTTATTTATTTATTTATTTAAAATAGAATGTCTGTCAGGGCGCCTGGGGGGCTCAGTCAGTTAAACATCTGCCTTCAGCTCAGGTCATGATTTCGGGGTCCTGGGATCGAGTCCTGCATCAGTCTCCTTGCTGAGCGGGGAGCCTGTTTCTCCCTCTCCTGCTGCTCCCCCTGCTTGTGCTTTCTCTCTCTGTGTGTCAAATAAATAAATAAAACCTTAAAAAATAAAAATAAAAAAATAGAATAAAATAAAATAGAATGTCTGTCCTCTGCCCTAAAAGAATTTGAACCATAGTGTGTAAATAAGGACAATTCCCTTAAAGTTATAAAGTGAGAGCAGAAACGCCTCAGGGGGGCATCTACGGTGAGCTCATTCCTGCAGAGAGCTGCCTTGAGCTCCTGTTTCCCAGGTACTGTGCGCAGGCCAGGCCAGTGTCAGGAGGGGTCCTCCTCACCCCCAGGATGCCTGTCCACCAGAAGGCTGCCTCCCTCCCGCAGAGAAGTTCTCGAGGGCCTTAAAGATACACGTGCATTTATATGTGTGTGTTTGCATAGGTAACACATTCACATGGCTTAAATACAGATTCAAATACATGCATATAGTATAATATTCATATGCATATATTCAGCGCATATTATACATACAGTGAAAAATCCCTCCACCCCCCTCCTTCAGCCCTTTGCCCTTACACAACCCTTTATTGGTTTCAAACGTATCTTTCAAGCATTTCTTGAGGTAAATACAAACAGACATTCTTATTTCCCATTCCTTTTTTGCCCAGCAGACAAGGCGCCCTTGTGTGCTGGCTAACTAGTATTTACAGTGGGCGGTATATAAATTATTGACTCCATTTAACAGAGGAAGATCCCAGGCACCCAGGCACAGGGAGGTTAAGTTACCGGCCCCGGTCAACCGTGTGCTCAGCAAATGATCCGGAGTCTGGATGCTGCCCTGCTACACGATCCTCTCTCCGCCAGCGCTGCACCTGCCTTATCTCTCCGGGTCCTTTCTCTCTCTCTCTCTCCCTTCCTTTCCCCCCTCCTCCCCTCTCTCTTCCCCCCCCCACTCCTTCCCTCCCTTCTTTTCTTTCTTCCATTTCTTTTTAAAATTAACAATGTTTTGGGGCACCTGGGTGGCTCAGTCCATTAAGCGTCTGCCTTCGGCTCAGGTCATGATCCCAGGGTCCTGGGACCGAGCCCCACATCGGGCTCCCTGCTCAGTGGGGGAGTCTGCGTCTCCCTCTCCCTCTGCCCCTGTGCTCTCTCGCTCTCAAATAAATGAATAAATAATCTTTAAAAAATAACAATGTTTTATTGCTTCCCAATGTTTCATTCCTTCCTATATTTGTTTGCTCTGGCAGCTGTAACCAACTACAACAAACTTAGTGGCTTAAAATGATACAAAGTTACCACCTTGGTGTCCTGGAGGCCGGAAGTCCATCGTGGGTCTCACTGGGCTGAAATCAGTATGTCGGCAGGGCTGGTTCCTTCTGGAAGCCCCATGGAAGAATCCATTTCCTTGTCTTTTCCCGTGTCCAGGGGCTGCCCACCTTCCCCATCCTGCATCTTCACGGCGGCAGCCACTTTCTTCAGACCTGCTTCCGGGTCCTTTTCCCCTCCCTCCACCTCAGACATCAGTCAAGGACCCTTGTGATGACACTGGGCCTACCTGGATCAGCCAGGATTATCTCGTCTCCAGGTCACTGATCTAATCACACATGCATAGTCCCCTTGCTGGGCAAAGCGACACAGTCACAGGGTCCAGGGATCAGGATGTGGACATTTTGGGGGACCATTATTCTGCCTATCATACCCGGAGAGCCCCCTTATTCTTTTTTACAGATAGAAGGACTTTCATAGCAAGGAAAATCTGTAAATGTACTCACTCTTCTGTTCTAATGTATATGCGGCTTTTTTCTAACCTTTCGTCATTATTTAAAACCCTGTGATGAATGATCTGGTACATAATATCCCTTTGCACACACACAAAGAGGGGTGTAGCGTAGATTCCAGAAGTTGGATTATTGGGTCAAGAGATATGTTTACCAAAGTAAATAAGGAAATGTTAACCTGAGGGAAATTTCGACATGCAAGGAACAAAGTGACTTGCTTCCCTCATCTCTGTCCTGCAACCTTGTTTCCAAATTTCTTTAAGAAATTCACCCTGAAATTATGAAAAGGAGGATTTTTAAATTATTGCCCAAATCAGACTCTGTGGTTTCTTGAAGAATCTTCTGAAAATGGTCTTTCACTCAGGGGTGCTCTCCTGGGTACCTGTGAGCCTTACAGCACAGGGAAGGCAACTGTCCTTGTCCCTTTGTCATAAGAGCCTATGACCAGTGGTGGTGGGATTGGACCCAGGTCTCCTCCGGTGATCAATCCATGTGTACAACCCAACCTGTCTCTCCCCACTGGACTCTTGCCTCAGAGCTGCTGCCCCTAGAGGCTTGTTCAGACACTCTTAGAAATCCACAGCCCAGACACATCAATTGAGGGATCCGGGGCTGAAGATGTTTTCACAAGCACATGAGGACATTCAGAGGGAGGAATTTCTCCTGAACATTACTGGCTGGACTTCTGTGCCAACAGATCTTTCCCCCTGTGGCACCAGAGACTGCCACTGTGGCCTAGACCCTTCAATTAATCCCAGGACCAGGAGGGTTGTGGGCCATTATTCATCACCACCATCATCACCACCATCACCACCATCACCACCGTCACCACCATCATCACCATCATCATCATCATCATCAACACCATCACCACCATCACCACCATCACCATCATCACCAACATCATCACAACTCTCACCACCATCATCACCATCACCACCATCACCACCATCACATCACCATCACCACCATCATCACCATCACCATCATCACAACCACCATCACTACCATCATCACCATCATCACCATCACCATCATCACCACCACCATCATCAACACCATCACCACCATCACCACCATCACCACCATTATCATCACCATCACACATCATCACCATCATCACCACCATCATCACCACCATCACCATTACCACCATTATCATCATCACCACCATTTGCCATCATCACCATCACCATCATCACCATCATCACCATCACCATCTGAGCACCATGTGGAGTGATATGCTCCATGTCAGGGGGCTGCCGTCCACTCTGCCTACCTGGGACGGGCATTGCCACCCCGGGCCCAGTGCTCTCAGAGGGTGGCCGTGTGAGAGATGGCACTCGAGGGTTGAGTTGACACAGGTGACAATGAGACTTTCACCACCGCCCCTCACCAGGGCTCCCTTACGAGTGGCCCTTTCTTGCACATCGGGTCTGAGTCAGGCCCGGGGAAAATCCCTCTGGTCTTCCTTGAAGCTCAGCGGGCGTGGGTGCTGAGTCAGGCCCGCCCGTGGGGTGGTGACACGCACATGTACATCGTAAGTCACAGCTGGTGTAACACGCACATGGACTCTGGCAGAGCCGCCAGGAGAGGAGGAGGAAGGAGACAGAGATGTGTAGACTTTGCTCACGTCACCCCGGAGCTCTGCCAAAGCCCCCACCCCAAAATAATACCTGGAAACCTTGACCAATGTCACTTGGTCTGACACAGGTCAGACTTGAGTCTGACAAAACTGCAAACACACCTGCCTGAGACTGATATAATGTGACGGCAGACACAATCTCACAGGGCTTGGGGCTCAAGTTCGGGACAAGTAGGGATCAGGTGGACAAGCTCTGTCTTCAGTCAGCTCCAGCCGTTAGCAATTTTGAAGCTATCATTTCTTGAAAGAAGTTACTCGATTTCTCTAAGCTTCGTGTCCTTCTTCTGCAAAATGGGAATATTATCCTAACAGACAGGGCGGCCCAGAGGACTACACAGGGTCGGTGGTGGGACCCTGAGGCATCAAGTCCTTCTGACCAGAGGGGGCGAATTCCCTGCGTGGCCAGGTCTGTTCAGGCTCAGGCGTGCTCTGGTGCAGAGCGGTAGCTCGGGGCTAGAACGCCCACCGTCCTCCTTCCTGCCCCCCACGACCTCACCGTTTGCCAAAAGTATCTTGTGTAAATTCTCTTTTTTGTCTTTCTTGTGAGATGAGAGCCATGGTGGTTTTTTGTTATTTTTTATTTTTAAAGGTTTTTATGTACTTTTCAACAGAGAGAGAGAGACACAGCGAGAGAGGGCACACAAGCAGGGGGAGCGGGAGAGGGAGAAGCAGGCTTCCCGCGGAGCGGGGAGCCCGACGCGGGGCTCGATCCCAGGACCGTGGGACCACGACCTGAGCCGAAGGCAGACGCTTAACGACTGAGCCACCCAGGCGCCCCAGGGTTGTTTTAGCTGACCTTGGCAACCACATTTCCAGGTTCCTCAGACAAAGAAAGCACGGGCCAACATAGGGGTGTACGGGGACCCCGGAAGCCTGGGGCTACGTGCACAGAAGGAGAGGCTCCGGGCGGGCCGTGTCCTGCCTGAGGAGGCAGGGCAGTCCGATGTTGGAGAAACCATTCCAGCTACGTGGCCCGCCCTTGCTCTCCCCGTGTCTGCCGCTATCAGGGACCCTCTGTCCTTAGGGGTCAGACTGGGTGAAACTGAGCTTACAGTAAATCAATCTTTAGAATCCATGTCGATGCTGGTATAAGCCACGTGCAAAGGCAGGAAAAGAACCACACTGTTTTCTGGCTCTGCTGGCCCATCTGGGGCTCGCCTCTCAGCTGTCTCCTCCATTGATCCTTCTGGTGCTTCTTGCACCGGGGGCCGGCAGACGACAGCTCCGGCCCTACTGCCTACTTTTATAAACAAAGTTTTACTGGAACACACCTGCTTGCTCACTCCCTTATTGCCATGACCGCTTTCGCCTCATAATAGCAAACCTGAGTAGCCATGAGTAGCATGAATAGCCTGAGTAGCCATGATGGAGACCAGGTGGTCTTCAGAGATGGTTCACTCTTGGTGTTGTACCTTCTAGGAGTTCTGACAACTCGTCTTATTTCTTCATTTAAAAATGTATTATTGGGCACCTGGGTGGCTCAGTCAGTGAAGCACCTGCCTTCGGCTCAGGTCACGATCTCGGGGTCCTGGGATCGAGCCCCGCGTCGGGCTCTCTACCCACTGGGGAGCCTGCTTCTCCCTCTCCCTCTGCCTGCCGCTCCCCCGTCTTGTGCTCACTCTCTCTCTCTGTCAAATAAATAAAATATTTTTTAGACATGTATTATTATTTTTCTTAATTACAAAACTAACTACAGGCTTCACACCAAGTTGGGACGCTACAGAACATATGAGGGAAGCAGTAGGAGGCCCCCCAGCCGCCATCTTGCTTTTCCAGGGCAATGTGAACACAGCTGATGCGCCTCCCAGGTTATTCCTGTGTGCACAGCACTTGCACATGTGCACGTCTGGGGTTTTCTAAACATAGTGCTGTCCTAGACACGCTGCCTTGAAAGTGGCTTTCCCCACCTACCTATATTCCCTGGGCATCTTCCCCACATTTGTAATGGCCGCTGGAGATTCTACTGGGTGTACCTACCATTGCTCCCTTGCCCGTGGGTCTTCAGACGATTTCCAGGGCTGTGAGCTTATAGATCAGCCCTGGAATGAATATTCTCGTCCATTCATCCTGAAGCACTTTGGGTAGCATTTCTGTAGAAGAGTTTCCAGGAATGCGACCGTCCAGCCCGGGAGCATATTCATCTATGAGGGAAATAGAACAAAATGCCATCCAGAAAGCTTGAGGTATTTACATGCCATTGTTCCACACACAGAGCGGAGACCGAGAGTCAAGATATGAATCTCAGGGCGCCGGGAGCACAAGAGAGGATTCACAGGCCAAGAGTGAGGGGTTGGTCGTCCAGATAAGAACATGCCCAAGCAAAGACTGGGCCCTTTATGGACCCTGAGATCATAGGCTGCTCCCTACAAATTGCACCAAGCAATTCCGGGGCCCCCATATACCCCTAGCTCGGCCCCTGCTTTCTTTCTCTGAGGAACCTGGAAATGTGGTTGTGAAGGTCAGCGATGCCTTCTTGGGGAGCGAGGGGACGATCTGGTAGCTAGGGCTGGAAAGTGGGTATAAGGTACACCCTCCCGAGGGTGAAGAGAAAGCATTGAGCAAGGGGCACCATCAAAGGCATTCACAAGGCCAAGCACAGCCTTGGCAGAGGGCCCCGTCCAGAGGAGACAGGTCTTCGCCCTGGTAGCCATCCTGGGCGCCCTGAGTGGGGGAAGGAGGAGAAAAGAGAGAGAGGGAAAGGAGGAGAGAGAAAAAAAGTGGAGGGAAGACGGAGAGGAAAGAAGAAAGGGAGAAGTCCGCACTGGACTTCATGTAGTCCCCGGTGAGACAGGATAGAATAGAAGCATAAGATGTTCTCAGCCATCTATTTGTAATGCTGTAAAACTTCAAGTCGCCCAGAAGCACATTAAAACAGAGCAGACACACAGTGGTGCGGTCATGCGGTGGAATACTATAGAGCCATGAAAAGGAACCCTGTACTGCTACACATAACGCCACGGAGAGACTGGGGGGCCACAGGGGCAATGCTGGGGGCGGGCCAAGCCCTAGCTGCTTATGACCCTCCGCCACCCTGAGCTCTCCACCACCGTCCAACCCTTTCCTCCTTTCTACCACCCACCTTTGGCAGTAACAACTTCCTAGTCATAATTACCACATAAGCACGCCTCCCTGAACAGCAGGTGTTTCTTTCCAAAGGCACTGTGGATGGATTCCTGTAGGAGCCGCTCGGGAGGGTCACATTTTTTCTTTCTACTCTGTGATCTTTCATGGAGCCATGCTTTTTGGTTTTGTTTTGTTTTTGTTTTTTGTACATTCTTCTATGTATGCCATGTTTCTCAATGAAGAAGTTTCTCTAGCTTTAAAAAATCTGAAAGCCACTGGGTTATTCGCACTCATTATACTGTGTCCATAGTATACGCAATGTATCGTATACCCACGTGTTATGTGCATGTGTGTAGACGGAGAGAGAGACAGAGACAGAGAGACAGGGATATACCCTGATACATACCTACCCAGAGAACGTGCCTATTTATATAGTCTGTACAACAATGGAAAGAAATGACTGGATGGAGAAATGCCCCCCACCCATGGGGAGACAGCGGACTGGTGGGTGGCCTTCCGAGCTCTGTCAGGCTGTCTCCCTGCCTCCTGGCCCCCGTGAATCAGTTCTGCAGCGGCCGAGCCTGACAAGCACAGCCATGACTTAGGGCTAATCTTCCCGAGAAGCCGGCTCACCAGCCATTCATCTTTAAAAACCCTCGAGTGACTCATATAGCTCTGCACAGGCCTCCTGAGAACGTCATGAGGCAACGTGTTTGCTCCCTTTGCAGACCACGTAAGAAAGGATGAGCAAGCCGAGCTTGCTACCATTAAAAAGAAAAAAACAAACCTCTCCATCCTGCGCGGCTCCTGGCGAAGCCGAAGCACGAAGGGCTGGAGGCTGAGTTGCCGGGATCTGAGCTGTCCCCTGCTGGGGATGGAAACTGCCATGTAGTCATTAGCAAAAATCAGGCTGATCACCCTTGACGACCGCGGTCTGAGGGTCAAAATGATCAACCCCAATCGCTAGCCACGCTGTCAGTTGTCTTATTCCTTACCTTATCCCTGAGAGCTGGGATTTGATTTCATTTTTATAGATCCAACCCTCCCTCCCCTAAAAAGGTGGTTGATAACCTCAGGGTGCTGGAGCGAAATAAAACACCACAAATGGGGCGGGGGGCGGGGGCGCTTAAAGGAGCAGAAGTGTGTGTCCTCCCAGTTCTGGAGGCCACAAGTCTGAAATCCAGGTGTCTGCCGAGTCGCTTCTTCCTGGTGGCTCAGAGGGCGACTGAGTCCCAGGCCTCTCCCGGCTCCTGGTATGTGCTGGCCGTCCCTGGCGCTCCCTGGCTTGTGGATGGCTCACCCAATCCCCGCCTCTGCCCTCACACGGCCTTCTCCCCATGTGTCTGCGCCCACGTTTCCCTCTTCCCATGGGGACCCCGGGCACTGGACATAGGGCCACCCTACCCCACCTCCAGGTTTTGTAGGACTGAAGTTTATACAGATTGGGGGCACTCTTTAAGGAAAAGCCTACAGAATTATTGAATCAGAATTAGGTGCAATTGTGAATTCGTATTTAGAAGGCAAACAAATCACAAGAAATTACTATGGCTGCGGACGTTTGGACACCTTCCCTCTGTAATCTCTTCAGGCAATATGCAGAAGTGCCTGCCTAGAGTGCATGGGGTCTCTCTCTCAGATGGGGGCCTCCAAATGGGGGGGGGGTGATGATTGGGTGGGGGCTGGTGGTGTAGGCAGCCAGGGAAAGGATTCACCCAAGGCAGAATGAAGGAGAGTTCATTGACTGCACCGCAAGGGGGCAGGGGCAGGACAGCAGTGGAGGGACCGTGCCATGAGGCAGCAGGTGAGGGCTGTATTTAAAGGGGGAAGCTGAGGAGGTATGGGAACATAGGGAACTTTCCCTTTTTTGGTAACTGTGCCTGGTTGTAAGTAGCCCATTGGTCAGTTGGGGCTTATGGATATTTTGAGGTGGGTCTCTTGATGGGCTCAGCTGTATTCAGCCAGGGGGTCGCCGTGGGCCCATTTGCTTTGATCAAGTTTCCATTGCTCAAGCCTGTCGTCTAAAACCGGCCTCTGCAGAATGCATCCTGGTCTTCCCTCCCTGCCTACAACACTCTATGGCTCCCAGAAGCCCTGCACACTCCCAGGGGCTGTGCGGATGAGACCCCCAGGGCTCAAGCTCATTCGATTGCAGCTAAAGCCCCTCCACCTACAAAAAGATGCTTTTAGGCCAGGTGGTCAGGAAAGGGGCTGGGGGAAGGTATGGGTATCAGAGCCTCAACAGGAAGGAAGGAGTAGCACCCGACACCGCCCACAGTTGGAGGCCACCTGGCCTGGGAACCTGGCCCAGCTGGACAGTGGTCACCATGCTCCCCTTTCATCTCCCAGCCTTCTGCTCCCCGTGCACCCCACAGAGAACCAACAACCAGAAAGGGGGCTCCCTCCAGCAGCAGCATGCAATTATGCCCCCTTCTCCCCAGCTCTGAGAGCTTGTCAAGTCAGGCCACAGCTTGAAAGGCATGTTCTCAATGCTCCGGTTTTATGTCCCTTGTAAGATGGAAACGTAATCACAGCCCTCTGCTATGATTCATCCAGAAGATGCCAGTATAAGGGCAGGTGTAATGGGGCCGCCTGGAGCCCCATCAAAAGGGGAGAGGCGGGCCCAGGTCAGACTCTCCCAAGGACCGCAAACCTGGCTGGGGCCAGTTGGCCTGATTTGGGGGGAAGGGTGAAACAGAGCTTCCCCTTTCTCCCTTGGTCATTCCTCTCCCCAGCTCTGCACCTGTCTGTCCACACCCTGTGACTCCTGAAGGTACAGGTTTGGCCCAAGAGTCCTGGGTGGACTGCTTGTGTAGGGCCACCCAGGGTGGCTCCTCCCTAAGCACCACACATGTAAGCGTGGCCCTTTTAGGCATGCTGTTGAACAGCCTGCTACAATGGGGACTTTGGCAGGATCCCAAATCTCGTCCTTATACCCCAGAACCGCCATCCATCCATCCACGGAACATTCACCAGTCAGCGTTCATCCCCCATTATCCGTCATCCATTCATCATCCATCCACTTTTCATCATTCATCCGTCATCCGTCTGTCCAAACTTCCGTTCATTGTCCACCATCCATCATCCACCCTTGTGCTAGAAAAGTCTCGAGCGCCTGCCAAGGTGCCAGGAGCTGTGCTTGCCCCTGGAGTTGCAAAGGTTTCAAGGACGGAGTCCTACTGCCACGGAGCCTTGGGTCCTAAGACAGCCTGTGGGACAGGTGTCGACTGCCATCATAGGGCACAGGCGGTTCGCAGCAGGGCGCAGCTGGGGCCTTGCCGCCTGCACCTTCACTCCGGGGCTCTTAGTCCTGTTCTCAGTAGCTCTGCATTCAAAGTGGGGCGGCCCCCTCCCTCCTCCAAAGCCTGGGAACCTGCAGAAGGAGGACTCCTTCCCCCCCCCCGCCCGCAACAGTGAGTAGCAGCCTCACCCCTGCCCGGCTGCACAGGACTTCCCCCGAGGCCACAGCAGCTCCAGAATGCTCTGAATTTTTCTCATTTCAATAAAGATACAAAGGGTACTTCTGGAGGGAGGCAGCCAAGAAATCACACCCTTTCAGGTACATTCTTGGCTGCGGTGCTAGAGATTGTTTTTTTTGAGGGAGGGGGCTGCTTTATTTGACAGTTTACCACGTTGACTCAAGCCTGAGGAATGCCGCCCCGCCCACCGCCTGCTCGGCGGACCCCCGGGCCCTGCCGGGTGAGCACCGGGGCTGGACTGAGCCCTGGGGCATCGAGGGCTGTGGAAGGTTGGGGGGAAGGGAAGCCCACCACCACCACGGCAGAGGAAGGGCCGAGACAAGCACGCCCCAAGTAGTGAGAAGTGCAGAGAGAGGAAGAGACGGCCGACCCCGCGGTTCTTCTGGGGTGCTGCATTGCCTGGCGTGGTTTTCTTCTGCCCAAGGATGAAGCTTGGCCTCCAAATCCTGAGATTCACTCCTTCCCAGTACTACCTGGAGGGACTTGGGCGAGGTCCCTGCTCCCCGCCGAGTCAGGGCACCCTCCACCTAGAGGCGAGGCTGGCGGCCCCTGGGACCTCACCTTGTATTGTGAGAGCCAGTGACTTACTGCTTCTTCTGAACAGAAGGCTGGACTCTCTTCTGAGAGCTTGGGCAAGGCGGAGAACACCACACACCTCTCCAGGAAGGCAGATGCAAGAGAGGGAATGTTGCCCTGTGTGCGCGGGCTCCGCCCCACGAGGGCTGCCTGTGACCTTGGGCCCTTGCTCCCCTTCTCTGGGTCTGACCATCCTGCCTCTGAAGCGGCGATGAAGATAATAATAGCATCTCCCTCGATGGCCTGTGTGCAGCCTCACTGTGTCAGTAAAAGTCTTTGAGCTCCCAGGAGAAAGGCGCCAAGGAGCCACAAGGTGTTATTAGAAGTAATTGGGCCTGCAGTTGGGTAAACCTTCAAAGCTGCCTGACTCAGTTTACTTCACCTAGTTTCTCTGCCCACCTCCCAATCTCTTCACTTTCTCCGCCCGGCTATTGCTCTCCCTTCTCAGCCCCAGAATCCCTTTCTCCTTCTTGTCTTGCCTGCAACTTATGCTCACACTTTCCTTCCTAGCTTAGCAGTCTCCACAATGAGTGTTCTGCCTCTAAAATGATGGAAACCAGACAAGTAGAACTGGCAAGGTCCCTGGGGAGTATTGAATCCAAACCTCAAACCAGAGAAATAGAGGTTGTTCATCTATCCATTCACCCATCCATCCATCTATCCATCCATCTACCCATTTATCTACTCATCCACCCATTTATCTACCCACCCAATCCATTCACCCTTCCACCCACCCATCCATTCACTCATCCTTCCATCCACTCACCCACCCATCCATTCACTCATCCATCCATCTATCCCTCCAGGCCCCCACCCAGTGCTGACTTTTCAAGGCCCATGTTAAGTCCTGGGGTCACTCAGACAAACTCAGACCTACCTCCAGTTCCCAGCCAAGAGGCAGAGCTTGGGACCCACCTGGTAAAATAAATGTGGGACAGTGCCCTGGTTCTCACAGGGAGCTCCCTGTCCTGCCCTACACGTCTCCAAGAGGACTTTCTCCATTTCCATTGCTTAGATCTACCCTCCATTTGCCCCTTGGCAAGGCTGAGGGTGTTGGGGGACAAGGAGATGACCCCAAGGCCCCTCTCTGCACCCCTCTGATTTTTGGCTAGTCTCTGCCGGGGAGACTGTGGTGCAGACAGCAGTGTGTGGGCCCTGGAGGAACAATCCAAAGCTAGGGTCAGTTTCATAAAGGGAGGTCAAGCCAGTAGAGGATGAGCAGAGGATCTGGAAGGCCTGCTGGCTCCTCACCTGCTGCATGCTGTGGGTTCTGAAGGACTGTCTGAGCTCAAAGGGTGGGCCAGAGGGCGCCTGGGTGGCTCAGTTGGTTAAGCGACTGCCTTCGGCTCAGGTCATGATCCTGGAGTCGCGGGATCGAGTCCCACATCCGGCTTCCTGCTCAGCAGGGAGTCTGCTTCTCCCTCTGACCCTCTTCCCTCTCGTGCTTTCTATCTCTCGTTCTCTCTCTCTCTCAAATAAATAAATAAAATCTTTAAAAAGAAAAAAAAAGGGTGGGCCAGAGAACACCAGCTTCTGAATCCCCCAGAAGCTTGTTTAGAGTACACACAAACCTGGGCCCAGGCCTTTGGAATGAGGATCCAAGAGAGCCCAGGCATCTGTGTGTGTACAAATTCTCAGGCGTTCCTTGTGCACGTGTTTGAGAACTGCAGCTCCAGAAGTCGAGTGTGTGCTTGACACTCTCCTGGGAAGTCCCAAACCCCCTGAACCCACAGGGCTGAGCCTCGTCTCTAAGGCAGAAATCTGTGGGCTGTGAGGGGGCTAAAGCTCCCCAGGTACTGAGGTCACCAAATCTAACAAATAGAGATTGAACGGGGTGAATATCGGACTTTGATTGTCCCAATGTCGTGTATAGATTTAGCAAAATGCTCTTATGCTTTTCCGATGAAATCACACATCTAAAACCAATTACTTAATGACACAGTTTAAGCCCAAATCACAAGGCTGATCCGACAGTTACTATAATGTGCCAAATCCTCTTAATATTCCAAACACTTTATTTTTTTTAAAGATATTATTTATTTATTTGACAGAGAGAGAGAGAGAGAGAGCACAAGCAGGCTGAGTGGCAGGCAGAGGCAGAGAGAGAAGCAGGCTCCCCGCAGAGCAGGGGGAGCCCGATGCGGGACTCGATCCCAGGATCCCGGGATCATGACCTGAGCCGAAGGCAGTCGCTTAACCAACTGAGCCACCCAGGCACCCTATTCCAAACACTTTAAATACCAAGCATGCCCAGTATTTTTGTTGTGAACTTAATCCCCCAATACTAATATGTGTGGTTGATTCACTCCATCAGTTCCATATTTAATTCTAAGCCTTCCTAGTATTAAAAAACGCTTGTTAAATTAAAAAGACAAAAACAAAAACAAACAAACAAAAACTACCTTCCTGGGCAGACTGAGGTTCTCCTCCAAGAGGACAAAGTTGATTATTAACCACAGACTTTCAGTTTGGACTCCAGGTCTGATTTTCCAGATTCACAGGCAGCCACACTGAGTCATACCATGGCACCCAGAGCCTGGGGAACGGAGACCCACTTCTGTCCGGATGGAGTGTGCACCTCCCCTGAGCCAGTGCTGAACACCCCTGCCCCTTCTCTTCCTCCTCTGGGCATACAGCCATGCAGAGCAAAGATGCCGTTGCCCGCACCCCGGCTCCCTGCGACTAAGGTCTGGCTGTGGGTGTCAGGGGCAGGCCATGATGTGTGGGGTATTCAAATGGTCTCCCCTCGGATCTGCACATTCTGATAGCTTTGTCCCGTGGAACACGAACACCACTGAAGTCATGTTGTCAGCAAGATCAGTGGGTAAAAATTGAAGGTAAAATGATCCAACTTAGGGTGACATCTCCATGAATGTTTGCGGCCAAGAGATGGGGAACAGCAGTAACAATGGTAGAGCAGAACAGCTGAGCACCAGGGGAAGAAGGAGGGAATCAGAAGGTTGACGCCGGTGTCAAGGAGAGAGACCCCAATGACGGGGCTTCCCTGTCTCTCCTTCAACCAGACTCCTTCCCAGAGGCAAGTGGGTAGGGAGCCGTGATGTCCCAAGACCAACCTGTACTGTGGGCACCTGACTACTTATACACGGGACTCCTCGTTATGATGTAATCCCATGTCCGATTCCGCCAAAATATTACCTTTTTTCCTAAAATTCTTCTACTTTGCAGAAGTTCCAAGTTAAACAATTCCTCATTCAGGAATTATTAAAATAAAACCATTTACAATAAAAAAGCTATAAAGAATTGAAAACCACCAACAATTAGACACCGATTAAATAAATTAGGGTAAATCCATATAATAGTTTGTGGCCATCAAAAATGATGCAGAAGAATATTTATTTTTTTCTTCCAAATTTTTATTTAAATTCTGGTTAGTTTAAAAGAATGATGCAGAAGAATATTTAATACAGGAAGATTTTCATGGTCTGTGAAAAAAGCTTTATATACAGCATGATCCAAATTTTCTGTAAACACTGATTTGTAGTTTTTAAAAGCTAAATTTTGTTTTGTTGGTTTTCTCATTTTTTAAATTTAAATTCCAATTAATTAACATGTAGTATATTATTAGTTTCAGAGGTAGAGTTCAGTGATTCGTCTTATGTAACACCCAGTGCTCATTACATCATATATGCCCATCACCCAGTTACCCCATCTCCCCACCCCCTCTCCTCCAGCAACCCTCACTTTCTTTCCTAGAGTTAAGAGTCTCTTATGGTTTGTCTCCCTCTCTGATTTCATCTTGTTTTATTTTTTCCTCCCTTCCCTTATGCTTCTCTATTTTGTTTCTTAAATTCCACATATGAGTGAAATCATATAATAATTGTCTTTCTCTGATTGACTTATTTCGCTTAGCATAATACCCTCTAGTTCCATCCACGTCGTTGCAAATGGCAAGATTTCATTTTTTTTGATGGCTGAGTAATATTCTACTGTGTGTGTGTGTGTGTATATATACACACACACACACACCACATCTTCTTTATCCATTCATCCGTCGATGGACATCTGGGCTCTTCCCATATCTTGGCTATTGTGGACGTTGCTGCTATAAGCCCCTTCGGATCACTACATGTGTATCTTTGGGGTAAATACCTAGTAGTGCAATTCCTGGGTCGTATGGTAGCTCTATTTTCAACTTCTTGAGGAACCTCCATACTGTTTTCCAGAGGGGTTGCACCAGCTTGCATTCCCACCAACAGTGTAGGAGGGTTCCCCTTTCTCCACATGCCCGCCAACATCTGTCGTTTCCTGACTTGTTAATTTTAGCCATTCTGACTGGTGTGAGGTGGTATCTCATGGTGGTTTTGATTTATACTTCCCTGATGCTGAGTGATGCTGAGCATTTTTTCGTGTGTCTGTTGGCCATTTGTATGTCTTCTTTGGAGAAATGTCTGTACGTGTCTTCTGCCCATTTCTTCATTGGATTATTTGTTCTTTGGGTGTTGAATTGGTTAAGTTCTTTACAGATTTTGGATACTAGCCCTTTATCTGATAAGACATTTGCAAATATCTTCTCCCATTCTGTCGGTTGTCTTTTGGTTTTGTCAACTGTTTCCTTTGCTGTGCAAAAGCTTTTTATCTCGATGAAGTCCCAATAGTTCATTTTTGCCTTTGTTTCCCTTGCCTTTGGCAATGTTTCTAGGAAGAAGTTGCTGCGGCTGAGGTCGAAGAGGTTGCTGCCTGTGTCCTCCTCTAGGATTTTGATGGACTCCTGTCTCACATTTAGGTCTTTCATCCATCTGGAGTCTATTTTTGTGTGTGGTGTAAGGAAATGGTCCAGTTTCATTCTTCTGCATGTGGCTGTCCAATTTTCCCAACACCATTTGTTGAAGAGACCGTCTTTTTTCCATTGGACATTCTTCCCTGCTTTGTCGAAGATTAGTTGACCACAGAGTTGAGGGTCCATTTCTGGGTTTTCTATTCTGTTCTATTGATCTATGTGTCTGTTTTTGTGCCAGTACCATACTGTCTTGATGATGACAGCTTTGTGATAGAGCTTGAAGTCCGGCATTGTGATGCCGCCAGCTTTGGTTTTCTTTGTCAACATTCCTCTGGCTATTCGGGGTCTTTTCTGGTTCCATACAAATGTTAGGATTATTTTTTCCAGCTCTGTGAAAAAAAAGTTGATGATACTTGGATAGGGATTGCCTTGAATGTATAGATTGCTCTGGGTAGCATAGACACTTTCACAATATATGTTCTTCCAATCCAGGAGCATGGAACGTTTTTTCCATTTCTTTGTGACTTCCTAAATTTCTTTCCTGAGTGTTCTGTTGTTTCAGAGTACAGATCCTTTGCCTCTTTGGTTAGGTATCTTATGGTTTTGGGTGCAGTTGTAAATGGGATCGACTCCTTAATTTCTCTTTCTTCTGTCTTGTTGTTGGTGTATAGGAATGCCACTGATTTCTGAGCATTGATTTTTATATCCTGCCAATTGGCTGAGTTCCTGTATGAGTTCTAGCAATTTTTCAGTGGAGTCTTTTGGGTTTTCCACAGAGAGTATCATGTCGTCTGCAAAGAATGAGAGTTTGACTTCTTTGCCTATTTTATTTCTTTTCTGATTGGGGAGGCGAGGACTTCCAGTTCTATGTTGAACAGCAGTGGTGATAGTGGACATCCCTGTCTGTGTTCCTGACCTTACAGGAAAAGTTCTCAGTTTTTCTCCGTTGAGAATGATATTTGCTGTGGGCTTTTCGTATATGGTTAAAAGCTAAATTTTAAGCAACAATAACAAAAAAGATTCATCAATAAAGATTAGTCAAAAAAATCATTAAAAAAAACCCTGTTTGAACTGATGTTCACCCACTTATTGCCCCTGGACACAGTCTCAGCCGAGTCTGTTAGAAACCAGTGGAGCCCAGAGAGCTTTGTTCAGCTGGAGAATGAGATCTCATAGCCATACGTGGGGTACGTGGCTTAAGGCTCCTGATTATGGAATTTACAAGAAGCATGGGGTTTCCACTGTCCAGCACTTGCAGGATGAAAGAAAGTCTGGTACGGATTTAGGAGACCTGGATATTTTCCCCTAACTCAGCCATTAACTATGCCTTTGACCTTGAACACGGCCCTCAATGTCAGTTTCATAAAATGGGATGATGCGACTCTCCTCACTCGCTGGGCCTCTCTGCAGGGGGAAGGATTAGTGGAGTGAGCATAGCCAGCAGGTGTCAGGGAGCCGGGAGGGAAGCTCTCTTCTGTAGCCCCTTGGGGAACAGGGGATTGGGGTTTCACTTCTGGGAACATTTGGTTTGGGGCTTTTTGTTTGTTTGTGTTAATTGAAGTATAGTTGACATACAGTATTATATAGTTTTGGAAGTACAACTAGTGATTCAACAGTTATATACATTACAAAATTGTCACCATGCTGAGTCTAGTTACCCCCTGTCACCATGCAAAGTTGTGACGATATTATTAACTCTATTCCCTATGCTGTACTTTACATCTCCTTGTCAGATTTATTTTATAACTGGAAGATTGCATTCTTAATCTTTGTCACCCATTTCACCCATGCCCCCAGCCCCTCCCCTCTGCAACCACCAGTTTGTTCTCTGTCTCTATGAGTCTGTTTCTGGATTATTTTGTTTGATTGTTTTGATTTTTAGAGTCCACATATGAGTGTAATTACATGGTACTTGTCTTTCTCTGTCTGACTTATTTCGCTTAGCATAATACTCTCTAGGTCTATCCATGTTGTCACAAATACAAGAATTCATTATTTTTGACAAATGCAAGAATTCGTTATTTGTTATTCAACCATTCACTAATGGTTGAGTAATATTCCATTGTACATATTCTTATATATGTGTGTGTGTGTGTGTACATACATATATTTCACACCTTCTCTATCCACTCATCCATGGATGGACACTTGGGCTGCTTCCATATCTTGGCAACAAGATTGCAATGAACACCAGAGTACAATGTCTTTTTGAATTAGTGCCTTTGTAAATACCCAGCAGTAGAATTGCTAGATCCCATGGTAGTTCTATTTTTAATTTTTTGAGGACTCTCTATACTGTTTTCCACAGTGGCTGCCCCAGTTTGCATTCCCACCCACAGTGCACAAGGGTTCCCCTTTATCTGCATCCTCACCAACACTTGCCAGTTCTTGTCCTTTTAATACGAGCCATTCTGTTGGGTGAGAGGTGATTGTGGTTTTGATTTTCATTTCCCTGATGATCAGTGCTGTTGAGCATCTTTTCACGTGTCTGTTGGCCACTGTCTGCCTTCTTCGGAAAAATGTCTACTCAGGTCCTCTGCCCATTTTTTAATTGATTTGTTCGTGGAACACTTTGGACCCACTTTGTCTCCACTCCTCATACTTCAGGGTTGCCTTGTTAGAAAAAAAAATCTGTTTTTATTTTGTTTTCTAAAACCTGTTTATCACATTGAAGCCAAGCGGGAAAGGTTGGTAACTCCATCTAAGGCTCATTAATTGACTTTGAATCATGCCCCCAGCCCAGCTCTATTTCAACTCCCAATGAGGTTTGTCCTGAGCTTTTCAGGTGTGGTGTGGCTTTGTGCGGTCCACACAGCCCGGGAGGAGTGTCTGCGCCTTCCCCATGGGGTGAGCATCGGCGAGCAGGTGAACGGCAAATATTATGAGTGCACGTCCCTGCGGCAAGGGCCACACACACACACACACACACACACACACACACACACACACAGCTTCCTCTGTTCTCTTCCCTCTGCTGCTAACGCTGACAGAGCCTACAACCTGCCCCTGGGACGTGCGTACCCAGGCCCCAGGCTTGGTTTCAAGCTCTGCTATCCACATTTTGAAGTTCTTAATATGTTTTGAACAAGGAACACCGCATTTTTATTTTGCACTGCGCTCTGCAAAGTCTGTAGCCAGCCTCGCCCGCCACCCCCTTCAGCCTGGCTCCCTGTGCATTAATTTTGTCATAAATTCTTCAAGGGTGAGGTGTGTCAAAAGGAAACAGACTTGGAGAAGCTGAAGGAGGTAAGGAGGAAACAATCGAGCAGGTAGAGGAACAGGTCTGGGGCACGTAGAGGGTGTCTCCCTTCATCCCTGCATCCTGCCTTCCAACTCCAGAAGGGGACAGGGCGTTGTATTCTATTTAGCAAAACACAAAGGAGAAGCTGCTTTCTGCTGGTCCGATTCATGCCCCGATGGGTGGCCCTACTTCTGAGACGCCAGGGATGAACATGATCATCCCATGCTGACTTCAAAATACTCCCCCACAACGTCAAGCTTTCTTCTCCTTTCCCTCTGTGAGTGCTCTGGGGCTGGCAGTGGGGGGATGGGGTGAGCGGGCAGGGCTGCATCCTCGAGGCCGCTCCCCAGCCCAGGGCTCAGGCTCCCCGCACGCACAAGCACTGTCCTTTTCTGGAGACTGAGGGTGTCAGGGAAGTTGTCCGGATGAGTGCTGCTCATGGACACAGCGCATTTCTTCAGCGCGGTCCTTGAGAGTCACTTACTCCCAGTCTTTCAAAGTTGAGAGACAGGAGCTGGTAAATATCTTATTCATTTATAAGCCAGAAATTCTAGAAGCAAAGAGAAATGGAATTTTCATAACACGTTCTCATGATTTCCTAGCAGACCCACAGACAGAGCCCACGTGTCTAAATGGCTAAAGCCCTCAAGTCCAATGTGATGGTCTTAGACCCCGGGCACTGCCAGTCATTTGTGGTGAAGAGAGACAGGACAGACCAGAGAGGTGAGTAACTGGCCCAAGGTCACACAGCTGGCAGCGGAACTGGGGCTGGAATCTTGTCCTTCTGGTTCCCAGGCCTGACGCAGAGCAGTCAGTGGGATGGAGCGAGAAAGGTCAGAGCCAGGCCCTGCAGGAGATCCAGCTGGGGGTCATTCGCAGGCCCGGGGCCCAGGCCATGGGCATCCTGGCCCCCTGGCAGTGCAGAGTCAAGAGGGGAACCTGTCAGGGACAGAACACAAGCCATATAACATGCCATGCAATTGACCCATGCAATATGTTTTTTGGTATATTCACAGTTTCAGTATATTTAGCATGTGCACCCAGGCCACTTCAGAGCGTTTCCCTCACCTCAAAGAGGAACCTGCGCCCCTGGCTGTCTCCCCACCTCAGTTCCACTTGGCCCTCCCCACAGACCGAGGCGACCAGCAGGCTACTTTCTCTCCATGTGGAAACCCATTCTGCACAGTCTGTACCCATGGAATCATACGGTACGTGGCCTTTTCTCTCTGGTTGCCTTCCAGGAGCACCGTGTCCTCCAGGATCATGGATGGCCATGTCGTGGCAGGTGTCAGAACTTCGTTCTGTGGCTGGACGATAGCCCACTGGAGGGCTCTCCCATCTGCTGGCTGCACCCCATGGGCCCGTCCTGACCCTCCCGAGGCCCTGCAGCACGCCCAGGCTTCCCACCCCACTGCCGCCCTTTGAACGATGGGCAGCTCTCCGCTGCAGCGGGAGTGGCCTGGCTCTAGGACTCTGGGGGTCTGCCCTGGACTCACCTGCTGGGTCTTTTTGGAGACTTGCCTGACATCTTTCGCTCCCTCAGATACCTGGAGTAAAAGGGAATTTGCCGAGTCCCCTGACCCGAGCAGGACGGTTGCACCACGGTCTAGTCTGCTACGGCACGTTCTCTCCCCGGGACTCACTCTGACCTGGCAGTGTCCACCCCCGGTAGGCGGGTCAGAGTCGTGTTCCCAGGTGCCCAATACACTGCCTCCAAAACCCAGAGAGGTCTACCAAGCCTGGTGCTTTTGACTTCACGGCAGGAGGGGCAAGGTGCGACAGCTGGTCCTTTGCTTGAGGGGATGGGGGGATGCGGCAGGTCCCAGATCATTCTAAAAGATGCGCCAACGTGATGGGTTCTGGAATCTTTGTAGGGTTTGGCTCCGACCCTTGAAAGGCATGCGTCCTACCAAGGCATCCAGAGAACCAGTCACTTCTTGCTCCCCAGGTCCAATCCACACACGGCCACCTTAAGTCCCAGGTCCTGTGCCCCGGCTCCACCAGTTGTGGGCAATAGGGCGCTCTTCCAAGCCGTCACTCTAAGTGGCTGATGACTAGGTCTGAGACGGCCAGCTCTCCTCTTTGAAGCTGTTGTCACCCACGTGCGGTCCTTACGATGGCCATTCTGCCGCCCCCCCGTACTCCTCTCGGGCGTGGTGACCTTTCACTTACGCTGCACCCCCTCCACCTCACCCCTCCCAGCTTGCTGGGCAAAGACCCTCCATGTGCAAGGGCCATCATCAGTCTTCTGGGAGGCACGTGCGGGGGTCCTCACTGCCATCCCGTGGGGCACCTCGCTCCAGACTCTCGTCTTTGCAGTCTGCCCTGGACCACTCCCCTAGATGCAAAGCCGAGGTGGGGCCGGCCACACATGCTCTCAGGAGGGAGGGCACCCTGGGAAAATGACAGTGAGCGAGCAGATGGAGGAGGGGGCCAGACAACTCAGGCTTGTCGCTCCTCGAGGCAAGGGGCTGGCAGTTTTAGGGTCAGTAAATCCCTGGCTATGCACTGCTGGGAATGAGGGTCACTTCTGGAAGATGTAGAGAAGGGACATCTGGGAGCGATTGGCAGCCAGTGCAGCAGGGAGCAAGGGACCGCACCATGCCCTGCTTGTGGATGACATGGTGTTGGTGATAGCTCAGAGGTTCCCCTGTGTCCAGGAGGATGGAGCTGCCCCCCTGCCTACCCCAGCTGCTGCAGGGCCAAAGGCTTGTAGGGGCCAGGCGAGCATGTAAGGTGCACTAGCCGTGGGGCGAGACTTGTGGTGGAGTGGAGTGTGAGTGCTCCCGTTCTGGCTGCCAGGGAGGACCGGGCTGCCGGGACCCGGGCTGGGCAGATCCAGCTTCCAGACCTCCAGTCTGCAAAGCTGGCCACACGCCCTCCCTCCATCCTCCTGCCCGACAACCCCGTGGCCTCCCCTGGACCAGACCCCAACTCCGGGGCATAAGGTGGTGATTTCTAAACCGGGTGGTTGGGTCTGTCTGTTTCACAACTTAAAAAATATTCAGAAGTGACACATATTTGGTTTTAGAAGTTCAAGCGGTCCAAAGGCACGTAAAACCACAGAACTGCAGTCCTTGCTCCCACTCCCCTCGGTAAGCCGTCTACGGGCGACCCCCACCCCCGGAGGCACGGGCATGGGGGGCCGCGAACGCTGGGGTGCTTCTGGGAGTCCTTCCCAAACGTGGAGCACATCCTCTCCCTACCGCTCTGCCATTTGCTTTCCTGCTTTGCTTGCTCAAGGCACAGATGTTCTTCCGTGTGGGGTCCACGTAGCGATTGCCTTCTTCCCTGGAGGAGCTAGCTGCCGGGGGCGCTGCAGAGGCTGATGCTCCAGATCAGCGGCTGGGGTCTCCGGGGAGCACTACCTTGCCTCCCTGGGTCCTCCCGCACCCACACCAGCGTAGGACAAACGTCCTAACAGCCGGGATTTTGCCCCCGGTCTGTGGACTGGCCCGGAGGGCATCCCACAGAGGGTGAAGCAAGCGCTGGAGCCGGGCAGCCCTGGCCAGGAGCCGCCCGCAGAGGCAGGTGCAGCGAGCACGGAGGCGGGTCGGCGCCTCCCCGCCACCGGCCAGGCCTTTGGCTGCGGGGATGGGGCGGTGGCAGGAGGCTTGGTGTTCTCTGAAGAGTAACGCAAGGAGGGAAGCCAGCCCACAGGCGGGCAGGGAGCTGGGTCCCGGGTGTGAGCCGGGGACAGACGGTGGCAGCTCTGGTCTTCCTCAGCTTCTGAAAGCACAGCTGCTCTGGGGGGGGGCGCACGGGGAGCTGGGGGGGGATCTACTGCGCCCCCCCCGGATCATGTGACTCTCGATAAAACCTCACCCCGCTCTTTGGGGCCCCCCTCAGTGCCCAGTGTGCAGATCAATGGGCTTCTTTTAAACTCTCTCTCTCCTCCCAAGGAGAAAAACAAAGCCCAGAGGGGGACCTGAAGTGTCTCCTTATCGGAAGCCTGTACGAGACTGGAATGTCGGCCAGAGCCAAGGAATTCAACAAAAGGAGCTTTATATGGGACGTGACATCAGCCTTCATCCCGTTCCCGGGCTGGGTCAGGTCTCGGGAGCTCTGCTCTGTGGAACCCCCTCTCTGGGTCCGCTCCACGTCTCTCCCCCCGCCCCCCCCCGGGTCCAGAGCTAGGGCGGCCACGTGCAGGTGGGCCCCTTGGCCAGGTGCCTGGGAGCAGGGAGCAGAGCGTCGTGGTCAGGCAGGCAGCTCCCGGTGTCCCACGGACCTGAGTTCGAATCCACACAGCCACGGGTGGGGATTTCGTATCTCCAAAACTCCTTATCTGTCATGTGGAATCATAATGGAAACTTTTAAAAAAGGTAGCTTTGAGAATTAGGAGAGGGGATATTTGTAAAAGCAGTGAGTACAGCGCCCAGAAAATGGGAGGGAAGATGGAAGGAAGGAAGGCAGGAAGGAAGGACGGGATCTTATCTGAGGCAAGCTTACCAGAAGGGAGGAGCAGCTCCCGGGGCAGTTCTGTGCCTAAAAGCCCCCCAGGCCTGTCCCCTGACATTCTGTGCCCCCCTCTGTCCAAAGTGGCCTGGATGCCTCACACATGTCGCCAGGAGACTTGAGGGATTTGTCTGCATTCTTGAGCTCTTCTCCCCGCGCTCCCTAGTGATGACGGCTGGTGGCCGTCACCGGCCGCATTGAAGGAGCCCCGGGGCCCTGAGCCTGGGAGGACGAGCCGCGTCCAGAGCAGGGGTCTCAGGCAGGGAGCAGGAGGTGAGCAGGGTAGGCGCCGGGCGGGCTGCATCCGGGCGCCGCGTGGTGCAAAGGGAAGGGTAGTGGCCTGGTGGGGACCATGACACCCCTCTTTGGTTTAAAACCGAGGCTCCCAGAGTCCCACAGCGGATGCCAACCTCCACTGGGCCTTTGCGGAGGGAGGTGGCTTAGGAATGAGTCCCCCGAGGCAGCTGTGCAGACCCTGACATCGGATCCATACCCCAAGTTCTTCAGTTGTGCGCAAGATGACCTTCCGGAGAGGGATGCCCAGCAGCGTGAGTACACCTGGCTCAACTGCACCCTTAGGAACGGTGTCGACGACTGGTTAATTGGGTGTTTGATGAAGACGCAATACTCCCCGTGTCCGCAGGCACAGGAAGGGGCGAGGGAGCTCTCTGGGACCTCCTCCGAGGGCACTGATCCCCTTCACAGGGCTCCACCCTCATGACCTAATCACCTCCCAAGGCCCTGCGTCCTAATACCCTCATCTTGGGGGTTAGGATTTCAACACATGAATCTGGGGGCACAAAAACATTCAGACGGTGAATATTATTTAAGTGTATTTTACCACAGTTTTTATTTTTTTAAAAGATTTTATTTATTTATTTGAGAGAGAGAGAATGAGATAGAGAGAGAGAGCACGAGACGGGGGGGGGGGTCAGAGGGAGAAGCAGGCCCCCCGCCGAGCCGGGAGCCCGATGCGGGACTCGATCCTGGGACTCCAGGCTCACGACCTGAGCCGAAGGCAGTCGCTCAGCCGACGGAGCCGCCCAGGCGCCCTTTACCACAGTTTTTAAAAAGCTCCCTGGGGCAGGGGCTGGGGCGTCCCCACCCCGTCTCAGCACCATCCTCTCTTTCAGGCACCTCAACCCCAACCCATAAACCCAGGCGGAGGGGAGGGTGGCCTGCACGCTTGTGCTCTGCCCTGCAAAGCGGGAGGACGGAGCCCCTAACGCAGGGACCCCGGGCTCCTCCAAAAGGCCCCTGTCCCCAGGAGCTGCCTCTACTCCTGTCCTCACGGGGCCGTGGGGGGGGGGGGGCTGCTGGGTGACGCCCCCCGCGATCGGTGTTTGTAGAACTGCTTTCAGCCCCGCGGTCCCCAGCCGTGTTTGGTGGCTGACAGCACGGGTCTGCTTCCTCACGGGGGCCTGTGATTTGGTCTCTGGATTCGGCGGCCCTGGCTTCGAGCGGGGCTCACGGCAACGGAGGGGGCTAGGGCAGCGGCAGCGGGAGGAGAAAGAGCTGCACGCATAGAATGAACAGTCTCCATGTCAGCAAAATGACCGGGTGATGGAGCTGAATAGGGAAGAGTCTCTATTCCTTCATTTATTCCTTTGTTCCTGTCTTTCATCCCACAGATATTTCCGGAAGGCTCAGTCAGAGGGTGGTGAGCAGCCTGGACGCGCCTCCTGCAAAGGGTCCTGTGGTCCTCCGTTAGCAGTCCAGATGTGGACATACTTCATCAAAGGGAAGGTACTGGGTCCAGGCCACGCGCGAGGCCCAATGAGTTTGGCTGCCTAAGAAACCGCCCAGACGAGAGATTTTCTCAGAACGCTTCTATCTGCCCGGGCCAAGGAGCTGCCAACCCCCGGCCCCCAAACAAGCCACCGCTTCTCTGCTCGTTTTGAGAATGTTGTGGACGAGGAGGAATGGATGGGTGTGGCTGGGTTCCAATAAAACTTAAGTGTAAAATGGGCAGCGGCTGGCCCCCAGGTAATGGAAGCAAAGGGACTCGTTTAGAATCTGTGCGCAGGGACTTGGCGTGAGAGAGGGTCCTGCCACCATCCTGGGCCTCCGCGTCCTCGCGTGTCCCTGAGACGGCTGGGGGACAGGGTCCCCTCCATGGATTGAGCACCCCCACGGGTTCCTCTAAAGGGAGAGTTGGAACTGCTGAAAATGAACCTGTAGCCTCTGGCTTCAGGGCTCTTTAAAGGTCCCCTAAGGATCCTAAGGACCCAAGAGTTAGGGCTGCTGTGAGCAGGACCTCCGCCATAGGGCCGGGCGGGAGGCATCACTGGAGGCAGACTTTGCCCCAAGTGGTCCCCCGTCTTTTGAGTAAGAACCCCCAGACTCCTTGCCAGCCCCTGGGGAGGTTCCTTCCCCGTCCTTCCTTGGATCCAGGCACGCAGGTGCTGTGCGGCCCATGTGGTTCCTTCTGGTGTGTTAACATGTGAGGACCACCTGCTCCAGGGGCCTCTTGGAGCTTGACCTGCAGCCAGAGGTCACAGGGAGGCTGTTGTAGCAACAAGCCTGCCCTTGTCCATGAGTGGGGCTCCAAACTCCCTCTGGGGCAGGGGAGGCCCCTGAGACAGTCACGGAAGGCCCCCCCATGGTGGGGAGGTGTCTTGTGCTTACAAATAGTGCTGATGATCTCAAGGACCAGTTATGAGGCAGGCTCATCTCCAGGGGCGGAGGACTGACTGTCCCGAGTCCCGGGGGCCCCAGTGGCCGGCCCGGACCCTGCTGGCCAGGGATTATAGCACCAGCGTGAGCAGGACCCATCTACTGGGGTCCTGTGTGTCCCTGGCCAGGACCGCCCAGGACCGCCCAGGAGGCCTCACGTGGCTGGCCCGTCTCAGCACCCCTCCTGTAAGGTGGAGGGAACTGCCTCCACACTAACCGCCACCCTGGGCCAACTACATGGTCTGGGGGCTTCCTTTGGCATTGCATTTGTACCCCCACTGGAAAGCCATACCCCCAGCTTACATGTGCAGGGACTGCTGGTCAACAAGGCCAAGGAAATGGCCATCCCAAGGCTGGGGGGTGGAGATCTACAGACCCCAAAGCTTTGCTTTGCTCCCTGTGGTCCATGCTCCACCACCCCCCCCAGCTGGAACCCCCTGGGACACCTGTGCTCACCTCTGACCCCCCTCACATGGGAATGAGCCAACAGAGTAGACCACTGACGGGAAGGCCACCTCCCCAGGGGACCTGGAGGACATCCCTCACTGCTGGGGCTGTCCCTGGGAGTTGGAGGGGACGGATGCTCCTTAGCTGCCCGCCCCCCTCACCGGTCCCTTGCGGGCGGTTGGGAGGTGGGACTCTGGCGTGGGTGGGGCCTGGTAGATTCCTTCCAGCACCCCAACAGAAAGGATCTGATAAGGTTATAATAGCACCTTCTCCATCCTCTCCTTGGGGAGCTCCAAGGATGACCTCACCCCTGCCACTACCTCTGAGCCAAGGAAACAGGGCTGGGCCTCCCATTCTAGAAGGGGAAAGAATAGGACCAGCCTTCCAGCCCCTCCCAGAACCTCGCTGGTCCTGGCTGCTGGTAGCTGAGCACTCATCAGGCACCTTCTGTAGGAAATAGGCCTTGCTCAGGGATTTATCCCACACCAGATGAAACAGATCGGGGTCCGGGCGGGGGTGGGGTGGGGCAGCTTGCAAAGGGCCTGGATTTCCAGGATGGGGGTGTGAGCCTTGTCGGTGAAGAACGGTGCTCTGTGGAAATGTGTGGCCGGAGCTGGGCCCAGGCAGACAGGTGGGTCACCTGAAGCTGTGCGACAGGCCGGCTGGGAGCGGGGAGGGCGACCTCCACCAGAAGAGGCTGTGCAGGAGGGCGGGGGCGGGGGCCAGACCATTTTTACGCCACGGATGTTCTTCGGATTGTTCTGCTGAGATGACACGTAGGATGCCAAAAGAAACCAATGATGTTAAAATAAATAAGTCAATAAAAACGCTATCTTCCTGAGTGAAAGAAAAAACAAGCAAAAAAACAAAACCTAAACAAAAACAAAACAAAAAAACCAACCCTACTGCAGTTATCAGAAAGGAAACAAACCAAGTCAGAGATCATGGCACCTGCCCCTTTGTGAGCACGTTTGATTGTAAGCCCAGGCCTCGGGATCTAGTAACGCCGCCATTTCCACGCTGTGGGGCGTGTCAAGGGAGTTTCAAGCAGGAGGGGGCTCCCGCGATGTGATCTGAACTAGCCGGAGGGCTGCAGAGCGGCTGGGGACACGGTCTCAGGCTCGGCCAGCGCTACTGAGGATCCTTGTTTACCTTCTAAATTTCATTTAGAGGTTAGCAAAAATAGGATTTCATTATTTTCTCTTGAAAAAAATTTTTTTTCTAAAATTAAGAGCATCTTAATTTTAAGGGGGGAGGTCCACAGGCCTTATCACAGGTCAGGGGCGTGAGAAGCATGGAGATTATCCCACAGCCCGAAGCCTGGCTGTCGGGTTGCATGGTGGGAGTGGCCCTAACAGAATTAGAAGAGGGTTGGAAGACAGGGTGGGGGGGACCCCGAGACCATTCAGTACCTTCCCCCTTGTCCCAACAGGGAACGCAAGGCCCAGAATAAAAAAGTGACAGTTTGGGGCCAGAATTTAGACTTGAACCCAGAACCGTCGACTCCTTAATCCCTCCCACTCTTGTCCTGAGCGGGCCCACTGGGGTCAGCTCCCCTGTGAATGTGTTCCGAGCGTCGGGGAGGAGTGGGTCAGCCCGGCAGGTGCTTCAGACAGGAATACACATTGTTGACCAAAGCCCATCAAAGCCGGGTAGGGGCGGGGCCCACACTCCGGCCGGGAGGCCCTGTGTCTGAAGCTGGCTCCATCCTGGGGAGGCAACCTCTGGCTTCAGAAGAACATCTTCTCCATGGGGGGGCCAAGGTGTCTTCAAAGGCATCAGGCTCTTTTTCAAAGGAAAATGCCCCAGGCAAGGTGTGGCTGCCATCTGCCCCGTGAGCCCTGGTGGCCAGCTAGGGGGCCTACCCAGGCCCCACTGAGAGACCCCAGAGTCTATCCTGTCACGGTGTCTTCAAACCCCCCAACCCTGACCAGTGAGTGCATGCCCCCCAGGGCAGCCCCCAAGCTCCCAGCCAACAAGGGGTCATCAGGGCATGGGGTGAAGGGAGGGGGAAGTTTGCTGGGGCAGCAGCTCAACTGTCCCCCAGACTCCATCCCCCACTCCCCACCGGCTTGCCCCAGGCAGGCAGCCCGTGGTCTGGTTTATGAGAGCTTCCAGCCTGTCTTGTCTTGTTGGACCTGGAAACTGGGCATAATAACACTTACGTCACAAGGAAGGTGTGGGGATCCGTGACTTAATGCGGCCACGCGCCCCTCCCCCAGCCCCCACTTGTGGCCGCGGAGGTTTGCAGCCCTGAGAGTCCGCTGGGCGCTGGCTCTGGCTTTGGGGGCTTTCAGACAGGCCTTCTCTGCAGCCCCGACCAGAACATTCCCAATGCCAGCAGCAAATGCTGAGAAGGGTGGCCTGGCCTGGGGAGCCCTGAGCTCGGCGGGACCACCGCCCACCCAGCAGAGCGGCGAGGGTCTGACATGGCGAGGTTCTGGGGAACGGGCTGGGCACCCCCCTTCCCGGGGAACAACCTGCCACACCAGGGGCCCCCCTGTGCGGGAGGAGCAGGGCGGATCCAGCCCTCTCACCATAAGACCACATGAGAGTAGGGGTCCCAGCGGCCCCCCCCCCCGCCCCGGGGGGGACTCTGAGAGGCCACGCGTTCACTTCTGTCACTCCCAGGCACTTCTCAGATCAAAGGACAATGGGGGTACTGGGAGAGAAGAGCAAGGCTTCCAAAAGTTCTGGAGTACCTCCCCTCCCCTGCCCTCGGGTCCATCTGCAGGACGCCCCAGCACACCCCCAGACAAGGGCCCCAGCCCCCCTCCGGAATGCAGCTTTGCTTTGCATTTGGGCTGCATAACAAAGAGGAGCTCAGGCTGGGCAGCTTTACCAACAGAAGTCTATTCCCTTCCAGGGCTGGAGGCTGAAGTCCCGAGATCCAGGTGTGGGCAGGGCTGGCTCCTCCTGAGGCCCTTTCCCTGGGCCGTGCAGCCGGCCAGCCTCCATCTTTGCCTCACCTGGTCCTCCCTCTGTGCCTATCTGTGTCCTGATCTCCTTTTCTTCTTAGGACACCAGTCAGATTGTATCAGGCCCACCCCCAAGGACCTCATTTTACCTTAATTACCTCTTTAAAGACCTTATGTCCAAATACAGTCACATTCAACATAAGAATTTGGGGCAGAAGGACATAATGCATCCCTTAACAGTCCCCGAGCAGAGCGCTACACATCCTTCTAGAGGAGGCTTCCCTCACTTCCTCCAGGAAGCCCCCCAGGCCCGCAGTCCATGCGGAGAACTTCTGTGTCAGCTTCAGCAAACGTCTGTTAAGGCCTGCTGGGCAGGAAGAGGGTGGTCCTGGGGCCTGAAGCCCTGGAGATGAACGGGGCAGGATGCCTGCCCTCGGGACCTCCACTCTGACCGCGTCCCTCACCCGGCACCCCTTCGTTCCTGGCACATGTGTTGAGCTGCCTGCACTGGGTGCTGCGGATGGTGCAGGGTCCGTGGCCGCCGCACTTAGGCAACCCACCCTCTCCCTCCTGAGCTCTCCTTCCTTGGGTGCCCTCTCTGCGTCCCCCATTTGCCTGCAAGTTCGGCCGACTGTCGGGCGAGCTCGAGGCAGGGGAGTGCCCAGCACCAACGACAGGGGCCATCTGCCAGGTTAAGACGGCCACAAACAGGAGGTCCCTGTCCCCTCTCTGTGCCCCATGGTCACGTGTGCTCCGGCTCCTGGAAACACCGCCGCCCAGGGGGGACCCCTGTGCATTTTCCCAGCACTGGCACAGCGTCCCAGTGAACCCCACGCCACCCCCCGTGAGGCACGCGGGAGAGCTGTCCTTCCTCTCATTTTACTAAAGGGGAAACCGAGGCTCAGGCAGAGCCTGTGATTTGTCCACCACAGCTGTTCTCAGGTGGGGGCGAGTCCGGCCCCCAGGGGACACGTGTCCGGTGTCCAAGCATCTTTGGTTGTCACACGTCGGTGGGGGGCTGCTCCCGGCCTCTAGCGGGTGGAGCCCAGGATGCAAGGCATGAGGCAGCCCCAAACAAAGAGTTATCCGACCGCACAGGGTCACGGCATTGAACTGGCAGCCTCTCGTCTATCAGGTGTTGGCGGGGCTTGGGGCTGGGAGGCAGATGCTTTCACCCCAGTCGTGAGGCTGATAGTAATCACAGCTACTGTTACGTAGCTGGGTTGCGTGGTATTTATAACACCGCGTGTACTGGTAGTGATCTGCCCGTCCCCTGGGGGCGCGGCGGCTAAGTAGCCTTCACAGCTGCGTCAATTCCCTCTTTTGCATTTGGAGAGCTGGGCCTGGGCTGAGCTCCTGCTCCGTCCTTGGCCTTCAGCCTGCATTTCCCAGCCAGGTGCACAGCCCTGAGACTGAGACCACTGGAGGCCCAGGGACACCCAGCACCTCTTCCCTGCGCGGGAAGTTCCTAAGGAAGCTGGAGGAAGTGCAAACGTTTCGCTGCGTGCTGGTGTCAGTGTGGACAGCCCTCCATTTGGAGCCCCCTAAGGCAGCAGGGGCTGGGGGGCGGCGAAGAAGAGCCCTTATCCCGCTGAGTGAGGACACGCGGGGCCGGGTTGCTCCTCAGCTCAGAACGCCTGCAGGCACCCCTCCGGACCGGGACTAAGCCTGGCTGCGGAGGGGGGGGACGGACGGACGGACAGAGAAGGTGTGGGACAGCGGTGGGGGGCGCTGGCATTCCGGAAAGCCCCCGGCCGGGAGCTGGGAGTCAACTGTGTCGTTCTCCCTGTCTCTTTCCTTTCTTTTTTGAGAAACATGACTGAAATTACCCTTAAATGAAAGCCGGTCATTCCCAGAAGGTCCAGTTCCTTTTGAGATTTTTTTTTTTCTTTTTGGGAAAAGGGCCAGTATTTACCCCAAGTGCAAGTCCTATCGGAATGTCTCTGTACGACGCAGAGCTGCCACCACACTGAGCTTCGGGACACCCTGGGCTGGGCCGTGAGTCAGGGACAGCTGGGCAGCAGGACAGAGGACAGCTCTGACCCCACTCGGCAGAAGGAACATTCTCCCCATCCGCCCCTCAAGACCATCTTGGGGGATGGGAAGGCATCAGATCAACACCCCCCCCCAAACTGGGGAGGCACCAGGACGGCAGACCCAGTCCGTGGGGCATCGGGGCCTGGATTCACGTGCAAAGGGACGGGCTGTGCCCGCAGCGAAGCCACAGCAAGGCCAGCACAGCCTCGGAAGCACCCCAGGCCAGCCAAGCCAGGCAAGAGGGAGGCTGGCCCTCCAGGTGGCTGCCCGCAGTCTCTCCGAGGCACAGCCCCGCCTCTGTGGGGAGGCCCGCTCTCAACGTTCTGATGATCTTATAATTAGGCCCCTGCTGTGGAGGCCAGTGTTTTATTATAATGACAGCTTGGATTTACAGAGCATCCACCTGCAAGCCACGCAAGGCACCGCGCACACCTCACCTTCGTTCTCATGCCAAATCCTTCTGAGGTCTGGGCAGGAGCAGGGAGGGTTTAATTGGTCATTAGCATTGAGGAAACTGAGGCACGGGCGGGTTACAAGACTTGCCCAGGGCAGGAAGGGGTTAAAGGCAAAGAACAGAGCTTGGGTGTGGGGTTTGCCTCTGGTTGTGACACCCACAGAGCTTTCCTCGGGGAACAGCCCAGCAGAGGAGGTGCTGGGGGTGCGCCCAGACACCCGGGGACACGGCGTGTGGCAGCCGGTGAACCCCATGGCCAAGTCCGCCCGGGGGGGCTCCTGGGGCCAGCCCACCTCCCAGAAGGACCATCCCTCAGCCATCCTCCTGGTCTCTCCTGACCCAGCCCGGTTTGCAGGGTTGCCAGCTGCAGGGCGTCCACCGTCCACGCACTCCGTAGCACCCCTGCACACTCTGCCACACACATGCACAAACACACGCTCTACCATCCACACACACCGCAGTTCACACACACACTCACACTCTACCACCCACGCACACCATGTCCCTTGCCCATGCGCACACTCACACAATGCCTCACACCACACACCCCCACACTACACCACACACACCCACACTCACACACACTACACCACACACACCACACACACTACACCACACACACCACACACACACTATACCACACACACACTCACTCTCACACACACTCACACACACACCACACCCTATACCACACACACACTCACTCACACAATACCTCACGCCACACACACCACACACACACTCACACAATACCTCACACTACACACACCCACACTCACACACCACACCCTTGCACAGACACTAAACTTCACTCACTACACCACGTACACTCACTCACACCTATGTTTACAGAACAAAGATGGGCAACCCCGGTTTCTGCTTGTGTTTCCCTTCCTTTTCAAGGAGGGGCTGTGGCCACTGGGCTTGTGTCCTCGAAGTGCAGCCTGGCCCCCTCCTAAGCACAAGCCTGTGGACATCACCTCATAAGCACCAGGCTGCCAGGGGCCACCTTAGGGCATAGGCCCACAGGACCCCACACTGCCCACATGGAACCCACACGGACCACGTGGCGTGGGGAAAGGACACCGAACAAATGGGGTCGGGGGCCCAGGCTGGCCACAAGCTGATGGGAGACCTCAGGTGAGTGGCCAGCAGAGTGGGGGTGGTGATGCCCTGACTGGGGGTCTCACCTACCACACCCCACTACGAGCTCCTAGAGGGATGCAACTCTAGGTCCAGAGCAAGAACCGCACCAGATGAACCTGGGGCATCCTTTGAGGCCAGAAAGCAAGGGCCAGGTCAGGAGGACACAGAGGCCAACGGGAAAGGGCTTCATCCACCAGAGAGGGGCAACTGGGCATCCAAAGAAAAGCAAATGCTATTGCCCAAGACATTCTGAATATAAAACACCCATGAGTTCCAAACGATACCCCCCCAAAAACCCAACGTACTGGAAACCTAACCTCTTACTCTGAAAATAGCAGTTATTTTACTTTTCCCAGATGAGCTGTATGTCAGGGTTGGACTAGAGCCCTAGTTGATGCTGGTGAGTTCCTTCCTACAGGGAATTCGAGCTGATAAAAGTAACGGAACAGAACTAGAAAACCCCATTCTGCAGCCCTTGAGGAAGTAATGGAAAGGCGGTGAGCCTCGGTGGGTGACATCTGAGTGGGATGTGGGAAGCTTAGCTCCACCCGTGTGCTCACTGGGCCCTGGCATCCGCTTGTGCGAACTGTCCGCTTTGCACTTGGGCTCTGCCGGTCTCCCGCCAGCCAGGGCGAGACGTGGCCCGCGAGTGGAGCTCCCGCTTTAACACAGGGCTGGGCCTGGAAGAGGACCAGCCGGGAACCATTTCCCTGCTTTCTGTAAATAAAACTTCTTTTTCAGGGACAACGGGAAGAGCTCCCCGATAAAACTCATGCAGGCTAAGTTGGCTGGGCGGTGGGTAACCCCTTCCAGCCTTGAGGGCGGGGTGGGTGACCTCATTTATTCACCCCGCATGGTCCCTGTGGTTTCACGTGTGCAGTATGGGGTCCCGTGGGCCTATGCCCTGAGGTGGCCCCTGGCAGCCTGGCACTTGTGAGGTGATGTCCTTGGGCTCGTGCTTAGGAGGCAGCCAGCCTGGGCTTCGAGGACACAGCCCAGTGGACACAGCCCAGTGGCCACAGCCGCTCCTTGAAAGGAAGGGAAACACAAGCAGATGTGCACATTCGACCCTGCAGCTCCTGGACCCGGTGTGTGGTCACACCGGAAGGATGCAGAGGCCACGGGACCCAGTTAGCAAGGTCAGTGGGAAGCAGCAGGAAACGATAGGTCGGGGGCTGGGACGGGGGTTCAGGAAATGGAGGTGTAGCTCTGCACGCCTTTGCAGACGATGGTCAGACCCCTGCCACAATGGGTTCACATGCATCTTATGGTGTAAATCTACAACCATCGATTTCATGGTTTGGCAATGCAGTTTTAAGTTTGTAATAAGCCCTTTGGGCCAAGATGAGCTTTAAAAAAATCAACGTGCACGTCAAATCAAAAAGCTAAGTTACTGGATTTGTGTTTCTCAAGAAAGCTGATGCGAACGCCTGACTCACACAAACTGTTTGTCCGAACTCATCGGCTGCAAGAGCCGTGATGCTGCAGACCGTGTGAAACCCAGGGACCCAGATCTGCTAAGTAAACCAGCACTCACCTCGAAGTTAGAAATCCATTCACAGCTGGCAACAGACCAAGACTCAGTACATGCTGTCTGTCAGGCCTGGCGTGTAGTTAGTGCAAATGACAATTCTGACTAATTTCATTCTTTTTCTGGGTTTCTTGTGCACTTAGAAGAGGTGATAGCTGTGACCGTGTTGGCTCCGCGAGCAGAATTTCGCAGGTACGTGATGACAGTTTAATATATGTGTGTTATCAGATGCTTCAAATAGAAAAGCCAATTAAGTTCATTTGAAATAATTGCTTAATTTTTATTTAAATCATTAAATAAAAGTAAAGCTCCGAACATCTATTCTGTTGAAGATGTGTCATTCGAAGTTTTTCAAGGAGTAAGATGTGAATGTAAATTCAGTTAAATATTCACTATTGATGATACCATTTGTTTGTGTTGTGCTAATATAAATACAAACATAGATGTCACACATATGGAAACAGGTGCTATTATTAAATTAAGAAAGCGAGGTGTAGAAATGCAGCTGGAATTATTTGTAGTGAACACATAATTCATAAATGAGTCTCAGCAAGCTGCAATTTACCTTTAATTGCAATAAACCCAGCAGATATCAAAACTTACCAATCTTTATCCATCTCCAGAGTTATAGTGACTGAACTCTAAATTTGCGGTGACACAGCTAATATAGATCACAAACAGGAAGTCCTTTATCCAGCGGTGTGTGCTTTCTCCCTTGACACCCATCATCCGCCAGATGTTAGAAACGTGGCGCCTTTGAGAAGCTGTTCACAAGTCACTGTGAATGGGTTACAGAGATGCTAGATTTGTGTGTGCGTGTAACTCGGTCTGTGAGGCTCTGGTTGCATCTTGTTCAAAATAGGTTGGAAATCTTTAATCAAACTATCCAACAAACAGATCATCAAAAACGTCTTCTTTTGAAATGGTTGGCAGGTTGTTGCAATTATCGAAAAAAAGACGGCAAACAGAAAGACTATTTAAATTTATCGCCACAAAAGAAGGAGAGGAAACGAACACATTGTGCGATGCTTCCCTACATGCTGTGTGAGAATGAGTTTGGAATTCTGAAATCGCTCTCTGGAAGATCTCCGTTTATGAGATGGATTTTTGATAGAGCTCTTTTTAATTAGAGATACACACACACACACACACACACATATCTGTATTTGTATATATAGTCTCATAGTGGAATAAAATTGAACAGGTCTATGATTATCAGTATATACAGTGACAAAATATTTTTTTAAAAGACCTTTGACACATTTTGCCTTATGAAAATATTTATGAAAGATTCTCTGGGGGTGAGCCAAAACCCAGAGCCTATGAAAGCGTCTGGGCTGAAATACTGATTAGCTTCCCCTAGAAGCGCTGAGACGGTTCTTCCTCCTGCAGAACTCGCTCAGACAGCACGTGCACAGGTTGCTCACCATCTGACCACATCAGGGTTTGCAGGGAAGAGTCCGTGTAACTCAGCAGCAAATTCAACTCTATCAGCCACAAAATGTCTTTTTTTTAAAAGAAGATTTTATTTATTTATTTGACAGAGAGAGACACAGCGAGGGAGGGAACACAAGCAGGGGGAGTGGGAGAGGGAGAAGCAGGCTTCCCGCGGAGCAGGGAGCCCGATGCGGGGCTCGATCCCAGGACCCTGGGACCATGACCTGAGCCGAAGGCAGACGCTTAACGACTGAGCCACCCAGGCGCCCCACAAAATGTCTTTTTGAAGAAGATTCCAAGGCCATTTTATGAAAAATTAAAAATGATGAGGCAAGGGGCAGTCGGTGAAGCATCTGCCTTCAGCTCAAGTGGCTCAGTCGGTGAAGCATCTGCCTTCAGCTCAAGTCATGATCTCGGGGTCCTGGGATTGAGCTCTACGTCAGGCTCCCTGCTCAGTGGGGAGCCTGTTTCTCCCTCTCCCTCTACTGCTTCCCCCACTTGTAATTTCTCTCTCTCTCTCTCAAATAAATAAATGAAATCTTAAAAAAAAGTAATGAGCAATTTTGAAACTAATAGATCCTGCGGAAAAAATACCGCTAACATGACATTAAATCACATGAAGTTAAAAACCAAAGAACGCGAACATTTATCAAGAATAATTATTTGGCTGGTAGTTGCTTTCTAATATCCAGATAATCGGTGCAAAGAAGGCATTTGTTTTTGGCTTTAATATAACAAATGTTATCTTTATTTTTCCGAAAGTATATTTTTTCTCTGTAAATGCAATTTTCACTTTATTAGAAACGGTTCCATAAAATCATTGTATTTTTTTCTTTATCAGCTAAGAATTTTGGCAGAGCAAATTTGTTTTTCCCTGGCTTTATCAAATGATAATTTATACCCAATAAAATCCACTCCTTTTAAGTGTGCAATTTGCTGAATTTGGCAATTGTTAACAGTCGTGTAACCATTATCACAATGGAGGTACAGAACATTTCCATCACTCCAGAAAGTTTCCTTGTGCCTCTCCCGTGGAGCCCTGCCCCTAAGGACCGCTGATCTTGAATGCATTTTTAAAAAAAATTTAAGCAACATTTTTGAGATATAATTGCCATATAATAACTATATATATTTAAAGTGTACAGTTTGATTGGTTTTCACATACGTACACACCGGTGAAACCCGCACCACAATCAAGAGGATGATCATCTCACATCCGTCCTTCCACAGAGTGGATAGACCACAATTTGCCCATCACCTGTTGATCCACATTTGAGTTGTTTCCATTTGGGGCGAGTTACAAGTAAAACTGTAGTGAATTTTTGTGCGACAGTCTTTACACGGACACACGCTTTCATTTCTTTGGTAAATACCTAGAAGCGGAGTGCCTGGGTCATATGGTAGGTGTATGCTTAACTTTTAAAGAAACTATCCAACAGTTTTCCAAAGTGGTTGTGCCATTTGGCCTTGCTAAGATGGGTGCATAAGAGCTCAGGTCCTGCACACCCTTGCCAGCGCTCAGTGTTGGGGGTGCTCTCTGATCGCGTCATTCTGAGCTGGATGTAGTCATAGTCCATGGTACTCTTAAGTTTCATTTCCTTGGTGATGAATGCTGCTGAGCATCTTTCGTGCAGTAATTTGCCATCCCTGTATCTTCCTTGGCCAAGTGCCTATTCAAATGATTTGCTCTTTTAAGACACAAAAACAAGTTCTTAGCTTTCTTATTACTGAGTTTTGTTAGTTGTTCATATATGCTGGATACAAGTCCTTTCTCAGACATGTGATTTGTGCGTGTTTCCTCTAGTCTGTGGCTTGTCTTTTTTAGGCACCTCACTGTGCCTTTCAAAGAGCAGACGTTCTCAACTTGGTGAAGTCTAGTTGGTCGACATTTCTCGTACAGGTTGTATCTAAGAAATCTTTGCCTAACCTCGAGTCACTAAGATGTCTTCTCGCTTTTCAATAGTTTTAGGTTTTGCATTCAGAGGCATGATCCCTCTGAGTTAAACTGGTGTGTAATTCGAGATATGGTCTTGCAGCGGGACCTTACAAAGTCACTCACTCCATTTCTGGATTCTCGCCTCTGTTCCATGATCTGTTTGTCTCCATGCCAGCACCACACGGCCCTTGCTACTGCAGCTCGAGACAAAACCTTGAAGTCAGGCAGTGGAAACCCTCCAGTTGATCATCTTTTTCAAAGTTGTGTTGACTGCCCTCCATCCTCTCGTTTTCATATGGACTTTAGATGTGGCTTGTCAATTTCTGCCCAAAAGTCTTGCTGAGATTCTGGGAATGCATTGAATATATAGAAGAATTTGAATAAAATTATCTTGTTGGTTCACAAATGTAAAATTAACATTTTAACTTGCTAAGAATTTCAGAATATACCGTTTCAATTATTTTAACCCCCTTTTTATTCCTGAAAAAAAAAAAAAAGTCCTGATTTGGAAACAATACATTTGGAAATTTAGAAACAATAAATTTGATGGCTACTGGCCCTGAGTTTGAGGTGACCATGGAGGGATCAGGCTGTCACTTCTTGAATCCGGTGATCAGGCTTAACACTGGGAAAACTGGAACAGTGTAGCCTACGCTTTTCATGTGACACGGTATGAAGAAAAATCATCACCCGTGAAGCATTGCCAAAAGCTGGAACTTGGATTTAATTCCATCTGTAGGAAATGTGAGGGCAAGAGGAAGAATTTGAATGGCATAACAAGGAAGCTAAGAGATAATTCCAGAATGTAGGACATTCTGCACGACGAGCCACTTGGTTTCCTCAAGTCAATGGGATTGTTTTTCAAGCAAGAGGAGATTCTCTATGTTAAAAGAGATCTAAGATATCTTACAAACAAACGTAATAAGCATGACCCAGTAGGATCTCCACCCCAACCAACCAACTGGAAAAAGACATTTTTTGAGATAACTGAGGAAATTTGGATATGAACTCATCTTTCAATAACACCCAGGGATTAGCATTGACTTAGTTAGATGTGGAAATGGCATTGTGGTTATATAAGAAATGTTCGTAATTTTTTGTATCTCTGTGAATACTGAATTATGTGGGGGTCAAATGGCACGATGTCTGGGATTTGCTTTAAAGTACTTCATCAAAGAAGAGAGCTAAGAAAAAAAGATGACCAAAGGCAAGGTGCAGAGTCTTGGTAAACGCTCAATCTGGAGGACAGGGTCAGGCCTGCTGCATTTACTTGTCTGTCCACTTTTGAATGGGTTTGAAATTTCTTCCAAAAGAAAAACAAAAGGAGAGAAGAACAGGGGATTTTAGGGCAGTGATAGTGTAGGAGCGGTGGCTGCACGGCATTACACACTCGTCCAGACCCACAGAGTGAGCGACACCGCGTGAACCCCACTGTCAGCTGTGGGCTCCGGGTGCCGAAGGCTCGTCAATGCAGCTTCCCGCCCTGTAACAGGTGCACGGCCCCGGCAGGGGGTGGGGGGATGCTGACGGCGGGGGAGGCTGTGCGTGTGCGGGGGCTGGGGGGGGTATGGGAGCTCTCTGAACATTCCCCTCAATTTTGCTGTGAACCTACAACTGCCTGAAAAGTTTGTCTATTTTTAAAAAACTAAAACAAAATTAATAGAGGCACGGGTAGGTGATCAGTTCTGGCCAAGGAGACATAAAGAGAGACCTGCTGGGGACTTCTAGGAGAATATTTTTCCTCATTCTTAGTTTTTAAAAAATATTTTATTTATTTATATAACAGAGAGTGAGAGCACACAAGCAGGTGGAGTGGGAGAGGGAGAAGCAGTCTCCCCGCTGAGCAGGGAACCTGGTGTGGGGCTCGGTCCCAGGACCCTGGGATCATGACCTGAGCCGGAGGCAGACGCTTAACGACGGAGCCACCCAGGCGCCCCTATTTTTCCTCATTCTTGAAAAGGAACACAAGAAGCGGAATTCCTCTTCTACTCTGAATATTACGGTCTGCATCTGACACTCAGAATAGTGGACGCTATCTTGGCATCGGTTGGGGGGACCCTGACAAAAATGACAAGCCAACCACAGGGCAGGGGGAGCAGGAATGGAGTGAACCTAGTCCTGTGGACGCTGCCGAGCCACTGAAGTGACCACAGTCCCTGCAAGACTGGATGGTGGCAGACGACAATTTTCCCTGCTGTATAAGCAGTAAGTTTTTCCTGAGAAGCTAGTTCTGGCTGGGTTTTTCTCATGCACATATCCCCTCTTTTGGCACCGGATAAATCTAGTGTATACGCAGGTCTCTGGGGGTCTCGGTCCAACTACTTTGTAAATGGCTAAGCGGCTTCTTGGCTTCTTCTTTTTCTCATCCTTCCAGCTTCTCCAAGATGCCAAACTTAACATTCATCCAGCCAGCATCCATTAAAACTTGTTCATGCAAGTCTACATCCAAAGGCTTAAGGGAGGGGACAAGATGAGCAAGTGACAGTCCCGGCCCCTCGCCAGCATTCACTCTAGGAGTGCGGGGAAGTATGCACACAGATGTGCCACTGAGAACCCTGGGGGGAGCTGTCTCTCCCTGGAAACGGAGTGCTGAGTTTAGAGCCTCACGGAAGCCTTCCTGGAGGAGGCAGTCTACAAATTGGGCTTATTGTGCTTCAGTGGGTGGAGATAAGAATGAAGGTGGGTGTTGCAAAGTCCTGAGTAACTGAAGCAAAACAAAGGCTTAAAGGAGAGAAATGCAGTTCCCTTCAGGGCCTCTTGGCTCGGGTACAGAGTTTATCGACAGAGAAGTCTGGAAATACAGACCCAGATCCCATAGGGGCCTGTGGGCCTGTGTGGGGAGGTACGTGGTCCTCATGAGCTAGGTGAGGAAAAGCAATGTGGTGATTAAGGATATCAAGTCCTTCGTTTTAGGAATAACACAACTGTACTCCAGGTCACAGGCGGGACTCCTGGCTGCCCACGCGGGGCTCCGAGTCATCGGTTCATGAACCAGGTGGGCGCGGAGGTGACACCTCCCACAACCCAGAGCTGAGAAGGGGGAAGGGATGCTCTCCAGAGGAACATGAGGGTGCTCATGCTCTGGTGAGAAACAACTGGGGTCCCCTTTACCTTCTGTCAAGTGGAAATCGTCTCCAGCCTAAATAAGGATTTAAAAGATTGAGTGATTAAAAATTTTTAAAAAATAATTAACTCCAATAATAGCTCTATAAATGGTCATTATACTTCCTGGGAGATCTGACCAGCTGATCGAGGCAAACTGAAAAGGCACCGCTTTCTGGGAAAAGGACTAATCACTTACTTATTAAATCCCATTAAAAAATCACCTCTGCCCCCTGCCCCCCCCAACAAGTGAGCTGCTGAACACGCTCACTTGCCCACTCGCCCGTTTGAAGGCGATTTTCGGGGCACCTGCGTGGCTCAGTCAGTTAAGCGTCTGACTCTCGTTTTCAGCTCAGGTCCTGATCTTGGGGCGCTGGATCGAGCTCCAAGTCAGGCTCCGTGTTCAGCAGGGAGTCTGCTTGAGAGTCTCTCTCTCCCTTTCCTTCTGCCCCACCCCACCAATAAATAAATCTGAAAAAAAAAGTTAAAAAAAATAAAGGCTATTTTATAATTTACTGTAATTAACTCGCTGTGCCAACCACAAGCATTCACCGTGCCCCCGAAGGAGCAGACGTCATCGGCAAGGCTGTGAGGTGTGACGGGAATAAGCCCCAGACCCTGGCTGGGGCAGAGGAGGTCACTGGGTCAGAGATGGAGCAGCTGGAATCTGTCTGGGGGGCAAGCTGGGGGGCACCACCCCGTGTGGAGAATCTGGTCCCCAAGCCTGTGAGTAACCCACGAACAGAGTGAGGACTGTGGGGTCACAGCCACGCTGACCGTCATCATGGTGTGCGGGGCACCTTTTTGGGGCAACCCTGTGGGGCCTCTGCCTCCCCTTTGAAGCAACAGGCTCAAAGCAAGAAGTTCAAAGTGGTGGCGCTCTGTCTGGGGGGATGTGTGGTTGTGTCTGATGGTTGTCCAGAAGGAGCTCCACGTACCGTGTGTCATGGGACGGCACAGATCCAAGTTCACCCGTCCTTCAGAGGAGGCTGCAGGACACAGAGTCCTGGAGTCTTCCAGGCTGGGGGTGGTGATGGGGAGCGGCGGATCAATCGCTCGCGGCACGGGGGGCCCTTTGATCTGCAGGCGCTGGATTATGAGCCGGATACATGAACTGTTCGAAGGCGAGCTCATCTTTGTTCCTGCTGGTTAGTCGCAGGCAGTTTGGCAAAGATTAAAATGACTCTTCCCAATGCAATCTGGGGACAGGAGTCTGGATGGGGGAGTTCTAGATCAAAGGTAGCGGCTTTCCTGGCACAGAGAAGGAGTCTGACAAACATGATGTATGCACGTACAGCTGCAGAAATGAATGAGTGAGTAAGCCGGAGAAGGAAGCGAGAAGCGGGAGGGAGGAGGAGGTCCACGCCCGCTGAGCGCCTCTCTCTTCTGGCCGCTCACTGAGCGCAAGAAATCAAGTGCCTGCCACGAGAAGAGAAGAAAAATGGTCTACGTAAATATAATGCAGGCAAAGGATTGTGGCTGTCCCAGGGGAAGGCAGAGATGGGGCAGTGACATCTCAAAAGGAAAGCATATGGTGTTTAGTAACAGCTGACTGTCGTGCTGTCTAGGCTCTAGGCAATGAACACACCTCCCCACACCCGCATCGGGTAAGCACCTGCCTTAGAGATGCGGGAGCAGGTGAGTGAGGCCAGCTAATGCACCCAGAGTCACACCGCATCCGCGTGGCGGCACCCTGCGCCCTGCCCCCAGTCTGCATCCCCCACGGCACCCGGAGCTCCTGCGAGGCAAGGAGGGTGCCAGGCGGGCAGGCACACAGCGGCTGGGAGAAGCTGTCACCTCCGCCAGGTACTCCCTGGCCAGTGCAAGACGTAGATTCTGAATTGGGCTTGAGGATGAGAAAGACTCACACAGAGCTTCACACTGCGTGCGCAGAGCTGTAGGGACATGAAAGTCTACAGAATACGGTCCGCGATGCGCGGCTTGCTCACGTGCCATGCGTGAGACTGGGCTCTTGCACAGACTTTCTTTCTTTTTGTTCTTTACCCATTTTCCTTAAAGCTGCCGGTGGCCAGTGGGAGGGAGTCCTTCTAGATGGGACCGAGACAGGACATATGGCGGAAGTGGGAGCCAGGGCAGCTGAAGGCAGCCGGCCACGGCCCAGGGCTCAGCCCCGGTGTCATGAGCCGGGAAAGATGGGTCAGATCCCTGCCAATCACGCCCGCTGCCGGTTAGGTGGCCTGGGCTGCCGGTGACAGAATAAGCCGTCATGCACAGGGACTGTCCTTCCCCCAGCACAGGAAGACTGGGGGTGTCCCTGCTGGGAGCTCGCAGGCCCACCTTGCTAGCGTCTCCCCAGTTCTCGGCTCTTTCTCCGAGTCCCAGGCAGCTGCCGCAGACATGTGACCAAGTGGCCGAGACGGAGGCTGGCACGTGCAGGGTGAGTTTGCCCCACTCTGGGGTGGACGGGGGGGCTGCAGGGAGAGCGCCAGGGCAAAGGCTGGGGTGGCCAGCCCTCCGCGGGCACCCCCAGGACCCAGGCCCGCAGCTTCTGCGAGCCGAGCGTGGTCCCGGGCCCGCCTCGGACACTGGCAGCCCCGGCCTGTTTCCGTGACTTCCTGCAGGCCTGCCTCTCCATCCGCACCATGACTCGCCCCGTCTCTTGCCGTAACCTGCCCTCGCTGTGAGTGCCGACTGTTTGCCTCCTCCCTGGAGAACTGCCCGCCCGGATTATTTATGAGCCCAGTGTCCACATGGATGGGTTCTGGCGAGGGCCGAGGGCACAGCCTGTCTGCAGTCCCACACCCGAGCACGGGCCGGGAAGGCCTTGGGTGAAGGCCACGGACCTCCTCTGCAGCGGAAGGTGAGGGAGGAGAGGGGCGCACCCATTCCTGCCTCCCGTCATGTTCCGGGCCCCGAGGAGGACTTCGACCCAGAACGGGGGCTCCCTGGCACACAGCCCAGGCCCACCCTATAGGGAGTGAGGGCCCAGGGGCTGGGCTTACGTCCCAGCTCTGCCAGTTCCTGGTGGGAACAAGGAACTTAACCGCTCTGTGCCTCGGTTTCCCCCTCTGACCCACAGGGTTGCTTCGAGAATGAAAGGCAACAATCCCTGGGCAGGGGAGTGTTTGCAAAAGGAGCTGCCATTACCCCCTCTTTGAGTCCACGCCCTTTTGCAAAAGGTGCCTCTACAGCTCTGCAGCCCCGGGCCGGGTCTGGTCCGTGCCCTGGAATCCGGCTGGGCCCGTGACTCGCAGCGGCCAGCGAATGCCAGCAAGTGACACTGCGCAGTCTGAGCCCAGCTGCTACTGCTGGTGGCCGTGCACAGCAGCAGGGCCCAGAGGGCGAGCCATGGACAGCCCGGCAAGGACATGGCAGGGGCCAGAAGGCACAGCCCTAAGGACCTTCCAAGGCCAAAGGCCGGACATCTCCTCCCATTAGGAATGTTGCCTGCGAGGGAGTGGGTTCTTGGAAGACATGAGGGGTGATGTCAGGATGTCCCGTGGGAGATAGAATCTTAGGGGGCGGCTCCCCCTACCCCCAGGTGTCCTTGGGTTACTAGGCGGCGCTGGTGGCCACTTCAGGGACAGCCCATTTGCCAGACTCGGCAGAACTTAAGGAACGGCGTAAGGACTCCCTTCCCCTCCATGGAAACGGGGCAGTGGGCTCTGAGAAGGCATTGTGGGCAGAGGGCTAAGGTTAGACCTAACTCCTCAGGAGCTGTCTTTACGACAAAGACGGTTGGAGTGTTTAGGGTTGTTTGCTGGGTGGTCTTCAGCTCATCCTTGCTCCTAATGCAAAGATGATCGTTTCTGTAGCGGGGGGCCTGCACTTTGTTTTGGGTCTCCCGTGACCATGTGGAAGTATGTGAGGAGGGGGAGGTGGTCTCAAGGTGAGAGACGCTCACGGGAAGCCCGTCGCTGCACGAACAACTGGCCTGCAGCTTGTGCGTCAGGGCTTCTGGCCCCCGGAACAGTTCCGTTTTGTTCTTAAAATCATCCAGTAACCAAAATACCGAAGCAAAGACACAGGGTCCACAAAACTGTCATTGCTAATCTCTTATTTGCCTTTAAGGTTTTTTTTTTTTTTTTAAAGATTTTATTTATTTATTTATTTATTTATTTACTTATTTATTTATTAGAAAGAGAGAAACACCATGAGAGGAGGGAGTGTCAGAGGGAGAAGCAGGCTCCCCACTGAGCCGGGAGCCCAAGGTGGGGCTCGATCCCAGGAGCCTGGGATCATGACCTGAGCTGAAGGCAGATGCTAAACCGACTGACTGAGCCACCCAGGTGCCCTGCCTTTAAGTTTTAAAAACAAGTCCCCAGATAGTACATAAGGAGTATTTACTGACATAGCCAGGGAGCGGATCCCAAACCTGAAACGCCCACATCTGTCCCGTGGATTTGGCCCCCTCTGACTGGTGGTTCCCTGCCGGTCTCCCGTCCCCACGGTCAGCAGTCTGTGGGGTTTCCTGCCATTCCCCCAGCGTGCCGAGAACACTCAGAACCTGCCCCTGACCACAGATGCTTTTGCTGGAAGGCCAGGGCTCTTCACTGCCAGCTCCGAGGAGACAGGGGATGTCTGTGGGCCCTCTCACCGTGGCAGGTATCTTTACCACCATCCTGTAGTAAGTAGGTGCTCAGCAAAGGGGCAATTAATTGAAGAAACCGCTGATCGGCACCCAGATCCCCAGGAGGGTTCATTCAAACCCAGATTGCTGAGCACCCCCCAGGTTCCAGATTCATAGGTCGGGGTGGGACCTGAGAACTTGCATTCATCACAAGTGTCCAAGCGCGGCTGCTGCTGGCCAGGGACCCCACCTTGAGAACTACTGACTTAGTGGAGACGAGTGTGTTTCTGGTGCCAGATGGCCTGGCTTTGCCGCGTGGCTCTGGGCTGCCCACGTCCACGAACCGAGACAAGCTACTCAGCCTCTCCCTGCCTCACGTCCGCATCTATAAAGTGGAGGGAGTGATAACACCCACCTCACACAGCAAAAGTCATGTCAGTGTTATTTACAACATAAGTACGTACACTGGGAAGAGAGACACAGAGGGTGCGAAGCTCCCACCACCCCACGTTTCCCTCCTTACCTTCCATCTCAGTACCCCCCCACCCGCCCCTCCCGCTGAACCGGATTGAGTGGCCTGGGGCCCTCCTGGGGGGGCCTCGCTGTGGGTCAGGGCTCAAGGTCAAATTTAGACTCTTCCGCTTCAACGCCCTGAACTCACGGAACCGGAGGAGCTTGTTTCTCGGGGCCCAGAACTGAGGCTCACGCAGAAAGGATGGAAGAAGGAGGCAAGGCCAATGAGGGTATTTTGGGGCCAGCCCAGGGCGGCTGTGAGGAGGTGCTCAGTGGTGGAAGGCCACACCGGGGCAGTGCCCCCGCCACCAGGGCTCCAGAGGGAGGCAGGGCACCCCCCAGATGCCTCTGTTCTCAGGCTCAGGGCCCAGTGCTAGGCTCTGTAGCTTACACGCTCCGAGGGACATCTGCACCCACTTCCCTTACTTGTAATCTCCCCAGGAAATGAAGGCCCTTCCATTTTATGCCCTTGCTGCTTCTCTCCATTTGTGACGGCACAAGCCGGGGACCAAGAACTTTCTTGCACATCTATTACCCGTCACCATCTTTTCTCAAAACCCCTGCCAGAGCAGCTGGAGAATATTCTAGAATATGATCAGAGCCTGTGCCCACCCCGATCATTAATGCTCATGAGAAGGTTCACAGGCTCCTCATAAGCCAGCCCCCCTCCCCTGCCATCGCACACCGCCCTGTCCCTCTTCCCGAGCAGGGACCATCATGCATCCAAGCCTTTGTACTTACTGTTCCTTGCCAAGAAAGCCCCTCTGCACCTGTCCACCCCTGCAAACTCTCAACACTGGCTTCCCGTGGGGCTTCTTCTGGGAACACTAACAGTCACCCTCATCTGTTGGCTGCACCCTGTAACCATGCCCTGACCCCAGTTTGGAAAATGACCTGCTCACGTGTCTGGATCCTTCACTGGACTCTGAGCTCCTAAGAGTGGAAGGCTCCACAGTGAGCCTTATATTCACACCGCAGGTGAGCTCGGACACATAACCCTCGTCTGATGGGGGCGGCTGACCCATGCCGCTCCAGAGTGGGACTCAGGGCTCTGACTACCTGGGCCCGAGCTCCAGCTTCACTAACGAGCTGGGGCACGTTAGTTCACTTAGAGCTTCTGATTCCTTATCTGCAAAATGGGTCTAATTCTGACTCAGAAGATTAAGAGGATCCTGGCACAGGCGCACCCACGGAGGCTGAGGAGAAACCAGAAATCTGCTTAGGATGAGAAAAACAAACGTCGGGCCGCTCAGGTGGTCCCCCCACTATCTTCGCCTACGGCCAGGCAAGCTGTCGGAAGGCAGCAGGTGAGCCCACACGCAGGGAGGGGAGAGCACGGGGCGGGGGGTGGGGGGCAGAGGGCCAGGCATTCCCACAACCGAGGGTAGCTGTTGCTGCTCATAGGTGCCCTACCTGGCCGGCGCTTCCTACATCTGCTCTGGAACATTCCTTTCCCCTGACTTTTGCTTTGGAGGCATCCAGACCTGCCCCCAAGGCTGGAATGACCTTTGATGTCCCAACGCCTTGGATCTGGCACGTTCCCACTGCCCAGGAGACAGGAACTTGAGTACAGACAGGTGTGGGTTTTGTAGTTTTACCTTCTGAGGGGGACATCAATCTCTGCTTTTCTTCTCGGTGGCTGGGGCTGGGGAGCACACGTCCTATCACTCGCTTGCCCCCCTTTGCTGCCCTCAGAAGGCGTCTGGTACTTGCCAGTGGGTTGAGTGAAAGCCTGGGTGCACTGGAGGCTGGCAACAAGCTGGAAGCCATCCTTACCCGCTGCTCACCTGAGTTAGCAGACGACACCTGCACCCATCAGTTGTGGCCCCGCTCGCTCCGTCCCTCCTGTAAGGTGCTGGAACTGTGCTGAGGACGGAGAGCAAGCAGCCCAAGGACACACATCCAACACACACATGTACACACAGCACACAGGGCACACACACACACACACACACACTCATATAGACATGTGTGCATGTCTGTTGCAAGCCCATTCAGCAAGCACACCAGGTTTTATCATTTTCCTTCAGGTTTTCACACAGTGGAGACTATTTTGGACTGAAGAAAGTAAGACTGAACGTCACTTATGGTCCATCAGTGTGTGCTCCCCTACTCAGAAACCCACAGAAGATGACAGAAGAGATCGGTCAGTCTTTGCCTCTGGCGTTGAGAGCAATGAGCAGATGCCCTGAGGCTGTAGCAGGAAGTGGACGCTGGAGGATCAGTGTGAAATGTCACTGCCAAAGGTCAATTTTGAAGACTATGTGTGGCAAATTCCATGCTCACGGGAGCCCGTCAGGAGTCAGCCTAGCGCCTTCCCCAGAGACAGTTCTCGCCTCAGCGTGGGCTCAGCTGAACCACCGAGTGGGCGAGCACAGGAAGCCCTTCCCCAGGAGCCCAGAGTGAGCCCACAGCCCCGGGGTGCTGTGCACGAGGGCCACCCTGGTGGGTCACTGCTGGCAGCGTCAATTTGGGCTAGTCTCCAGTCTCCAGTCTTCCCACTTCCCAGCTGCTGTTTCCTCATCTTTAAAACCGGGGTAATGCCAACCACTTTGTGAAATGGTTGTGAAGATAGGAAAGATATTTTAAAGCCCTGAACACACTGCATGGTCCAAAATACGTGTGCGATGAATGTCTGCAACAAGGTGAGAACATGCCAAGTGACCAGGAGGCAGGCATTCTGCTGGGAAAAGGAGTCATCTTTGCTCGGGAAATGCACCTTTAGAAAGGCACCAGAGGGCCTGGGTGCCCCGAGACAGGAGGGTGGTTCTCCAGGCACGGAGAAGCAGGTGGTTTCCGAGGGAGGGGAGGGATAGGAGGAGGGAGAGGGAGGACCCGGAACAGGGTCGGGGACGATGCGAAATCTCCCAGGAGAGAGTGACCCACTCACAAATGTAACAGTCACAGGGTGGTGGGAGTCCCAGTCAAGTACAAATAAGGAAACAAAAAATCTCCCCTGAGGAATAAGTCCTAATGACACTTTTAGAAATAAAAACATTGGTGGGCACCTGGGTGGCGCAGTCCATTGAGCATCTGACTCTTGGTTTCTGCTCAGGTACCACGTTCTCAGGGGCGTGAGATCAATCCCCGCGTCGGGCTCCACACTCATCAACGAGTCTGTTTGGGATTCTCTCTCCCTCTCCCTCTGCCCCTACTCCACCCCATTCGTGCATGCTCTCTCTCTCTCTCTCTCTCTAAAATAAGTAAACCTTTTAAAAAATAAAAAATAAAAACATTGGTAGAAGATCCAAGTACTACAGGAAGGTACAAATTGAAAAGAGAGAGCCCCACTCCACCCTACCACCTCTGCAGCGTTTCCCACATTTTCTGTGCCTGAGACACTGGGGGGAGGGGCATTGGGCTGACCGTGCCCCAGTCCCCTCTAACAGCCGCCTGGGACCCGCAAGCCCCGCCAGGACCTCAGCCGGCCCCCCACCCTCGGATTATGAGTTTCCTGTGGTTGCTGTAACAAATTTCACAAACTCATCAGCTTAAAACAACAGAAATGCCACTGTTTAGTGTGGCATTATCTACAGTAGCCAAGATATGGAAGCAGCCCAAGTGTCCATCGACAGAAGGATAAAGAAGCTGTGGCACGCACACACGATGGAATATTACCCGGCCATAAAAAATGATGAGAACGTGCCATTTGCAACATGGATGGACCTAGAGGGTATCATGCTAAGTGAAATAAGTCAGACTGAGAAAGACAAATACCCTATGATTTCACTCATATGTAGAACCTAAAAAACAAATGAATGAACAAACAAAAAGCAGAATCAGACCTATAAACAGAGAACAAACTGGTGGTTGCCAGAGGGGGGCATGGAGGGATGGGCACAGTGGAGAAGGGGAGTGGGAGGTAGAGGCTTCCAGGTAGGGAGCGAGTCAGGGCGTGAAAGGCACCACAGGGAACAGAGCTAATGGGACTGGAATGGCGGGGTAAGGTGACAGATGGTGGTGGCACTCGTTCCGAGCGCAGATGACATGCAGAGATGCTGAATCACTGTGTTGTACCCCTGAAACCAATATAACACTGGGTGTCAGCTCTACTCAAAAAAATTACAAACAAAAGCAACAACAGAAACGTATTCTCTTATTAAAGTCCCAGAGGCCAAAAGTCCAAGATGAGTTGTAAGGGGCTGCAGGCAAGGTGACAGCAGGGACGGCTCCTTCTGGAGGCTCCAGGGGAGGAGCCTTCCTTACCTGGTCCAGCGTTTGGGCTGCCCGTGTCCCTCCAGCCTCCGCCTCCCTGGTCACGTGGCCGCTGCCCCCCCCCTCCGCCGGCCCCGTAGTGAGGTTTCCTTCTTATAAGGACCCGTGTGTTGGCATCTAGGGCCCACCCACATGATCCAGGATCATCTGCCCATCTCGAGATTTTTAACTGAATCATCCCTGCAAAGTCCTTTCCTTGCCACACAAGTTCCCATTTACAGGTCCCAGGGGTTAGGATGAAGCTGTCTCTGGGGGCTGTTGTTTAGCCAACCTCAGGGACCAAGCCTGAGTCTGGGGGGGCAGGATTAAGGGGCCCTTGGGCTAGCCCAGTGCTGCCTTATCAGCTTGCACATTCAGTTTCTCTAAGAAACGCATCATGTACATGATCTAGCACCCTTCCCTACCATGTTCCCAGTGCCTAGGATCCTGCCAAGGATCCCTGTTTCTCCAGAGCTAGAGTCCTTGGATACCCAACACTCACCTGACACTCCTGGACGCTCCAGGCTTTTCTAGCCATTGGAGCCCCAGGCCCGTGGCATTGCCCCACCTCACAGCACACCTCCCAAATGACCACTCCTTCCTCCATCCCCCCCCCCCCCCCGCCAATTCCTATTGCCCTCAACCCAGCTGGCCCTACCTCCTGCTTTGCTCACTGCCAGGACACCTCGACACCTCCCTAGGACCCCACCCCACCAACTGCAGGGCTGCTTTAGCATCTTCCTGTCTCCTGTGCCTGGACAGCTCTCCCATCCACATGCCTGGCATCTGGTACCACCTGGGACCCACCCACAGTCTGACGCACCATGGTCCTAGCTGAGCTGATGTTAGGACCGGACGGGAGGCCATCAGAGAGACACAGGTACCTGTGAGCGTGGCTCACTGCCCGGGAAGACTGGGGAATGGGGTGGGGGCTGAAGCAGAGTCTACCCCGCCAGCAGCGGACCAACCTCAGCCTCAGGACGGGTCCCATCCCTGCGGATATGGCCATCAGCTGGTACCTGGGGATGCCCACGACAGACTCTTGAAGCCCAGAGCATGGGTACCAGGGGTAACTGGCTCTTCTGCTCTATAATCAGCAGGTGGGTGGGGGACGGGGGGGTCTGGACTTGGCTTCCACAGGTGCACAGCCACTTTTCCCTGAACCTAACCCACACCTCGTTGGCGAGCAGCCATGACTGTTTCCTGGAAGGAGGAGCAAAATGTGTACCTGATGCTATCAATAGTCAAATGGATTACGAGTCCGTGGGTAATTATGCCTGCACATCATCTCAAGCGCCCAACCACATACCTGTTCTTGGGACAACATTGGGGTTTTTTGATCCCAAAGGCTCTGTGTGTTATATTTTCTGTTTGCAGGCTACTGAATGCCTTTGTCAAAGATTCTCTCCTTGTCCAAAGCAGCCAGGCTCCTCTGAGCCCTCTTCCCCACTAGGACTCAACCTCAGACTTGAACAAACGCTAACATTGCGCCTGAGAGCTAAAGGCCATGGAGGGAGGACCCTGGCCCCTCGCCGTGCCTGCCTGAGAAAACCTAAGGCTGTTTGTTCCAGCCAGCACCCCAAGAGGGGACCCCTGCACAAGCTGGTGAGCAAACCCAGGTGGGGTTCACAGGTCCAGCCCTTCCCTACTTTCCCTAAGTGTGCACTTCCCTGACTCCACTGAGCCTGCTTACCCTCCCTCTCCCTCCTCCGCCCTTTCAGATGCCCGGCCACCTCCCCTCAAGCTGTGGCTAAGAGCCACTCTCTCGGGACCCTCCTCCCTGCTGCACGAGGTATTTCTGAGTAAACCCGTCCTTCCCGCTTTGACTGGTGTCCAGCGCCATTTCCGCCATTCCCGCCACTAAAGGCAAGTCACCCTGGGGCCAGGCGGTGAACTTCTTGAGGGCGGGCGGGGAGCACATTTCTCTATGCCGAATTCCCTGCAATTCCAACGCAGTGCTTCCTCTACCAGGGAAGCGAAGGGGGAGGAGGAGGGGGCGGGGAGAGGAGGGAGGGGAAGGGGGGGCAAAGGGGAACTTAAAACCTATGAAGAACATTATATATTAAAAAAAAACAATAAGAAGAATTAAAACTGGCATATGATTTAATGCCGATGTTCCTGACTCGTCTTCCTAGCTCCTGGAACCAGAGCGATAAGCAGGACTTGCTGGCAGGTCAGCTCCATTCGTTCTCAATACTGAAGAACCCAGGGAGCTCCAGCCTGAGCTCGTTCAAGACTTCAGCCTGGGGACCTGGCTCCGGAGCCACTGGGCATCTACTGTGGGTGGCTGGGCCACACCGTCACGGCTGGTCTTCGTGGACCTTCCAGAATGCACTGCCGTGACGGTTGACCCCACAAGGCAGAGCCCAAGACAGATGCTTTTACCTCTCACTTCAGGCGCTGCTTGAAAATATGGATTTGACTTTTGGAAATGGCCAAAATTTGTACAGACAAACTGACGAATCAGGCTGATCAAGCTGTAGGTGCTGTAAATAGCACTGGCCGGCTAGCGGGTGGCTGGTAAGTTGACCTTGAAGTCATTTTGCAAAGACGAGCTTCGGGAACTGTTTTGAACAGGAAATCCAGAAATCGGGAAGGGGGGGTTCAAAACAGACCTCACACTCATTACGATGGTCATTATCATAAAAAGAGAAAATAATGTGTTGGCGAGGAGGCGGAGAAATTGGAGCCCTCGTGCCTTGCGGGTCGGGAACGCGAAATGGTGCAGCCACTGTGGAAAACCATACGGCAGTGCCTCAAAAAATTAAATATTTACCAATGATCCAGCAATTCCACTTCTGGGTATATACTGAGAAGCAAAAGCAGGGACTCAGAGAGATACTTGTTCAGCCATGCTCATAGCAAGGGTATTCACAAGAGCCAAAACGCGGAAGCAACCTCGTGTCCGTGGATGGATGAGTAGATACATAAAACGTGGTCTCTCCGTACAATGGAATATTAGCCTTAAAAGGGGGGGACATTCTGACACCTGCTGCAACATGGATGACCTTTGAAGATACTATGTTACATGAAATCAGCAGTCACAAAAGGACAAATACTGTGTGATTCCACTTACAGGAGGTGCCTAGCGGAGTCAGGTCCCTAGAGACAGGAAGTAGGACGGTGGGGCCAGGGGCTGGGGAAGGAGGCTGGGGAGTCAGCGTTTCATGGGGACAGAGGGTCAGTTTTGCAGGAGGAACAGAGTCCTGGAGTGGACGGTGGGGACGGCCGCACAGCACTGTGGATGTACGTACCACCACCAACCCGTACTTAGAAATGGTCAAAATAGTAAATTTCATGTTATGTATATTTTACTACAATAAAAAAATTGCTTATAACTCAATAAATGAGAAATCCCGTTCCCACCTCGACCTCCAGCCTCCCGGCCCCCCTCCCACCAGGTCACCGGTATGAAAGTTCTGTGTGTCTTCCCCAAACTCACTGACAGGGGGAGCGGAGGAAGGGAAGGGAGGATGGAGGAAGCCGTGGGAGAGGGGGAAACGTGCGTGTGATCCCATTTTCCAGATCAGGGAAGCACAAAGGGAGGTGACGGGCCCCCTTGCCAAAGCAGTTGGCCTGAGTGTGTCTACCCGCGGCCTCCAGGGAGGGTCAGATCTTTCCCCTGATAGAGACCCAGGTCATCTGCTCATCGGCCTCGCCAGTCCTCGATCCTCAGACTCAGGGCCACCTCACGGAGCATGGAGGGTTTCAGTCATCCAAGAGTACCTCCTGCATGCCTCCTCACTGGCCCTGCATGAGGGACTTCTTGTGGAGCCCCTGCATGTGGCAGTGCCTCCTCTGCCCCAGGGACAGGGACCCTGGGCTCCAGGGTCCTGCCAACATGGCTCTGAACTCTACCAGGTCACACTGTCTTCAGTGACATTGTCACTGCCTCGAAGCCGGAATCCTTTTAGATCTGGACTGGGCACCACGGTCTCGCTGAGCCCACCTGAACCAGCAGACTTCAGCTGTCAGGGCCCCAGCCCCATCAAAACCATGAATTGATGCTATGTTTCAGAAGCATGAATGTGGAAGAGTGGGGACGTGCAGGTTGGGGCCAGAGCGCTGTTGGCCGTGTGGTCTGCGTGGGGAGGGACACCATGGACACCATGGACACCACCCTACCTAGGCTAAGGCAAGGGGAAACCGGTAGATGAAGGAGATGGAAAGACCTGTATGTAATGTTTTGGAGGCCAAGGAGACCCAAGACGAGCCTTCAGACTGCCTTGGTTAACCAGCCTTCTTGAAATAGACCCGGGAGCCAGGTGATGCCGGAGGAACAACGACAGTAACGGGAGTGCTAGCCAGACGCAGGTGTGTCTCCCGGGCAGCCGAAGAAGAGGAGGAGCAGAGCTTCCATCCTGCCTGCTCTCAAGGCTCTGCACTTGTTCAGGCATCGGAAGCATGAGGTTATCATGATGGCCGTCGGTGTGGGGGGCACGGCAGCTCAGTGAGGCTGGGTAAAGCTGCCTGGGACACGTGGTTTGCATGACCGACCTGGGCTCACACCTTCCTCTGGCTGAATGTAGCAACTGTGAGCCTTCCGTCACTCTGTTCTGGGGGAACCAACGAATTCCCTTCCCTGGGTCTTCTCAATGCCGACTCGCTTGAGCTAGAGGATCCTCTCCCAATTTTTGCATGCACCTTTGAGTGTCTTGGCGATTCATCTTAGCTAGAGCCTCTGTGCTTCTTCAGGAATCAGATGTCTGGACCGTTAAAGCTGAGCATGTTTTCCTAGCCTGGCGGGACTCTCTGGGAAACCTTACTCAACATGTGCCTGTAGGGAGCAGCTGCTCCAGTATGAGTTCGGAAAGTGTCTATTTTGTTACTTGAGGTCAGGCATCGGAGGGTATGTGGCATGTTGGCGAAGAGCATAGACCTTGGAAACAGAATGCCTGAGTTCAAATTCTGGCCAGGCCATGGGTCCTTGGGCAGCTTACCTCTGCATATCTCAGTGTCCTCGTCTGTAAAATGGGGGTAATCGAAGCCACTCATCTAAGGGCTATCCTGAGGATCGGTGAGGCTTACCATGTACACCAGGTGGGAGAGCTTCTTGGTCGGAGGCCCATCAGCCTCTTCTATTGTACCTCCCCTGCCCCCTGTCCCCTCCACACACTCAGGGGCAGAGGTGTTCAGAATCGTTGGATTTCAAGAAGGTAAAGTGGCACATGTACTGGACAATCCCCCACCCCCAGCGGGTCTGGTGCAGTGTTCTAGTAGTATTTCTGCAAGAGAGTCTGGAACCTTCACCCTGAGAGGGATTGATAAAAGGTATAAATGATATTTTTATAGTCATTTCCGGGCAGAAATGGCTACCAAAGGGGTCACGTTTCAGGTCGGATTTTGCCGTCAAATGAGGTATAGAAAAAGCTTTTCTGTTTATTTTGGATTCCAGACTTAAAGGCAAGGGGTTTTCATCTTGTCTTGAATGAAACGCATTCATGGTCCCAGTGATAGGGTCAATGAGTGGGGGGTGCTGCCGCGACTGTGGGGGTGTTGGAGAGCCATATGGAAAAGGTAGGTGGTATTTGACTCTAGCGAGGTGGAGACATGTGGGCAAGAGTGCCCTGTTGTTAAATGATTTTTTTTTTTTTAATCTTGAGGGGCGCCTGGGTGGCTCAGTCCGTCGGGCGTTCGGCTCTTGATTTCAGCTCAGGTCATGATCTCAGGGTCGGGGGATCGAGCTCTGCATCGGGCTCCGTGCCGGGCGTGGGGCCTGCTTGAAATCCTCTCTATCCCTCTCCCTCAGCTCCTCCTCATCCCCACTTGTGCTCTCTCTCAAAAAAGGGAGGTCACACCAAGAGAAGATGGCTGGTGACATCACCTGGACCTCCACGGACTCCACTTGGGCAAAGGAAACATGGCACCCACGTGCACAAGACTGATGCCCGCTGACACCTGCCTGGCCCTCCTGGAAAAGTCCCTGCCCTTTCCCGGGTGTGGCCTCCCTCACGCTGCCTTCTCCCAGGGCTGACTAAGCATCTGCAGGGTGCGGCCATGCCCAGAGCCCGGGGGAGCCCAGAAGATGGCCGGTATCAGAGGTGCCATCCTGGCAGGCCAGCTGTCCCTCTTGTGGCAGATGTGACAGAGTCCTATGGCAAAGCTAAAGACGGGGATCGGTATTCCTGAAATCACCCACTGGACTGCCCGACTATGAAATAAGTAGCTGGTGTCTAAAAACATAACTCTGAAACGCTTCCATTGGATGAAATGAGGGTGACTCTCCCGCCACTCTCATTGCTACTCCATATTGGATGCCGAGGTTCTCGCAGCCTCTTCTGAGCCGCTGGTGTAAGAGCTGTTCTGAGGGGTCCTGCCGAGGCAGCTTTGGTCAACACTCTAACATTTCTGCTTTCCTCTTGTATTCCTTTCCACTATTTACAATGAACTGGAATAATAATAGGGTGGCCTCCTAACGGACAGGTGGCACCGGTTGCCACAGCCCAGATATTTTATTTTATTTTTTTAAAAAAGATTTTATTCATTTATTTGAGAGACAAAGGGTGAGAGAGAGAAAGCACAAGAGAGGGGAGGGTCAGAGGGAGAAGCAGACGCCCCATCGAACAGGAAGCTCGATGCGGGACTCGATCCTGAGGTCCAGGATCATGACCCGAGCCAAAGGCAGATGCTTAATCGACTGAGCCACGCAGGCGCCCCAGCCCAGATATCTTAAATGCAGTAGAGCCGTTGGATCGTTCTGGGAAGCAGGTCATCCCACACAGCTCCCACTGACCCTACTTCCTTTCTCCTCTGTGTCCTTCCATGCTGCCTCACAATGCACCCCGTGGAGGGAATGGAGGGACCGGTCTCCACTCTGTTTCCTGGCCAGAGATGTGCACCAACCCAGGTTGGAAGGTGGTGTCCCCTTACTTCTACCTCAGAATGTGAACAGCTCAGGGCAAATGCACCCTCCTTATTAGAAAAACACCCCCAATGACCAGTGAACCACGGCAGCATCTGTGTCCACCAAGAACCACATATTTCTTAAAAAGCTTGAAGCAGCTGCTCCCCGTGGCCCACAAGAATGCTTCTTGGAGAGATGCCTCCAGCCTGCAACAATCTCAGGATAGCCCTGTCACAGGTGTACCAAGAACGGCAGGTCCCAGAAGAAGACCACCAACAGATGCCAGCAAACATCCTCCAAATTCTGCACCTGAGCCAGGTTGGATGTTCAGAAAGCCAGAGACCTGGAGGATGCTGCATCCTACCTGCAGAGATGCCCGCCCTCTGTGCGCTCTGACCCACGCTGGGCCCTTGGCTGCTGCAGGTGGAAAATGTAGAGAGATGTGTACTTTCTGATGCCCTGGCGTGACACATTTGTGCTTGGATTCAGTTCTAGGAAAAAGTTTATTCCTGCAATCAGACTTGGGTGTTATCTTTCATCAGATGATGCAGGCATGAAACTCTTCTGGCCTAAGTTCCCACTGCTGAAGAGCTGCTCCTGAGACCCGCAGGTGTGAGCAGATGCTGTGGCCCATGGGTGGCACCTTCATTCTTTTAGTTACATCCCCCAGGCAGTTCTGTTACTTTTCCCTCTACTTTGTGTGTGTAGTAGAGAGAATAATGACCCCCCCCAATTGTCCATGCCCTTATCCCCAGACCTATGATTATGTTTCCTTACATGGCAACAGGGACATTACAGATCGGATTAAATTAAAGACCTTAGATGGGGAGGTTTTCCTGGGTAATCCAGGCAGACCCAATGTCATCTCCAGGATCCTTGTAGGAGGGAGGGAAGCAGGAGGGTCAAGTTAGGGGAAGAGGCAATGTAACAACATTCACAGTGGTCAGAGAGGTGTGGCCAAGAGCCTCCGGAAGCTGGGAGAGGCGAGACTTCTCCCAGAGCCTCTGGAAGGGGCCAGCCCTGCCAACACCTTGATGTGGCCCCTTTCACACTCATTTTGGACCTCTAGAACTATAAGAGGATACATCTGTGGTGTTTTAAGCCACTGGACGTGTGGTATTTTTTACAGTTGCCACAGGAAGCAAACACAGTGGCCATGTCCTGCTAGAGGTCAAGTTTCATCTGAAAGCAAGACCGTGGATCCTCTCCACCTGGGTTTGAAACCATCTTTCCCCTTGGCTGACGATGAAGTTGTAGACAAGGTAACCGAAACCCTCACACCTGGGGACCTACCCTGTACTGTGGTGTGAACATCACAGCACCTGCTCCATGGCTTCTGGCAGGATAAAAATTCAGATATTAGCTGGGGGGTGCCCAAATGTCTCTCCAAAGAGGAGTTTTGCTAAAAGCAAGGGAGGTGGGGCCAATGGGAGCCCCTCAAACCTGGCACAGGACCCTCCGCACCCCTTCTTCTCTGAGACGCCTTGCCCGCATCTCTAGAGAGCAAAGGCAACCAGTTTGGACTTCAACAAAGATTTCATACCCAGGGTCATCTGGGTGGCCCATTCGGTAAAGCATCTGACTCTTGATTTCAGCTCAGGTCATGATCTTATGGATCGCAAGATTGAGCCCCGAGTTGGGCTCCGCACTCAGAGTCTGCTTGGATTCTCTCCCTCTGCCCCCTAACCACCCCCCCACCCCGCTCTCTCTTAAATAAATAAATAAATAAATAAACAAACAAGTAAATAAATAAATCTTTAAAAAGAAAAAAACATTTCACACCCACATGTCATTTCACACAACACCGATTTTCCATCACTCTACACCTACTATCTTGCTGCAGGGCGATAAGGCAGCGATCATCCCTGCTCCCATGGAAGGCAAGGCTGAGATCCAGAAAAGTTCTGCTCCCAGCCAGACCAGGGGCCCAGGCCTGAGGTCTAAACCAACAGGAGGCTCGCTTGTCCTCAGGGACATTCCCGCTTGAGCCCTTCTGGCACCTGCAGGGCAGAGGCGAGGCTCTGCTCAGGTGTCTTGAGCTTGCCGAGGACCCTATCCGCACCTCCTCCCTTAACCTGTCCCTCCAGCAAGAATGGGCAGCCTCTCTCTTCCGGCTGATGTGGGCAGGTAAGCATCCTGATTTTCACTCCCCGCGCCCACCAGGCCCTTGGATGCTGCTTTGGAAATGCCTTTCCCAGGCTCAGCCCTAGCCTGGAGCCATGGGCTGGCCCAGGGAGAATGGCGGATAAGGGGCTCCCCCCATCTAACTTCAGGGGGATAAGGGAGGGGAAGAAACAGCTTCTATGGGCTTCTTTTTCCGTGGAGAAAACAAATAGGTTTCTTTAGGAAAGACAAAGGACTTTTTAGGAGAACAGACAGGAGAGAATTTGTGATAATGTTTGTTTTAACAGGTATGAATGGTCTTTCTGTCTTCTTCAGGGCTGTAAATACCCAGAGAGGGGATATATGACAGCCTCATTTCTCAGAAGTTGCTGCTTTTAGTCAGCTAAGGGAGGCTCCAAGGAGGCTTTGTTCTGCCTCTGTTGAATCTCAAATGTCTTAGCTTAGAATAATCTTTATGCCAACTCTGGGGTCCTGAGTGGGTCCCCACATCTGTTTGTAATGCAGGGTCTCACCATTTCCAGGATGAAGAAACTGAGGCCATTTGCAAGCTGCTCATCGGTGGGTGGCAGGGCTGTTCACGGGGGTGGTGGTGGTGGTGATGACTGGGATTTTGTGACTATAACGTCACAGAAGAAGGTCCTACCCACCCACCCACCCATCAACCCACAGGAATCACGCCCAATGCTTGGAATCCGAAGTTGAGCATGACACAGCTCCTAATTTTGAGTGGTTCACGCTCTAGGGGGGAGACAGAATCATAAAGAATTATTGCTGTTATATTAAAAACTCCAGTTATTTCTTTTGTAAAATTTCTGCCTATCCATCTATGTCTTAGAACAGAATGTTGCGGTGATAAACACTTTCACCATGTGTGTGAGAGATGAGAGCAGCGTTGTTTCCTCCTGTTTATTACCTGCTATAGTTTTCAGATTGTCTACCTGCAGAATTTATTGGGGGGGGGGGACGGTGAGAGGCTTTCAGAAACTCCCGTTTCCTTATTGCTGAAAAAACTGGCTGGTTCCCGAGCTGTCCTAACCGACTCTTCCGTGCCCACCGCCCGCAACTGCCCTTGGCGGCTGGTCTCCTGAAGAGCCACCGCGCGAACCCAGGACGCCGGGCTTTCTCAGACCTCTGGTCCTTGCTCGCCTAGTCTGCCTGGAGCATTCTTACCTCCACCTGTGCTTGGGAAATTCCCCCCTTATTCCCCCAAATCCAGTTTAACCGTCTTCTTTTCTGAATCTCACGGCACACTCTGTCCGCTCCTACGGTTCTGCCGGGTCCTCCCGGGTCCCGCGAAAACATGCTCTTTAATGGATGCATAATATTCCCCTACAGATGCACCATAATTTGTTCCCTCAGTTCTTGGTTTGGGAGCATTTGAGTTGTTTCCAACATTTGTGCTTAAGTGATGCTGTGATAAGCCTTCTCAATTCACGATCTTTGATCATATCTCCGCTTCTTTACGATAGATTTCTAGAAATAAAATCTCTAGGTCGAAGAGGAAAAACACTTTTTAAAGGATTTATTTTTAGAGAGAGTGTGCAAGTGTACAAGTGGGGGTGGGTAGGGGGTAGGGGCAGAGGGAGAGGGAAAAAGAGAGCTTCTGTGTTTTGATGTGCCTTTGACTCTCTGTGAGATTATGTTTTTAAAAATAGGCTTGTTTTAAAAATTCATTCATACGGCATAGTGGTTCAAGGCTTCGGCGTCCAAGACGGACTCAAACCTTGACTCTGCCGATTAGAACCCGGGGGCCTGGGGGAAATGCTGGCCTCCGTGGGCATTAACAAACCAGGGGTCGGGCTGGGCCCGCCTCACAGAGCCCTTGTGAGGATCGAATCCACACATACGTGCAAAACACTGACCTCGGTGTCTGGGGCTGGGGTCCTCTAGAAACGTGACCTGTGTGATGAGCGTTTTCAGAGTTCTGAGACCTTAATGTTTTATGTTCAAACTGTATGCTTTTTGACCATGTTTGTTGTTGTTGTTGTTGCTTTTAGTGGAGTGTGTTTTTCATATTAATTGGTAAGAGTTCTGCTGTATATTAAGGAGTTCAACCCTTTGCTTGTCATATTTATGATGATATTTTTGCAACATTTTCCACTTATTTTGGCATTGCATCATTTTTATCCCAGGAGATTTTCATTTTATGTAGACACACATACTCATCTCTTTGTTGATGATTCCTTCCATTAATTCTATGCCAACAACTCCTTCCTAGAACCGAGACACTTTAAATAGTTTCTCTCCCTTTTTGGGGGAAATCACTGTGATTCTTTCACTTGTCTCTTAACATCCCCGGGCAGACTATTTTGGTCTAAGTTATCAGAGAGGATCTAACTGGACCCTTTTGCAGCACCATTTAGAGAATAATCCTTTATGGATTTCAAAGCAGAAGGTGACATGATTAGCTATGTTTTTTAACAGCTTGCTGGCTCCCGTGTGGCAGGAAAAACAACAGCAATCTTAAACACAGTCAGCGGGTACTCAGAGCCAGCGGGTAGTCAGTGGTTCCTGCGGGCCAGGCTCTGCTCGGGGCCTTTGCACACACTAATTCCCTCGAGGCTCACGGCCACCCAGTGAGGGAGCTGAGGCATGAGCTGGAGTTTAAGGAACTTGCCCACCGTCAGAGCCAGGGATGGCGCCCAGAGGAAGGAGTGATCGGATGCAAGGAGATGAGTTTATCCAAAGCGATGGTCTCGATGAGAAACAGTGGGGTCAACGTAGACTGGAGCATAAGGAGGAGAGATCAGGGCAGATGAGCGGATCTGGGACCTGACAACCAGCCGCCTGTTGGGGCACCACTGGGGGAGGGGAGTTGAAGAATCCCGTGTGCGAGTCCCTCAAAGAAGACTGCACGCACCGCAAAGTGTCCCCTTCCTCCGTCCTCTCTGTTGCGGCATGCTCGGCTGCCCGGGGCTAAGAACGGAGCAGTCTCCACCTTCCCAAATGGCTCAAACTCAGCAGGTACCCGGGGAAGCGGGGAGGCTCTTCTTTCTCTTTCACCTAAATCTCCTCACGTCTTTGTCTCCCAACTCCCGTCACCCTCTGCCGGTACAAAGCCTGGCTCTGGCCTTGGGATCCTGCAGAGGGATGTCTGCATGTACAGCTGGTCGTACCTGACCTTCCGGTCACTTCCACGTTAGCTCACGTTCCCCACGCTACAGAGGCCACCGGCCGGGCCTCTTCTGAGGGCGGGGGGGGAGCCGGATTCCTGTGGTTGACCAGGTCCCCGAGCCGGTTGGCCACGACCACGTGCATCGTGAATGGGTGTGACATGCCCGCCGTCAGTGCCCCCTGACCCTCTGAGCAGAATAATGAGGCCATTGCTCTGGGATGTGCCAAGGCTGGGCTGAGGGCAGAGCTCCAGGACATGTCCCTCTGTGAGCACGGCCACACCACCTTTCAGTGCGGCAGTAGCCGGGGCTCAGAATCCAAAAGCAAATTAGAAATCACCTATATTTCAATTTCTCCCAACAGCTCATGCAGCGACTTCGGCGTCAGACAGAGTGAACTTGGGGTCCCCTCTCTGCCCATACGAACAAGCTTCTCCGTCCTCTGCTTCCTCTTCTCTATGTTGGGCATAGAAGCTCACAGCTCAGGGGATCGGGGAAGGCCCACTGAGGCAATGCACCTGCAGGACTGGGTGGGTGCCGGGCCTCCAGCGCGCGCTCAGGAAATACTCGCTTCTTAGAGCAGTTTGCTGCATCCTCCATGGGCAGCCTGGAAGTGAGGCCGTGCAGCCTGGGGCCTGCAAGGAGCCCCACCAGCCGGCCCCGCTCTCTACTGGCAGCTCACCTTGCATATTTAGAAGGCCTGGTCTGCACCAAAAATCCTAATCCCATTTGACTTGCTGCAGCTGGTGGCTGAGGGGAAAGTCTGGGGTCACAGTATGTTTGCATCGTCTATATGTGGCCGTGTTGTGACATGAAGATGGTGCTCTTGGCACTGGGAAGCTGTTCATTTTCTGGCTCCTCTTCCCGGCAAACGCACCGCTTCCCTGAGCCAGCAGAGAAGGTGCCAGAAGGTTTCTCTGCCCCAGACAGTGGGCCTCCCTGACCTGCCCCCTTTGCTGCCCTGGAGCCCAGGGGCTGTTCTGTTAGCCTGTCTTAGCGGACTGCTCACCAGCGATCATTCCTAAACCTCAAGCATGTCACTCATCTTGCATTTCCTGTTGAGGGAAACACTTGTTCCATGACATCAGTTTACTTATCTGTCAACAAAGCCATGTATATCTGCTCCTCCACCCTCCTCCCTGCCTGCCCCGTGGGCCACCCGGCCTGGCTGCCTCCGTGCCAGGAACACGGCCTGCCCTGGGGAGAACCCCAGAAAATGAACTGGGGCCGTGCGACAAAAATTAGGGCAGCACATTTGTGAGGTTGGGTCAATCCCCGAGTAGCCAGGATGAAAGGCCATGAAGATTCATAGAGGACATAGTGTCTGTTGGGTTTGACACTGAAAGCCCTGCGTCCCCAGGAGCCATCTCTAGGGACAGAGTCGGGGGGTCTCCCACGGGTCAGAGCACAACTTTCTCCAGGTGTTCAGCTGCAGGTCATCAGAGCAGAGAGAGCCCCCCCCCCACCCAGTTCCTGCCCCCAGCCACCACCTCTGCTTGAGAAGTACCACCGTCAGCTAGTGGCCATGGCAGGAGAGATGCTCTGTCTTCCCTCCTTCTCCAGAAAGTCAGTGATTCTGTGATTCTGCTTTCCCCTTCTCGTGCGCATCTGCCGCCGGCACACCCTCCTGGGACCCAGTCCTGGCGATGCTGCACGGCAGCATCGAGCCCGCGTGAGGGCCTCTGTGCCTCCGCCAATGAGCTGGGGTCGGTTAGCTCCGGGGCCACGTGACAAAGCGTCACTCCGCTTTGTCAACTCAGCAGAGACAGGCTGCCACGCAGGGAGGCTCCGACTCCGCAAGCGCACCGTAGCAACAGGACCTGCCATCTCACCCTTTGGCCAGCTCCTGGGTAATGCTCACGAAGGTGTGCGGACTAGTTGGGCAGGTCCCCAGGAAGCTGACCGTGTTTGCCTTGGATCACTGGGCTGGTCCGCAGCCTGCTGGTGCCACACCCCATGCGTCAGCCTCCGGGAGGCACGCCGGACTTTTGTACCACTTCCTGTTTTCACTACCCAAGTGGCGCTGGGCCGAGGCGGGGCCCGAAGAGGACACCCCTTAGAACCTGCCTTGTGGGAAGGCACCCTCGATGTGCCCCGGGGGTCTCGTGCCACTTTGGCACGGACTCTGCACTGGGCGCTCACCCCTCCAGCACTGTCTCCCCATGCTCTGTGTGTTAATTCATTTCGTTCTCCCAAAACCCCACCGATGGGGGCAGAATTCATTCGGCAAATATTTGCTGAGTACCTGCTCTCTGCAAAGTCCTGTTCCATGCACCAGGGACACATCAGCGAGCAGAGCACACAAAGGTCCCTGCCCTGTGAACCCCACGTCCTAGCTAGGAAGCCTGGCCGCACAGAAAACAGGAGACATGCATATAGAATGAGCTAGAAAGGGCCCAGTGTGGCTGTGTTGAGCAGAGACGTGAGGGGGGTGGACAGCAAGCCGGAGGGGGGGAGGGGGCGTTAGCCCCACTTTATAGATGAGGAGACCGAGACACAGATGGATGGAATAACATGGTCAAGGTCTTGAGGCTCGTGCTGCAGCAAAGACTGAACCAGAGCCCTGAAATCAGAGACCAGTCTCTAAATGGGGCATCTCCAACTTTTTCCTATAAAGGGTTAGGGAATAAATATCTTAGGCTTTGCAGGCCACATATGGACTCTGCTGCCTATTCTTCTTCTTCTTCTTCTTCTTCTTCTTTTTTTACAATCCTCAAAACATGTAGAAACCATTCCTGCCTCTTTGTGGCACAAAGGCAGGTGCAAGGGGGTGGCTTTTTGGCCCCAGCCCCGAGCCACCAGCCTTTGGCACGTTCCTAATAAAACTCAATATTTTCAAAACCCCACACAACATGAGGTGGATGGTATTGCTCTCACTCCACAGATCAGGAAATCGAGGCTCAGAAAAGAGGGATCGTTTCGCCGTGATCAAAGAGCCAGAATTCCACCCTTCTGTAGGGTTGTCAAGATCCAGACATGTTTTTCATTCTGCCCTAAGTGTCTTACTTTTGACACTGCATTCCTAAATCCCTGCTTTAAAAGGCAACATTCGCAACTCCTTAAATAATTAAACATAGACTGCCTTGTGATCAGCAATCCAATCTGGGCATAAACGCAAAAGAATTGAAAGCAGGGTCTCGAGGAGGTGTCTGCACACTTATGTTCAGAGCAGGGTCATTCGCAAGACCCAGAGAAAGGAAGAAATCCGAGTGTCCCTCGAGGGATGCGTGGATAAGCAAAATGTGGAACAGAGAGGCAACGGAGGAGTACTCAGTCTTTAAAACGAAGGACATTCTGGCACTGAAGGACAACAATTGAAGGACAATCTGCTCCAGCACGGATGAACCTCTAGGACGTCACGCTCAGTGACATCACCCAGACACAAAGGGACAAATACTATGTAATTCCCCTCACATGAGGTGCCAGAGGAGTCAGATCCACAGACAGAGAAGGTAGAACAGGGGTGCCAGGGTGGTGGGATGGGGTGGCGAGTTCGTATTTAAAGGGGGCAGAGTTTCAGTTTGGGAAGATGGAACATTCTGGAGGTGGACGGTGGGGATGGTTGCACAATAGTGTGAGTGTGCTTAACACCGCTGACCTGGACACTGAGAAAAGATTAAGATGGTAAGTTTTCTGTCACGTATGTTTTACCACAATAAAAAAAAAAAATGCAGCATTCTTGGGAGGGATCATCCACCAAACCCTGACCCTTGAGTGAATGTCCAGCCACATGCCACCAACTCATCTCCTGGAGCAGAGAGCCAAGAGGCAGGATGGCCCCAGGGACGGCGAAGGTGGGGATGATGGCCTTGAGGCTGCCCCCATTGCACCCCACCACTGACGCCCCAGCGCCCAGGCGTGGGAGGAGGGAGGGGGAGGGGGAGGAGGGAGAAGGGGGTTGGAGGAGGGGAGGTTTGGCCCCGAGTGTCACCTAGCCGCTCCCACGTCCCAGTCCGGGCCTGCAGTTCCAATTCCGAGCTCTTCCGTTGGACCCCGTGGCAGAGGTCCCTGTATTGGCACCTCTGGGGCACGGGGCAGTGGGCACCTCCTGGAAAGCCCTGGCTGAGCCTGGCCCACAGTGCCGACTTGTTTGGATCACCATTGTCACAGGCCCGGGGAGGAGCAGCCTGACCCCGGGACAGCCCCTGCAGGAGGTGAGAGCCAGCCTGCCCTTCGGCTCATGAACTGAGCCCAAACACACACCGCGAGCTCACAGGGCCACCTTGGCCTCGGGCAGCCACCGCTCACTGGAAAGTTACATTTAATTAAGAATTAGCGTTACTATTTGCCGCATTCCTGTTGTGTGTCGGGCATTGCGCCTGAGCATCTTGCTTGTGATAATTTAATCCCTACGGCCACCCAACTGGGAAAGCACTATCAGCCCCCCACTCTCCAGGGGAGGGTGCTAAGGTGACCTGCCCAACATCGGTCAGGCAGCCGGAAAGTCCCTCTGTGGCCTCGTCTTGGTCTCTACCTAGCACATTGGTTTGACCTCTGTCCTTTGAGGGTGCAATGGATTTTGGAAGTAGACAAAACCGCTCAGAGCCAAGAGAAGTGGGTGATGCAGCCAGATGATGTTGTTGTAAGTGAAAAAGCACACCTTTAAAAAAAAAAAAAAGTGAAACTCTTTAGCGATGAGCATAGTGGTTATCTGCGTAGTTCTTAGGCTAGCTCTGGAAGGAGAGCTCCCAGGGAGAACCTTCAGGCATTCTTCTGAGAATGGCAGTGCCATGTGACGCGGCAGGAGCCCCCACCCCAAATAATGGCTCTGGGAGTCCTTGTCTGCAACAAGTTGGCTAGGTCGGGTTCTCGGGGGTCGGCTCCGCCCCGGGTGAGTGCGCCCTCGAGAGACTGCCACCACTAAGCGCGTATGGTGTGCACGGGGCGCAGGGGTGTGAGCGAGGGAAGCGGGGGTTGGAGAGAGTGATGAGAAAAAGGAGACCTAAAGGACTTTTAAAAGACCTTTGGGGACAAGGCAAGAGGGACAGCGACAGACGCGTCGTTTCCATTTGAAGATGGAATTTTTCAGGGTGGGAAAGTTCTAAATGGCCAAGAAGCCAGAGCCAGTGAGGGGGTTGGTGTTGAAATGTGTCCCTGCAAAAGATATATCCATCTCCTAGCCCCCGCCAGGACCCAGGAATGTGACCTTATTGGAAGCAGGGTCTTTGCAGGTGTAACCCAGTTAGGATGAGGTCGTTCTAGATGCGGTGGTCCATGAACCACCCCCATGACCGGTGCGGCTGGAAGAGAAGGGGAATTTGGACACACACACAGAGGAGGACGATGTAAGAGACTCCAAGAGGCGAAGGCCACATGAAGACCGAGGCAGGGAGTGTGGTAAGCCGTCGACAAGCCGGAATGCTACGGATTGCCTGCAGCCGACAAAAACTAGTAGAGAAGCACAGAAGGACCCCCCCCCCCCCCGCCGCCCGCCACAGAGCCTTCAAAAGGAGTATGGCCCTGCCAGCACCTTGATTTCAGACTTTCAGCCGCCAGCATGTGAAATATTACATTTCTGTTGTTTAAGCCGCCAAATTTACGTAATTTGTTAGGACAGCCACACAAAACTAATGCAGAGGGTAAACAGCTCCCCTCGGACTTCTCGGCATTGGACACACAATCAGATGTGGTCTTCTAGTCTGAGCAGAGGGATGAGCTTGCCAAAGAGCAGGCCACCTTCCCTTCTGCATTCTCCCTAGGGCAGCAGGAACCCGAGGGACCCTCTAGGGGCCCTGCTGCAGGAGACTCCCCCATCCAGTGTCCAAAGGAGGCACATTAGGGTATCTGAACAGGACAAGAAACGACAAACGGGAAACCCTGTCTGGCTGGAAAAAGCTCCCAAGCTCCTTTGCTACTTTAAACACCAGCTTTGGGGTTCCACCCGGAGAAAAAACAAGAAGACTCTGAAGAAGGCAGTGAGGAAAGGAAGAATGATATTGGATGGACAGTTTCCATCTTCCCCACTGTTTGTGTCGCTAGTAGGACATGTTGGGACCCCACACTTGTTAACCAGTGGCTGGCGGCGTAACAATAAATCCACCCGTACTGACCCATAAATCTGCCAAAAGCCGGAGAGGATTCCAACTCGGTCACGTACGCCTGTGCTTGCAGCCTTCGCCATTGGCGCCCCTGGACACCGCAGAGAGGAGAATGTCAGACCACTTACGGTGCCCGTCTCAAGGACCACACCACTGGCCTTGGGTTCCTAAAGCCAACTCAGAGGGAGTGCCCAGGTGTGCTTGTGCTGATTTTCTCCAGAGGGGAGAGTACACAACTTTAACCACATTATTATTCCTTCCTTTTAAAATTTAATTGTCTCAAAAGTCAAATCGTGCTGCAAAGTTGGTGATAAAGTGGTTGTCAGAGGGCATCTTCCCACCTCCCATCCCCTCCCCCTCGAGTCTCTCCTTTCCAGTCTTTTAAACAGTTGTTTTTTTAAATCTTTACCTCTGCATTTTTAACTAACACACTTAGCCTATGATTTCTTGGTTTTTCAGTTTGACCACCACTCCACACACTCTCTCAACCTCTGAACCCTGTCCACCGTCTCCATAATTTATTTTATCACAATCTTTAGCCAAATCAACAATTAGGGCCGACATTACTATGACTCCATAAATATTGTTGCGAATCAGCCAGTTAGGACACTCAGATGGCCTTTTCTCTCTTGTGCCACTTTTTGGTTTTTCCTGGACTTCCCTATTGCTTCCTTTTTTTCATACGCTTTATTTTTTATATACTACTTACCAATTATTCCCCCAAATTATTTGATAAAGCTGAAAAGCTCCTCTCAGCAAAGTCACACTCATCAGGCAATCATTCATTTTTGTTTTGTTGATTTTTGTTTTTCCCATGGAGATATCTCTTCTGGGGATCTCTGCCCTCCTGCATGTATCTGGACTGGTTGATCTCCTGGCCTGTGGCACGGCTCTCCTCCTAAGGACTCCCTTCAGCTTCAGTGAGAACCTCTTTTTAGTTTTCCACGTTCCATAGTGTGTCCTCTAATCTTTGTCTTTCTTCTTCTGGATTTATTTTCTTGCTCAAGTGGAGAACATGCTCCAATAACCTCCTGCACGAGCCTCTGTCAAAACTCATAGAACCCGACACTGAAGAGGAGTCTTCTCGTATGTGGATTATGTCTCAGTAAACCTGACTTTTAAAAATAAGTTGAAGTCAGAAACACCCGGAAAATGCTGCACCGGGACCTCTGCTCGTTGAGTCCCTGAGCACCTGAGCACAGCCAAGGCACTGAGAAGTCCTGCTGCCGAGGCGCTGAGAAGTCCTGCCGACCATTTAACCAAGAGGATTTATTCTCCTAACGCTTTTCCAAGTGACAGGCTTTGACGAACCTCGAGTGGATGATATGGAGCCCCTCAGGGAGATAGTCTGTGGCCTTGGGGCGGTGTGGGCCCACGTCCCCCCTGCAGGTGACTCTGGGAAGTGGTCATCGGGCTTGGCACTTAGGTTTCTTTGAAGACAGCCGACTCCTCCAGGCTTTCACGCATCGCCTCCCCTCCAGCCCCGCAAACGAGGAAGCAGGGCAGGCCACTGGGAGAGGACAGCTCCCACAAGGGGAGGGATGCTGAGGCCAGGCCTGGGGACAGGGCCTGCGCCTCCCTTGGGGCCTGCTGCCAGCCAGGGGACCGTGGCCACCCTCACAAAGGCGAATGCTGGTTGGCCACACATGCATGGGCCAAGCACTTGGTGTCCGTTGCACAAGACCCATTGAAGGAGTCGTGAGATGTGGCAAAGCCAGGACTCCAGCGGGCCTCCTCCGGCCCCTCAGCCCCTGCCTTCAGGCCTCCTCGGGGGTCGGAGCCCAGCCCCAGATAGGCCAGGGCCATCTTTCCCAGGTTTGGGCCATCTGGCCTGTGGGATCAGAGCAGGGCCGGGTCCAAACCACAGTGTCCACTCCCATCCCAACAGCCTTCCAGGTGTTTCCCGAGCACATTGAGGGAGATGACTCAGCGCACAGAAGGGAACACTCACGCGGAATTTCAGCTGCAGAGGCCGGTGCCAGGCGCAGTGTGGGTGCTCCTTCCTTACTGGAGGGCTTCCAGGGGGAGGCCCTGCCCCTCCCCCCGCCCTACACGGAGCCTGCCCCCCGGGGCCTCCTGCTGGCCAGTCCAACTGCTAAAAATAGTCCCGCCCTGCAGCCAGAACCAGTGCCAGCATATTTTCCACAGCAGGCCTCGGCAGAAGTGAACAGTGAGGTCATTGTGCTGTTCTCGCTCTCCCCCACGCAGCTTCCCGTGGGCAGAGGGAAACTTTCAAAACTGGATGGTGGGCGCTGGAACTCACACGGTGGCTCCCACAGCAAGGTCGGGCAAGACTATGGTTGCAACCAAGTCCTGGGAGAGGAACTAACCTAATGTTTTGTTTTGTTTTGTTTCAATGCCATCACATTTAAATGCACGGGTTTGTTGTTTCTGAGCAAAGCCTTTTGATCTCCAAAAAGGTTATTTTGCAAGACAGGTTCTTAGCAAGCAAGCCTTTTGAGTCCTGAAAATATACTCAGTTTCTCAAAATGTTGAGTGGCACAGAACTATTTAATAAACTGGAACAGATCACTGGGTGCAATGTGACTCCTCGTTCGAGGCGGTGTTTGAAGAGATACTTACTTCCCCGCACCTGCTGGATTCATTCCGTGTTAGTGCCCTGGGGCTGCTTTCATGAAGCACCACCAACTGGGGGCTGAAAACAACAGAAATTTATTCTCTCACAGCTCTGGAGACTGGGAATTACCATCCCGGTGTCAGCAGGACCGCGTTCTCTCTGAAGGCTTGGGGGACCCTTCCTTGCCTCCTCCAGCCCCTGGTGGTTCCAACAAACCTTGGCGCTCCGAAATCTCGAACACCAGAGCCGAAGCGGTGAGCGCGGTGGAAACTCGGTCCAGCCATCTCCCTGAGTGGGCCAGGTGCTAGGTGGGGCCGCAGGTCACTGACCCAGGAATACAATCGCCACTGGTGGGCTTCGCGGGCACAGCACAGGGCACCGTCGGCGACCTTCCCGGGGGTCAAGGTTAAAGGCGGCAAGTTCCTGACTCTGACTGCGGAGCACGTGGGTCATTCCACGTTCTACAGTCCACGAAGCCGCCCGTTGGCTCCCGGGGTTCTGAGCCTGTCTGAGGTTACGAAGACTGAACCCTAAAAGTTGGTACCTGGAGAAAGCACGTGCAAACAAACCCAGATGGGTCCCGCCATCCTTCCTGCACTCATGTAACTCAAAACTCGGGGTTCCATTTTGAGCATCTTCTCTTCCAGAGCAGTTGTGAACTGACAAAGGTCCTGGCCCACTGGACACGGCAATTTCATAAATGCTGACATCTGAGCATCGACGGGTGACACCTGCCCGAGCTCTTCCCGAAGCTGGGCTCCACGGGGTCAGGGTCAGTGCCGATCCAGCCGTGGAGAATCCTGCCTTCCCGCCTTATTTGTCTGATCTCTTCTGCTTTCAGCTCTCTCCTTGCGGCCCCCCTCCGCCCCAAGGCCTCTGCTTCTTGCAGGTGCCTCACCGGCTCCCCACTCCCTCCTGTGAGGATCCTGCAGGCCGGCCAGGGACAGCTGTCCGTGCCCGGTTCCCCCAAGCAGTGCCTGGGCCGAGGACCCATGAGCAGGGGTTGAGTCAGGAGGGGACCCGGGGGAAGCCAACCCAGAAGTGAGGGAGGGGAAAGAGGAGTAAAACCAATTCAAGGACAACATGGGGTGGGTGCCGAGGGCAGGATCTGCGGGGAAGAGGGCCCCTCAGAACTGTCAGGGGAGGGTGGACAGCGAGCGGCCCTGCATCCTTCCCTGCCTCCTGTAGCCAAGAGGGTTGATGCCCACATTTGCAGGTGGCACCTGAATGTCAGGTGGGCTCCACGGTGGGGCCCCTGAGCCTCTCTGCACCCTGATCCTTAGTTTTGTTCTGAGCCCATAACCTGGAAGCAGGCATGACGTGGGTGTTTGGACACCGTCCCCAGTGTGGCTGAAACTCCCCACCCTGCTGCTCTCAGTGGGTCTGAGGAGCGTCCCGGGTCTTCCCTGCCCACCGTCTGCGTCTGCCCTGGGCCCTCCTTCCCGCTGTGCCTCGGTGTCCCTCATCATCCTGACCAGCACCGCGCAGGACAGCAGCTCGTCACCTGGGTCAGTCAGTGAGGGCCTCTTGCCCGCCCCTCCCCCCAGGTGCCCCTGCAGCACCCCTGCTCACCAGCGCCCTAGGTGACTCGGCCAAGCGGAGTACACCCCTCCCCGAGGCCACAGAGGACCCTGGGCCTGTGCCCCAGAGTCATGGGCTGAGCCCCAAACTTCGATGAGAGGAGCGTCCTGCCCAGTTCTCCCGAACGGGCACCCACGCGGTCCGTGGTAACAAAAATACCCACTCGTTGTGCACCTACTATGTGCCCAAGGCCCTTCACCCAGAATTTCACTCATACTCCCAGAATCCCTGCAAGGTTCACATTTGCTAGCCTGATTTTCGGAGGAAGACACTGGGGCTCAGAGGGGTTGGCATCTCACCAAAGCCCACGGAGCCCATACTGGGCAGGGCTGGGCCGGTTCCACACGCTGGGCCATCCTTTTCCTCACAGCACCAGACTGAGCCTTGACCTGGCTCTATGTGCCCTGTCGACACCCTGCCAGGACCCGCAGAGGGAATGCTCCACACCAATGCCTGTGTGCGTGCGCACGTGTGCATGCGTGTGCTCCGTGTGTGCACACGCGCATGTGTGCTCTACTGTGCGTGCATGTGTGCACGTGTGCATGGGTGTGCGCACGCGTGCATGGGTGTGGTGTGTGGGCATGTGCGTGTCCGCGCGCTCTGCATGTGCGCACACGTGCATGGGTGTGTGCGCTCTGCGTGTGTGCATGGATGTGTGTGCAGTGCGTGTGCACGTGCATGTGTGTGTGTGCGCTCTACGTGTGTGTGTGTGCACTCTACGTGTGTGCCCCTGGGGATGGTGATCTCTGGGATGCCTCTCCACCTAGGGTGCTCAGATTTATGGGGGGAAAGGGATACCCTGTTAAACTTGAACTTGAGTTTCAGATAAACGAATATTGAATGGGATATACTTATACTAAAACATTATTTGTTGTTTATCTAGAATTCACATATACCTAGATGTTCTGAATTTTATCTGGCAATCAGCCGACCCCCCACATGAAACACATCGTGTGTTGAGCATGTAGAGAGGCTTCTGATTTCCTGGCAGGGACCCTGGACAGAAGCTCCTGGCATGTTAAGAGTGCTTATCTCCAGTTAGTGGGCTTGCAGGTCATTTTCATTTCCTTGTTTATACTTTTCTGTAGTTTCTTTTTCCAACCAACATCCACTTCATAGAAAATATTTGAATGATTACAGTAACAAGTGCTCCCTCCTCTTTGGCTCCGGAGTCCCAAAGGGCAGCTTCTGTGGACTTGGGGGCAGGGAGGAGTGGACTTTGGAAGCTTGTGGGTCCCAGGGCCACGTGAATGATTAACCCTCGTGCGGGGCCTCGGGGGCCTGCTGCGCCCCGGCACCCACAGAGATCAGAGATCAGGCGGTGCTCGTAGCTGCTCTGGGTTCCCGGGCTCAGGCAGTGCCTGGCTGTGGGACCGGTCTGGGGCGGGGGGAGCCATAGTACCTCCCTCACCCCCCCATCCCCCACCCTGGGTCCGTCTGCTCACACCTTTCCAAGGCCACCTCATAGTGCGGTCAGGGTCACCCGGGGCAGACGCAAACCTGGCACCTGACCGTGTCCATGGCCAGAAGCCCCCCCCGGCCGCTCTGGCATCCCCTCCAGGACCCTCCACAGGGAGGGCTCCAGCCCAGCTTCTCAAGGCCCTGCACCCCTCCCACCCGGGGCTGGGGCGGGGGGGCCCCCTGCTGGGAACTCTGACCCTTGTGACTTCCTAGTGGGACACTGACTGAGCGATACTCGAGGGGAAAAACCTGGACAGAAACACACTAAACTGTTGACAGCCCGTATCTCTGGCTCCTGGGCTTAGAGGTCGCTTTTAGTTCCTTGTTTATACTTTGCTAATTTTTTTTCAGCCAGCGTCTCCCTGCCCCCTCCCCTTCCTGCCCCACAGTGGCTGCCCCCCTCAGAGCAGACAGATCGTTCTGTCTCCTCTGCTGAGCTGGTTCCTGGGCTGGGGGTGGTGTCTGAGAGGCAAGAAGGGGCAGGAGGAGGGAAAGAAGGGAGGGGGTGGGGAGAGAGTACGTGTGAGAGAGAGAGAGAGAGAGAGAATGAATACGTGGGTGTGTGCACATGCGTGTGAGTCTGTGGGGGCGGGGGGAGGACACAGGATGTTCACTGCGGAGACTGGAGGCTTCAGGAAGCCCCGGACCTTGCTTCTGTTTCTCTGCAGGGCTTGAATGTCCAGCAGAGCCTCTGTGACTAGCTGGCCCGTGAGCAGGAAGGCGAAGGTGCTGAGGGCTTCTAGGAAAGGTAACAAAGAGTTGTGAGACGAGAAGCCCCTTTGCCACCAGCTCCTCCTTCCTGCATTGGATGTTGTCCTGAAGGATGTGATGCCTGGAGCCCCTGCAGCCATCTTGCCACTGTGGGGAAAGCCAAGAAAATCTCACCGACGCAATGCCCTCCTTCCACACTACCTGAGACAGAACTATGGCTTCAGCCTCTGACAGGAATTCTATTATTTACAGCCCAAAGGAACCTAGCCACCACACTGACCAGAGCTACCCTGCCGATGGGCAAAGCTTCCTCCTGGCCTGCTCTCTGCACTTGGTCGTTCTGGGCAGAACTGGGCTGAGACCTGGCCCGACACCTTCGTACCACGGTTGCTTCTAGAGATTTCCTCACGTCCAGGTCCTGCCAGCCACAACCTGCTGTTGGGAAGATGCTTCCTGGTTGCCATGGAGACCAGGACACCCTCCGTGGAGACAGACCTTTCAGTGGGGTTCGAGGTTCAGTCCTGGGGGCCGGGAGTGGGGAGGCAGACTCCCCGGACCTCTTTAGTGGCCTGATTGTTATTGTTCACCCTCCGTAGGCTAGGCACTACTTCTTTCCCGAAGGGCCGCCTTCCTGGGCTGCGCGGGGCCTTTTTCTCCTTTCTCTCTGGCTCCTGAGTGCACCTTGGCAGGGCAGCCTCCAGTCACAGTGGCCAGGTGAAGCAGAGTGCTGGCTCAGCACCCCAAGATGTGTAGGGTGGGGCTCAGGGGGAAGCCTGCACCCAGTCTCACCCCCTTCCCACCCCCCTGCAGCAGGGCCCGTGGAGCCCAGGTTCTGTTTCAGGCCCCTCCCCCCTGCCCGGCCAGCTCCAGGCAGCAGGTGCAGCAGGCTGGCGGGCGGGCGGAGATGCTTGTGAATACGTTGTCCCTTCTTACCACCCAGCACCTGCTCTGGAAGCAGAAGGTCCTGTCCTGGACAGACAGCAGATCCCAGACCTGGCCTCATCCGATCACTTCTTTCATGCAACGCGTATTTCTCGAGGCTCTTCCAAGGGCAATAACTCTACTCTCGGGTGGTGGACAGAATAACACCCCCTCCCCCTGCTCCCACCCCCAGCCCCCGACCGGGGATGACGACTTCCGAATCCCCAGCGGCATCTGAGCCCCCCTCCCTCATCCCTGCTGGCGTTCTAGCCCTTCAGACGGGTGCACAGTGATACCTCCTTGTGGTTTTGACTCGCGCTTCCCCGTACGACTAATGACATTCTGCATCTTCTCACGTGCTTATTGGCCATCTTTATAACTTCTTTGGAGAAAGCAGCAATGATTTTGAAAATGATCAGGTGGTCCGGAGGCAGCAGGGTGTGGGACAACCATTGGGGCTTTGGAGGCTGGACTCCTGGGTTTGAAGGGGTCCTCTGAGCTGGCTGTGTGGTCTGGAGTCAAACACGTCCCTCTCTGAGCTTCCTGGTGCGTAAACCAGAACAACAACACTAAACTCCCCGGATGTGGACAAGTTAGAGACGATGTAGGTCCAGAATCTGGTGCTAAATAAGTAGGTATTTATTATTATGAAGCAAACGAGGGATGGGAGAAATGGTGAGCATGTTTGTGTCCTGAATTTTGAGCAACTGCTCGATTTGCTCCCGAAAGACGCCAAGATCAGAGACCCCTCGTGTTGCAGTGTGACAGACCAGCACCGACCAGCAGCTCAGGACGGCACCCCCTTACTCGCATGCAGCGCTGCAGCCCAACGCGGCTCCTCTCCCCTCCCCTGGCCATGTGGGACACAGTCTGGCATCAGCCTGGCCAGGCTGTCATCTGCCAGTTCTGGAGGAGAAGCCACCTCCTAGCCCACCCAGACCCTGGAGTTGCAGGACTGAGGTCCCCGTGTCCTTGCTGGCCACGCTGAGGGCCACTCTCGGCTCCTGGAGGCCACCCACGTTCCGTGCCCCAGTCCCTCCATCTTCATGGCCAGCAGTGGGAGTGCCCCCCTCATGTTGATCCGTCTCACACTTCAAATCTCTGACTGCTCTTCTTCTGACCCCGGACCCAGACCCGGAGGGCTCACGTGATTACGTCAGGCCACCTGGGTAATCTCCTCATTGTAGGGTCCACCGATTGGGACCTTAATTACACCTGCGAAGCCCCTCGCAGCAGCACCGAGGTTTGTTGTTGGCATAGCTGGAGAAGGTATGAGCACCAGGGGCCGAAAGCCACAGAGGCCCATCTCAGAACTCTGCCCAGCACGCCTTCCACTCAGCCTCATCCCTCAGATCAGTCCCAAGAAGGCGCAAGCGGGCTAGGCTCGCTCCAGCGCCACGCACATCATAAGACGGTGGAAAGGTAGCTGCTCCTCCGGCCTCCGTTCCACGTCCCATGGAGACAAGACACCACGCAGGGTAAAAAGTCAATTCCCAATAAATCTGGTTTGTGCTTCGAGCTCCGGAGGGTTAGAATTTCAGGAAGCCCCAAACACGCACCGACACGTTGCACGCATACACACCATCCTTCCTTCCCACTTCTCAATGAATGTGAAAGTTTGTTATCCGAACGCCTACTCAGAGCAATCTGCATGAAAATCCCTCGCCCTAGCTCCTGCCCAGCGCCCGCCCCGGGCCACCACCCTCTCCTTCTCCTTGCCACCCCCAAGCCCCTGCCACTTAGTACATCTGCCTGGCACCTGCCAGAGAGAAAGACTAGTCTCCTGATGGGAGGTGCCCCCTTTATGGGATTCTTCGGTGCTTTGGGGGAGAGATGTCCAGGGAAGACGCCCTCGTTGGTTCCTTCAGTGCACACATGTGGGAAAGCATGATCAGGTGACGAAGTGCATCCTCCTACAGGGTCCAAAGTGGGGACATGACACACCTGGGTGTGGGGTGGGGAGGCTTCCTGGAGAAAGTGGCCGTGCCGGTCCAGGAGGAAGGCAGGCGGGGCTGCAGGCCGGGCAGGATGTACCAGGAGGAGGGACGGGTGTGGGAGCCAGGCGGCTGCACCCCCAGGGGCTGGGATGGAGGTCTGGGACGGTGACCAGCGGTGGGGCCGGGGACTGGTTAGAGGGGAGGGGGCCTTCATGGGGCAAAGAGGCTGCTGAAGGACTTCCAGTGGCCTCAGCCCTGGGAGTGAGAGTCCAGTTCCCTCACTTAGTTCCCTGTGGGGGGACGGGCCCAGAGGAGCGAGATGGAAGGCTGCCTGGAGCCCTTGAGACTCTCAGAGGGACCGTCCTGGCCGCGTCCTGACTTATTCTCAGGAGCCGATCCGTGCTAACAGGAAGGAAGAGACCGAAGTTCCTGCAGGACCCAAAGCAGACGCCGTTGACCAGCGGCGAACGGGAGCTGAGTGCTCACTGCAAGCTGAGGTTGTCCTTCACACTTTGCACCCAGAAGCCGTGGAGTCCTGCCGACACCCTCATGTGATCTGCCCCCTCCTGACCCCCTCCTGACCTCTCTCAGCCTGTCGCCATGTGGTCGGGCTTCGCCCCTGGTGCCCCTCTTCCAGTGCTCCCAGTGCTCACCGCGGGGCTGGCAGCCTCTACACACTGGGGCCACAACTCCTTGGACCCCTCACGTGAACAGCACCCCCAAAGCCCTCGGCCCGTGGTGGCCAAAGACAGGAACAAGCCACTAAGGGACTTACCATTTTTTTTTAAAGATTTTATTTACTTCTTTATTTGAGAGAGCGAGAGCGAGCGAGCGAGCACGCACACACGCGAGTGGGGGGAGGCACAGAGGCAGAGGGAGAAGCAGACTCCCCGCCGAGCAGGGAGCCCGACGCGGGACTCGATCCCAGGACCCGGGGACCATGACCCGAGCCGAAGGCAGACGCTCGACGACTGAGCCCCCCAGGCGCCGTGGGACTTAACATTGTGAAGAGAATACTGATCCCTTCATTTTATGTCCACTTTTGCAAATAACAAAGAACATATTCCTTGTAATGTAGGTAATGTTACCTCTTTGCTAACCGAGGTATGGTATGTGGGGGTTACAGCGAAGCCTATAGAATAAACTTACTTGGGAGAAACCCAAATTCTGGAGCATTTGAAAGAAAAGTTGTATATTTTTCAAAGAACCAAGCATTGTTAGGAACATGTTATATAAGTAAGATTGCCAGATACCATACAAGGCACCGAGGTAAATGTGAATTTCAGATAAAAAAAATCTTAGCATAAGCGTTCATAAAAAAGTACAAGTATAAATTATAAATATTCATAAACTGTTTATAAACTTTTGTAAGTCCCATGCAACATTTGAGATATACTCATGCTTCAAATTATGAGTCATCTTTAGTACAAATTTCAAATAAAATGTTAGTAAAAATGAGAATTTTAAGTTTTAATAAAAATTAATAAACCGTATTATTCATGACTTTTTCATATTGTCTTATGCAATATTTGGGACACACTTACACTAAAAAGTGATGCCTTGTTTATCTGAAGTTCAGCTGGAACTGGGCACGCTGTGTTCTTTCTCGTCCTGTGTTTTTGTTTGCTAAGCCTGCAAGGAGCTTTAACAAGCCCGCGACGCTCGGGGCTGGGCCTGCCCTTCGTGAGCAGCGGGTGTGTCTGGCCACCGGCCGCTCACACGTTCCCATGGGCTGCGCGAGACAGACCCGAGTCCCCACGCCGGACGACGCCGTCTGAGAGTGAGGGGTGCCGGCGGGCAGGTGGCCCGAGCTCTGCCCCCCGGCTCTGCCACAGAACAGCTCTGGAATCTTGGGCTTCGGCCCCACCCCTCTCTGGCCTTAGTCTTATCACCTCTAAAGTGGGGGCACCAGGTCCCCCCCAGGCTAGCTCCCCACACTCCCATCCACATTCCTCACATGCAGATCAGTCAGGCTCTATTCCGCTGGGAGAAGGGCCCGAGGTGAAGCCGTGCCCCCCAGCGGGTTGCAGCCCAGCCTTGATGCTGCGGAGACACCGGCGGTCCTGTCCCTTTGGGGCACGTCCTTCTGTGAACGCAGGTCTAGCCTCCCGGCTGTGGCTCACAGCCAGTCTGAATCTGTTTTCCAACCAAGCACCCTTCTTCATGATGCGTGCTGGGCTCCTTCCCGGAGGGTTCTGGAGCTCAGAATTGCTCTTCTCAGTTTCCCTAAAAGCCCTCATTGAACTGGCCAAGTCAGAGGCATCGCGGAGGACGGGGTGCGGCGGGAGGAGGGTCTCACAGCCAGGGGCCTCTAGGCCGGCCCTGGTGCGGGGCTCAGACCTCCCTCCCCGCCTCCCCGTCTCCATGCCGCCCAGAGGCAGGCTGCTCTGCAGGCTCCGGCCTGGGCCTCCCCAGAGGGATCGCTCCCTTCCCCAGACGCTGAAGGGCACCCGCCTGGGAGCAGAGCTGGGAGCCAGGCGGACCCGCTGTGTGGATGGAACGATATCAAGGCCCTAAAACGTGTGGAATGAAACGGCCGTGCAGGTGGGGTCTGAGCCCCTTACTCCCCCGCTTCCCTCCCTTCCCGCCCCCCCCTCCATCCCTTCTCTGCTTCTTTTCTTCCTTTCTCTTTTTCTCCTTTCTTTCCTTCTGAAAGTAACCACAGCAAGAACGGAGGGGAAGGAAATTCCACGTCATAGAGGAGTGCTGGCAGAATGCTGCTAACCTAAGAGAGGGGGGCACCTTCTGCCTGACACAGGGGCTGGGGCCGTTTCTTGGAGGACATGGGAGGGGGCCTGAGGGGCAGGCAGCCTTGCTTTGTGTGTGGCAGAGAGGCAGTGAAGGGCGCCCCAAGAGGGAATTTCAAGAGCAAAGGGGGGAGGCAGGGAGGAAGGTACCCCCTCGGGAGCAGGCGTGCCCCCTCCCCGGGGGCTGGAGGCTGGAGGCCAGCTGGGCTGGAGCACGGGGCCCTGAGCCTGCTGAGGTCTCCCTCATCCCCTGGAGGACGTGACACTCCCTGGTGGCGTCCCAGGAACTGCTCTAGACTGCAGGCTGAGGCCTGGCGGAAAGCAGAGGGCTAGTTCTAGGAGAAGTTAAGTGCCAGAGAGGTAGGAGGGAGACCTAGCCTGGTGGCTGGAGGACACTGGCGCCCGCCGTTAGAGGCAGGGGAAAAAAAGACAGGTGTGGGGGAAAGGGAGGCGGGGGAGCCTAATGCTCACAGCCGACAGCCCTCGAGGGGTCCTGTGTGCCGGGCGCTGCAGGTGCCTGGGAGTCAGCCCCAGGTTTGCCAGACACCCAGACCTCATGCCCTTGACCACAGTTCTCTCCGTGTGTGAGCAGCCAAGGCCGAGGCTCCCACCGCTGCACCCGGTCCCTGAAGCACACTCAGGCTCCTCGGTGGGGTCAGACAGGAGGCCCACCCCCTCCTCGCCCCCCAGTGTTGGTGACAAGCCTCAGACACCCAGTTCCCCAGGCATCAGCTTCAGTTTTAACAAACAAGGTCAGGGCAAGCTGGCCCCTGCTGTGATGCCCGGACTCCGGCAGGCCCTTGGAAGCCTCCCTCCAAGGGGCGGTGGGCCCCGAGGGAGCCCTTCCCCTGGGTGGACAGTGCAGAGAGAATGGCCGTGAGGACACTGGGGAGGCCACCAGGAGGTTGAGGCCGGCCCGCCCCAGGAAGGCCTTGCTGGGGCAGGTCGAGTGCCAGCTTCCTGTGGCAGGTCCCAACAGGCCACCGGCAGCTTTGATAAATGAGGGAAAAATGTGCCCAGATAAGTAGAAGCAGTTCTGGTGACTTGCATCCCCAGCAGCTGTGCGGTTATCGGTCAACGCCTCCCTCCTGATGTTCCTCTGCAGATGGGAAATGTGGCCCAGCACCAAGTGGGGCCACCAGGCCACCCCGTGTCCCTGGGGAAACCGGTCCCCTCGGGCCCCTGAGCTCACCTGGATGCCAAGCGAGGACTGTGACACTCATCCAGTGGCAGGGGGGGCCAGTAGGAGCCTGGGTTGAGTATTTAGCAATCCCGGGCCACCCTTAGCATCCAGGGCTGCTCGTAAGGGTCAGGGGAATGTGACCGTTCATTTTGTGTGTCAGCTTGGCTGGGCCAGAGTGCCCAAACATTTGGCCAAACATGATGCTGGATGTTACTGTGAGGGTGCTTTAGGATGAGTTTAAACTGACGGACTTTGAGTCAAGCAGATCGCCCTCCATAATGTGGGTGGGCCTCATCCAATCAGTTGAAGGACTTAATTGAACAAAAAACTGACTTCCCCTGAAGCGGAGGGCATGCTGCCGGCAGATGACCCTCAGACCTGAACTGCAACATTGGCTCTTGCTTGGGTCTCCAGCCTGCTGGCTCACCCTGCAGCTTGCGGACAGGCCACCCACCATAACTGTGTGAGCCGATGCCTTAAACTAAACTTCTTAATATTTATACACCCATCTCCTCTTCTTGTGTCTCTCTGGAAAGCCCTGATGCCAGCTGAGCTGCTCCTTCCTCCACGACCAGGAAGAAGGCCAAGCCCTTGGCAGTGTTGGTGACAAGCATCAGACACCCGGCTCCCCAGGCTTGGCCAGGGATGATCTTTCAGCCTTTTGAAAGGGTCAGATTTGGGCCAAATGACCTGGAAGACCCCCCACCCCCACCCCCGGAATATGCCAGCCCCACCTCTCCATCCTCAGCATCTCCACGGCCAGAGTGTGGTGACCATGACTGTCACTGCTAATAACCATCAAGCCCCTTGGGGCCACACAGCGCTTCACACCCCCGGCGGCTTTGCGCCCATCTCCTCTGCCTTCTTGGGAGTACTTTTGTTTTGTTGTTCTAGAAGCACTCCCGCAAAAGATGTGGTTTGGAGCCCATGCCTGAGCTGCCCCTTTCCCACAAAGACAAAAGTCCCATCATGGAGTTTGCCTGGGGAGGAACGCTTGCAGGCAGGGAGGAGACAGCAAGAGCACAGGATGGGATGGGGAGAGCTGAACAACCACCCTGGTGGGAACCCAGAGAATCTGGGCCCCAAGAGCTTATCGACCTGCTGGGGAGAGTCCAGAAAGGGCCGGGAGGCTCACGCCTCATTAGCACCTCACTCACGTGCTGGGGCCACAGGAGGGGATGGTGTCCTAAGCCACTGCCCATCTCGCTCCAAAAACGGTCCAGAATTCACTCCGGGGGTGACCCCAGGCTGCTCCCTGTGTCTCCACGATGCCCATTTCCCCACCAGCCCTGACACACCCCAGCATGCCGGTCTCCACGACCATCACCCAGGAGCCACGCGAAGGCTCACGCCCCAGGCTGGGGATCTCTGGGCTTCCTCCCTTCTCTCTCCCCGAGGCTGGCTCTCTCTATCACCCACTGTCTTTCCGAAGGTGAACAGAGGGACGGGGAAGGCAGTCGGCTCTTTATAAACCAGAGGAGAGGAAATGACCCACGGTGCTTGGCAGGAACGCGGTCCTGTGCGATAAACATCTATCCAAGGACAGAGGAAATGGATGAATGAGTGAACGCTTTAGTCTGGCTTCTTCATCCTGCATCGCTGGGTTCCATGACTTTAATGCACCTATAAAAGCAACTGGGCAAATCATAAAACAAGAAGAAAGTCGATGCAAGAAATGGGAGCACCCGGGCTCGGTTCCCGGTGAGCCGCTTCACCATCCACCTTGTTCGCAAGAGGGACGTGAACCACGGCCGTCGGCTTGTGCTCCTTCGGGTTCTGGCGTCCTCGGACTTACTTCCCTTGAGGAGCCGACGTACATTGGTTTAATTTATTGAGGTGAAATGCACACGACATACAAGTAGCCTTTTCCAAGTGAAAATCGGTGGCCGCACATTCACAACGTTGTGCAACCACGGCTCTGTCTAGCTGCCGCATCTCCATCCTGCAGCGTGACCCCCTCTACCCGTCCAGCTGTTTCTCCTCCTTCCCCCTCCTCTGGGGCCTGCCAACCACCCGTCTGCCTCACGGATCTGCCCGTTCTGGACATTTCATGTACACCGAATCGTATAATATGTGACCTTTCATCAGGACTCCGCTCTTTTTATAGCTGCTAATACACCGGCGTCTGGATAGAGCACGTTTGTCTATCCATTCATCCACCAATGGGCATTTCGTTGTTTCCCCCTTTGGTGCCATGAGCACGGTGTACGTGAACTTATTTGCAACGCTTTTGAGGTACGTACCACCAGCGGTGTTTCACCGTTCATAAAACTTTCGATCTGCTCTGTTTTCAGGCATCACAACTTGACCAAGGGCCCTAGGTCAGGTAGGGCCAGGACAGGGACTGAAGTGTCCTGACGCAGTGCCGTGCTCTCGCTCTCTGTGGCGGCCACCATCATGATAAGCGTCCCCGTGCAAGGCAATGAAGGTGTGTTTTACTCGCCTTAGTAGGTTGGGCTAACACCCACCAGGCGGGCCACAGGCACTGTTGTCAAAGGTGGGGCCCCATGGCCTTCCACTGCCCACCAAGGCCCCGTGAAGTAGCCGGGTTTGCCCACACACCAGGGCAAGTGGAGGAGCCCTGGTTGGGGCCCGAGAGCTGGATGCCACGGTCCGTCTGAGGCAAAGGTCTTCGCTTCCTTGGGAGGCTGATCCGGAGTCTGGGTGGAGGGAGCAGGACAGGAGGAACGAGCTCATGAGGGAAGCCCCGCCCAGTTACTCAGAGCCAGGTAAACATCTGTGATTCCCACTCGGGGCTAAAGGGACGAGAAGGAAAGTTCCCTGGTCATGCTGCCTTCCCAAGAAGCCACCGCGAGCCTTTGAGGTTTATCTGCATGGAGAGGAAAAGCCACTGTGGATTAATTACAAAGCCAGGCGACCAGGTCTAAATCAATGGGGCAGATCTTGGGGTCAATTGGGATGCACATCAATGGGGACATCACTGCTCTGCACCCTCCCTTCTACGGCATGAGAGCCCTGAAATGCTCCACACCTGCCCCCGTCACTGGCACTGGGAGATGTGGAAGGAAGTTTGTTGCGTGGATGGTGAAAGTCATGGCAGCTGCCCTAAAAAGTGAAAGCAGATCCCCTTGACTCCAGCACAGCAGGACCCCCCAGGGAGAAGGTGTCCCCTGCTCACAGCTGGCCCACCCTGGGCCAGCCCTCCCATGCAGGCGGCCACAGCCAAATCTTTCCACCCTCTCCTCTAGCGCTTGCCCATCACACGCTTACCCTGCCATTGGTTTGCTTCTTTTGTCTGATATTTTAGGTATTAATTTCCGACTATGGAAGATGAAGATTTAGCTTGTTTACCACAACCCCGCCCACGCCCACAGCCACTTAGTGAGTCATGCCACTGCTTACAATGAAATCAAAATTCACTGTTTCTACATCACTGTGATGGTCAATATGATGAGACCCGCCCCTTGCCTGTATGGGCTCAAATGAGAACTTGCCTACCACACAGCTAAGAAGGTTGGATAAAGTGTGGGACTCTCTTAAATGACCAGCTAAACATAAGGGAGTGAAATCTCCAGAGGCCCAAAGAGAAGAGAGACATAAAGACCAGCAGCATGTCTGCACCAGGGGGCTTGCGTGATACCCTCGAAGGGCACCCAAGGGAACATGCCCACCTACCAGCAAAGGGAGAACACCCAAAAGCATATGGGTCTCAGCCTGAGCCATGGATGGGGAAAAAAAATCCCCCTTGAGAATTGGTAGTGTTGGGCCTGGTCCCTTCCCAGCCCTGAAATCAGCATCGGGTTGATCACAGACTGGCAGGACAACCCCGAGTCTGACCACCACAAATCTTCGGCCCGGGCACAGCAGCTTCCCACGGGCACGGCCCCGCTGAACATGAGCTCAGAGTCCGAAATGATGACGCACAAGGAACACAATCTACCAGCAGATCCGACAAAGAGAGAAATGAGATTCCTGAGAATCTCAGGTAGTAAGATGCTCAGATGACGGCTTTAAGCAAACACGCGTACAGTTATTATAGATGTAAAACACGGAGCTGAACACAAGGCCCTGCTGAGAAAAGCAAGGCAGATTTGGAAAGAATGAAGTAGAACTTTCAGAAATGAGACACACAGCGACTGAGAGAAACATGCGCGTGGACCGGCTAACTACAGATGAGAGGCAGGCTCTTCGTGGCCAAGTCAGCTCCGCTCAGCAGGTGCGGAGGGTAGCCCAGGGAGATGGGAATGTGGGCCGGACGCTGAGATTTAAGGAGAAAATTAGAGCCCTTTTCTCAGAATGTCCACAGCGCTGTTGTCTGTCCTCTGGCTTCTCCTTTGCTGTCTACGAGTCTGACGCTGTGGATTGCTCCCCCAGCCCCGGCAGCTCTCAGGACGGCCTCTGAGCCCCATCCTGCTGTTCCACGGTGCCGCGGGCCCCTGTCCTTCAGCTCGGGGATGCTTCTTTCTCCCTCTGTTGCTGGGGCTCCCATCATGGGGGTGCTGGGCACCTGGATTGTCTCTGACCCTCCTTCTTTTAAGAGTTTTATTCTTCTCATCACATCTACAAATTTTTCAATTTTCTGTTCTCTAAATGTTTATACACACTCGCGCACGCACGCGTGCGCGCATGCACACACACACACACACACACACACACACACACTCCTGTTCTGCTTGCCATTTCTTTCAAACGTCCTGTTTTCTCTCTGAGAGAATTGTAGATTTTAAGAACTTTTCTCCTGATCCTTTGTCCCTGCTTGTTGGTGGGTTGGGGTGGTGTCTCTGTCCTCCTGTGAGGGGCCTTCTCTGCGTCTTGTGGGCTCCCTGCTTCCTTTCCAGACACGAGCTAGTAACTGATGTTTGGAGACCCTGTGTGCCCGGGGGAGCTGATCAGTGGGGGAGGGTCTCCGCAGGATGATGGGGGGAGGGGGCCTCTGCCTGTCAAGCTGCGGATCTCCTCCCCACTCAGGTGCTGGGTGCTGAGACAGGGGTGAGGGCTGGAGAGCAGGTTGGCCCGGTCCTCACCTTCAAGGACATGGACTCGACCTGAGCTCCTCCACGGAGCCCCTTCCCCAGACCTACCCCTCCTGTGCCAGAGTCATCGGGCCCAGGCGCATCCCGTTCAAGCTGGTCCCGTCTTTGAAGCGGGGCGGGGAGAGAGCCGGCGGCGGTGCAGGGCAGGGTGGGGAGAGGCCTGGTCTCACTGCTCTGGGAAAGAACGGTCGGCGGCCCCCACCTCGGCCCTGTGCTTCTCCTCGCCCTCCAGAGGCTACTGCCTTCAGCCCTGAAGACTGACAGTATTCTTGCCAGATTCAGCGGTCATGACATGACTCTGGCAGATGGCTCTACATTTTCGAAATGCTCGTTCTCAGGCTCTGGGCTTCTCTCGTTGTGGACTGGGCGGGAAGAGTTCCCGGACGACGCAGCCGGCAGCCTGCCTCAGGCCATCTCCACGCGGTGTCCCCGGGCCCGTGGCGGTCCAGACACAGGCCGGGATACGCTTCCCCAGGTGGACCAGGTGGGCTCCTCGAGACACACACGTGTCTGTTTGGGCTTGAAAACACACGTGGTGTTTGCAAGCTCCTTTCTCGAGATGCAATCCATCGATGCACCCCCAGATCCCTCCCCCAGATCCTTCCTGCAGAAGCAATGGTTCTGCTCTTCAGTCTGCCCCCTTCCCGTCCACCCTGGAAAGACCAGCTCCCCACTCTGGGCTCACAGAGCTGGAGTGTGGGGGCCACGTTGCCCTCCACGGGCTCTGCATCAGCCCACGTCCCTCACCTCTCCCCCGCCCCCACTAAATTGCCCCTACCCTGCAGGAGGGGGGCGGGGGAAGGGGGGGCCTCCCCGCTGCTCTGAGCCCTCCCGAGGACCAAGCAGGGCAGCCCTCACAAAGCACGGCCCTCCTCCTTGCCTGGCTTTGTTCCTGGGAGGCACAAGAGGGGCAGAGGCGGGGGAAATTCGCCCCTGGGGAGCTGGCTGGGCTTTCACCGCGTCAGCCTTTTGCCCCACAGCCACCCAGGAAAGACCGAAAAATGAGGTCCCGTGGCCACAGCCACCCCTGTGATCCACTCTCTGCCCAAGGGCCACCTCCCTGCTGACCCCACTCAGTCCCCTCCGGGTGCCGCCTGCCCTGGTCTCGTTTTTCCAGTAGCACAGCTGGTCCAGGCAGGGAGGAGGAAGAAAGTCGCCTGCAGGGAGACCTCATTCTTCTTGGTTGCCACAGAGGGACCGAGGCTTGATGCAACCTCTAGGCCCCGTTCCAAGTGGCAGGGTCTGCTCCCGAAGCTGTCATATAAAAACGGGGAGGGGGGGGCCCAGCACCTGGGTTCCCAGTCTCTGGGGCAGCACCACTCACACTTGGAGAAGAACGACACACAACTCCACACGTGTTGTTTTAACCGTGCCTACCCTTGTGTGGGGCAGCGACGAGCAGGGAGCACCCCCTGTCCCGCAGCCTCTGCTTCCTCCCGTCCCCAGGGCATTCTTCTCTCTTCCTCGCCCAGCATCTAAACGCACTCTTAAAATCGGAGCTTCCTTCTTTTAGCGCAAACATTTTTAATGTAGATGTTAGCACTTTCCATTGGCCAGGGAGACAACTTACTCTTTGTTAGTCTCTTCATCATCATGGCCCACAGCAGCTACCTACCTGGGAGGCTCCAGAGTGTTCTCTCCCTCCTGCGCTCAGCAGAGTGGCTACCCTGAGCAAGGGGACTGTTCCTACAAGCCTCTCCCTCTTTTTCCATGGCTTCGTCCCTTCAGTTAGGTGGGCGGTCTTTCAGGTGCCGCTGGGCTTAGGAACGCTGCCCCCAACCCATGCCCTCAGCGGGGATGCTGGCTCCGTGCCTCCACTTCCTGGCAGAGCTCAGTGGCTGAAGGTAACTCTCTTCCTCATTCCAGACATCATGTGGGGGCTCCAGTGAGCACTGGCACCTGGGTCTCCTCCCCCACCTCTGATGCATCTAGCAGGTGGTCCCCAGATTGTCTCTCTGCCCCACCTGCTGCGCCTTCAAAGCCATTGGGCAGCATCTCTGCCGTTGGGCTTCTAGCGACATCTTTCTAGATCATGCGCTGCCCTTCTCCCGGGGTCCTGAGAAAGGGCGCTCTGGATCGGGGAGCCTACTATCTGTTTTCCTGAGAAAATGCAAAGAAACACCCTCCACACAACTCCAAGCCACTCACAGGTGGCTCCAGGTGTTCTGTGGGCTCTCCACAGGGGGTCCCCCAGGGGAGGACACATGTGGCTGTCACTACCCAGCCCCTAGTCCCCCTTTTCCAGTAAGAACATCCTGATTTTCCTTTAGGAAACTACCGACCCCACATTCATGGGTGAGATCGATCAGCCTGACCCAGCTTGGTTGACCAGAGAACGCTCTCTTCCCCTGGCTGCCACGGTGGGCTTTAGGGACGGGACAGCCAGGCAGACAGACCACCACACCGCAAAACTTCTGAGCTGCCATGAATTGTAATATGCACCATTATCTTCAGCACCTCCAAAGGAGAAAATATGCTGCCAATTTCAATTGTAAGATGCCGTCAACTCTCTCACAGCTGTTAAAACGTGAGCGTGGTGGGGGAAGGGTGTCTAAGAATCTGTGAATTATGTTTAACTTGGGGCTTGGGAAAGGAAAACCACTGGGAGAAAAAGCTCTTCTATTGGAATCCTTGGGCCAAGATTGTTCAAGCTTGGAGATGTCAGGCCATTGTCTGCTCATTAGCAAAGCCAACATCAAGGAAAGGTGACACTGGTGAACATCTGGATCCAGCCATTCCTGACACTGGCATTCCATGAGGTAGTACGTTATCTTTGCCAGTGCGCCTAAATCAGTGACCAGCACCATTTCATGGAAGAGATGGCCCATCCGCTGCCTCTCCTCATGGAATAATCGCTATCGATGCCAGCGTCCGCCTGGTCTCAGATGTTAGGACACAGACACAGCAGAAGGACTGGTGCTCTCCCCGAGAGTGTCCAGCGCAGGGCCCGTGTGGCAGCATTCTGAACTCCTGACTTCACACGATAATTAATAATGAAGGGGGGTAGGGAGGGAAGGAAGGAAGGAGGGGGAGGGAAGGAAAACTCATCCAGGGTTAAGAGTCTCTGTTTCCAGGAACACGGCCACCAAAGTGTGAGCTTAGGGGCAGGGATTCTCTCCTCTGAATGTCAACTTTTACAAACACCTGCTCCCTCCTGCTGCAGTGTCATCAGGAGGCCTTAATAACACTGCCCACCACACCCACGCTTTTGAAATAAGCAGCTAGAGCTGAGCACCGTGAAATGCCTCCAGCAAACAGAGTCCCTGGAGAACTGGATTGAGGTTCAGTGACCTGGATAAAGATGGTGACTCTTGGCTAATCAGAGCTGGGAGCGGGGCAGTCAAGTGGTGAACCAGTTGTTTGCTAAGGAAGCCAGGTATCCAACCTCTCTCTGGGTATACATCTGGAAAGGAGATGTGCTGCCAGTAAAGTCACAGTGCACCTGAGCCCAGAGTCCCGCATCTCTCATTGGGCTGGAGGTGTGCAGGGATGGGCATAGGAAGAAAGTGGTACTCGGACTTGGGTCCTCCATGCCCGGCTCTGTGGAGTGTGAGCCATGGCAGATCTGAACCAGAGGCTGGGGTTGAGACCTTTGCTACCACTACTTGCCAGGTGGTCCCCAACCTGGATATCCTGGCCAGTAACGACAAAATGTTTGGTGCCGTGTCCCCCCAGATTCTGACATCATCCCAGGCTGCTGTGTGTGGGAGTCTGTGAGCCTAAATGTCAGTGTATGAGGGTGCTGCTCTGTACCTGCTCCGGCCAGGGATGAACCACTTCTTTTCTAGAACCTACCGTCTCCGCATCCCAGAGCTGCTGAAGAAAGGCTGGTATGCCTCTCTGATGCTGCTCAGGGGTATGGGCCAGGAGGGACTAGCTAGGGGTGTCCTAGGGGACCCTCAGCCCTAGAGCAACAGCAGAACACATGAAATATAGGACTCACTTTAGTTTCCTCCCAGGAACAAAGGGTCAAAGAGCAGAGGGTCTAAGAGAAAAGTCCATGCAATCCTCAAACTAAAAGATGCTCCTAAGTAAAAAAGCATGGGACAGGGATCGGAGGGGAAAACGCCCATCTTCTGAGACGTGAAGAGGGAAAAAACGTTAATGTTACACTACCATTGCCTCGAGACAGGAACTGAGATGATGTGGGTACCTAGTGCAAAAAAAAAAAAAGGAAAATTAAGCCGAGTGGCAGAGTCTTAGTAAGGAAAGATTCATAAAGAAGGAAGGGGGGGGACATCGGAGGGGGAGACGAACCATGAGAGACGATGGACTCTGAGAAACAAGCTGAGGGTTCTAGAGGGAGGGGGGTGGGGGGATGGGTTAGCCTGGTGATGGGTATTAAGGAGGGCACGCGCTGTGTGGAGCACTGCGTGTTACGTGCAAACGATGAACCATGGAACACTACATCACAAACTAATGATGTAACGTATGGTGATGAACATAATAAAAAAAATGTAAAGAGAGAGAAAAAAAAAGATTCATAAGCCTTGATGCTGAGCAGGGAGCCCGATGCAGGGCTCGATCCCAGGACCCTGGGATCATGACCTGAGCCGAAGGCAGATGCTTAATCGACTGAGCCACCCAGGTGCCCCCCTGGGTATAAAATGCTTTTTAAAGGAATCTTCATTCTGCAGGGCTGGGGAACTTGGCTGGTGCACTACGGAGCACAAGGCTGAGCGAACCCTGGCTTGCTCAGCCCGTGTGAAGGGACATAGGCTGAGGCAGCAACCAACGAACGTGGCAGGGAGGTTTGTCACACACGCAGGGGCTGAGCAAAGGTACACTTACGTTCAGGACGATGGGGACTAAGCTCCTCACCATCAGAGAAAGTGGACACAAATATGGACACGTGGGATGAAACCTCAGGGTGTTGGATTGTAAATGAAGGCACTGATGTGAAACTATGCTTCCTAATATGATAGAGATCTGTATGCATATATATATATATATATATATATGTCGGTTACATCAATCTTTTCCAGGTCTGCTGAAGCCTAGAGGGAATGACACCCCCGGAACAGTGAGCACATCTAAGCCCCAGATCTTGGTGTCTAAATACCATTCTTCACTAAAAGAAACCACTTTCCTTGGAGAACTGATGGTATCTGAGGCCGGGGTGGAGGAAGGACAAGGTCAGTCGGAAAGCGAGAAGTGCTCAAGAAATGACAGGGACAGAGCAAAGGGACAGGAGAGCCAGCATGAAGGCACTGGAATTGGCCAAATTGGGGATGATTGGAACGTGAAAGTAAATGACAATAATGGGGTAGAGCCCACTGATTAAATGGGAACCCGTGACCGCATACTGATACATTAAAAAGGGAGAAGGGAAAGCTATGCTTTATACCCTGTATCACATCGGTGGTTATTTGTGCCAAAAATACATAAGAAAAGCAATCATGAGAATTAAGACAAACCTATATTGAGGACATTCTACAAAATAATTGACTGTACTGCTCCCCAAAAGGCAAAGTTGTAAAAGGTAAGACTGAGGAACAGAGGACTAAAGACTCGGGAGTCGGGACAACAAAGTATGGGGGGGTCCTGAACCAGAAAGGGGGGAAGAAAGATTCGCTGGTTGCTCCCATTGGTTGTTTTTTCTATAAAGAATATTTTTGAGACAGTCAACCAAACTTGAAAGGGATTTGTGGATTAGATGATAGTATTGTATCAATGTTAATTTCCTGATTTTGATGGGTACACTGTGGATATGTAGTAGAAAGTCCTTATTTTTAGGAAATACATATTGAAGTATTTAGGGATGACGGGGCACACTCTCTGCAACCTACTCAGGTGGATGGAAGGACATGTATAGGATGGTTGGATGGGTGGATGGATGGATGGATGGAGGGGCAAGTCAATGGATGGATGGATGGGTAAATGGACAGGTGAACAGATGGATGGAGGGGCAAGTCGACGGATGGATGGATGGATGGATGGGGGATGCACTGGTGGGTGGATGGATGGATGGGGGATGCACTGGTGGGTGGATGGATGGATGGATGGATGGATGGATGGAGGGGCAAGTCAATGGATGGATGGATGGGTAAATGGACAGGTGAACAGATGGATGGAGGGGCAAGTCGACGGATGGATGGATGGATGGATGGGGGATGCACTGGTGGGTGGATGGATGGATGGGGGATGCACTGGTGGGTGGATGGATGGATGGGGGATGCACTGGTGGGTGGATGGATGGATGGATGGATGGATGGATGGAGGGGCAAGTCAATGGATGGATGGATGGGTAAATGGACAGGTGAACAGATGGATGGAGGGGCAAGTCGACGGATGGATGGATGGATGGATGGGGGATGCACTGGTGGGTGGATGGATGGATGGGGGATGCACTGGTGGGTGGATGGGTGGATGGATGGATGGATGGATGGATGGATGGATGGAGGGGCAAGTCAATGGATGGATGGATGGGTAAATGGACAGGTGAACAGATGGATGGAGGGGCGAGTCAACGGATGGATGGATGGATGGATGGGGGATGCACTGGTGGGTGGATGGATGGATGGATGGATGGGTGAATGGGCAGGTGAATGGATGGGTGGGTGGATGCATCGGTGGGTGCGTGGGTGGGTGGGTAGATGGAGAAATAGGTGCATGGGAAGGTGAACAGGTGGATGAGAAAGAAAAGAGAATGATCAGGCTAATGAGGTAAATGTAAATGAACAGGGGACTCTAGGTAACAGATACACCAGAGTTCTACGTGTTATAACTTTCCTGTAACTTGAAACTATTTCAAAATATAAGTTTAACAAATAAAAATAAGAACTGTAAACACTTAAAAAGACATCAAAACACTGGTGTGAGGAGCTTCCTCTACTAAGGTTAGAGCATGTCTTCGCTGGTTCACACATGGGGAAGGGCCTAGCTAAGGAGGCAGGAAGCCTGGGGCCACCCTCCCCCTTCCTTTGTCCCTTCCCATCACAGGTTAATTCAGTGCACACAGCGTAGTACCTTCTAGAAGGGCATCTCCAACCACATGACTGCCTCAAATCTCTGGTTTTCAGAAATCAGATTATTCACGCTCTTTTAGAAGAAGTAGTCTCGACGACACCAAAAAAGGAGAAGAGTGCATTTTATTGACATCAGACAGAACGATTTGTCTTCCACACATCCTATATACAACCGTAGCGCAACGTTGTGAAAGAGCGAGGCGTATTAAAACATAGCCAGTTCTAGGCAGAGTGGATATTTCCTGTCATAGAAAAGAAGTATCCTGTGCACAGATTCATATTAACATACACGGTACATTAACATCAATCTCTGTATTGTACACCAGGCCACGGGGCACGTCTGAGCACACGGCCGCGTCCCGCAGCGAACCTACTCAAAGAACAGCATTCAGGGGCTGCCAGGCGGGACACAGGAGCCAAGGAAGGAACGGGGCTAGAAACCAGTCTTTCATATCCAAGAGTGCGCCGCTGTGTCCTGGAGCCGCCCCTGGGAGTTACGCCCTAAAAGCCAAGGCTCCCACGCGGTGTAGGCGTTCGTCTGCGGCTCGGACAACCCGCGAGGCCCCAAGACGGTAGCACTCCGCCCAAACCACCACCTCACCAACT